>NC_092211.1:21984286-22130385 GCF_043381705.1 Parasteatoda tepidariorum | reverse complement strand
TGCTCGTGATTATTTTCAGTTGAAGTTCGTAGAAAAACAAGAATATTTCAACACTTCTTCAAATATTATTTATGTAGAGAAAGAAACCCAATAATAAAAATTGATATAAAGGTAAACAATCTGGTAGGAGCCAGGTTGATCCTTTCAGACTTTCTAGATCTGCACCAATGTTCAGTCCTTTGGTTAAAAACTATGAATAAGAACTATGAATAAGAACCATCAAAACTTCAACTAATCTTCAACAGGCTAAAAACATTACACCCCACATCAAAAAGTATGTGCGAAATGTATGAAAGTATATGCTCTACATTTCGAATGTCTCCCCTTTATATGCAGTATCACACTTTTTTGTAGCAGAGCATCTTTATAGCACACGGAGAAAAAAATTTTTTGATAAAATTGCGCTCTATGGTAATGATATTTCTGGTAAAGAATCCTAATTTTGTTAAATAAAATTAAAATATGCGGTTTTTAAGCAATTTATTTGTTAATTTTTTGGCAAACAATTTATTGTAAATTCCGTTTTTCAAAGTAAAAAAAAAATAATTGATTGCAATAAATGTGGATAGCTTTTTATTCTTTCGAGTTTGAATAAAATATTGTAGAATTGGAAAGCAAATGTACGAAACTCGTGACTTATACAGTGAAGCTATATTTTTGTAAGATGTGCCATAGAAAACATAAATTTAATATGTTTTAAAGCATATTCAATATATTTTTATTTATCTAGTATAGAAAAAAAAGAGCTTCAGTTTCGGTACGATCTTGTGGTTTTTAAAATACTTCAAATTTATTGAAACAATTTATCGTATGGAAAGTAATAACTATCTAGATTTCACAAAATATATTATAGTATTTTATATCACAATTCAACTTTGATCTTGGCTGCCGTTTTAAGATTTTAAACAGAACCCAGAAAAGTTGAATTTATATAAGACAGATTTTATAGAGATAATAAAAAGTATCCACTTTTTGACATCATAAAAACAAGTGAAATACATATAAAATTCAAGAAGGAAAATTTATCCTTTTCATGAAGCCATTACAATAACAAATTTTGAGACATTTTTCAGCGTATAAATATTGTAAGCATATTGGTAATGCATTTTGTAAGTTTTTCAGATTACTTTCAAAACTTTTAAATCTCAGAAATTAAAATGAGGATTTAAGAAGATGAAAAAGATTCTGAATTAGCATTTTCTTCAATTTAAGAGAATAGATTTATGTCTAGAGAATGCATTTATATTATATATTTTTATTCAAAGCCTTTGAGAATTCTTTTCTTCATTCAATAACTTATAGCTTCAGAACATAATTAAACTTCGAATAACTTCAAAAATTATTTTTTGAAAATAGCCCTAAAGAAATTTTTTTTCGCAATATTATACAAAAACACACAAAAAAAATTTTCACTTTGAAATTATATCATTCGATAATTGATTGATATTTTTTATTTATTGGGACAGTTCTAAAAATCAATACCTTTTAATTTTATATTGTGAAATTCCATATTACACTTAGAAAAAATTTCTGGTGAAAGCATCGTACAGTAAGGTATTGACATTTCAGGGAAAAATATAATTCCAGCAAATAAAACCTAAATATGCAGTATTTAAACTTTTCATTAGGTGATTTTTCCGTTTATGTGATAAAGGATTATTGGAAATACTGGTTGGTAAATTAACCATATTATGGTGGCTGTTTCCTGGGCTTGAACTGTTTTTATCTTAAAAGGGTTACTTTTTGATTAATAAATTTATAGTGTTCCGTCCATTTAAAAGCGTCAGACAATTTAACTTATCAAAATAATTAAATCTTAAGAAATATAATAACCAGGTAGGGTATTAATTGGACGAAAAAATCAAAACTCAGTTTTATTTATACGGTGTTTAAAATTAAACTGCTGAAAAGTAAAAGCAAGTAGAAAAAATAATTGTAAGACAATTTTAAATATGATAGAGTTATCGTACGGAAAGCAAAACTGCACGCCAAAAGCTAGAGTTTGAACTGGCGTATAATCTGTTTATGGTTATGCAGAAAATCAGAGAAAAACCATGTTTTCAACAAAGTATCAAATATACAGAGAAGGTCTGTAAAAAGATTGGGAAAACTTTTGATAATGTGGCAGAGCCTTTCGCGATTTTTATTCGCTTTTTCTGTAATCAGCTGCTTGTCGGTTATTTACCGTAAAGTCAGAGGCGGTCATAGATAAAAAATTCACAACTTCATAAGATATTTTTTGATATTGCTGATTTAATTTTGAGATCTTGTGAAAATTTCTTTACATGCAAACCTTGAGCAGGTTTTAAATACAGTGATCCATCAGTTATGTACCACCTCCTTTATTGTGCCTTTTTTCTTTTATGCGACCATTTTATATCCATTTAAAGATCTCTGATATTGGAAAATAATGATAATTATAGTTCGTTAATCCATCGATTTGAAAAGAAATATCTTAAATATATTTCAAAATATTTCTTATATTAGACAAAAATTTTTTTTTCTTAAAATAAAAAATATAATTTTTTTTAGAAAAAAGTTTCAGACTGAAAAATGAAGCAAATGATCTTTGTTACAGATAAACTGAAATCTGCTGCTCGATTCTGTGAAAAATTTCATTTTTCTTCACTTCGCTAATTTTTCACATTTATTGTTTTAAGGAAAAAAAATTTTCTACAATTTTGAATAGGATATCTTCATTGTTACACCACCCACATTGAAAATCAATAAATCTTTAAGGAAATAACTTTTGCTCAAGCCCATCTGTTAATTTTTCTTCCATGCTGTTTTTTGAAAAATGACACATGGAATACGAAAGTGACCGTGTTTACTTTCTCGCAATCAGCTAGACGTCTTGGGTAAATAAAAGGTGGTCTGTATAGTGACCATAGTAATCAAACAACCAGTTATGAAGCATGTATAACATCAAAAGCTTTCTTAATACTTGCTTTAAAAATTTATCATGTACCAATTCTTCCCCACCATCAATAAAACTTTAGTTTTTGGTTATAGACTGTCCAGTTATTGGGAACTTAGAGCAATTTTTATTCTTCAGTTTCAGCGATAAAGAGAAGGATAATGAAAAAGTTCTTCGAAATCAAACAAAAGTGTTTGAAGGTTTATACATTGTCCGTGATTATTTTCAGTTTAATTCAGTTACTGAAACTCTTATTTCTCATTTGTATGAACTAGGAAAAACTGTTTTTTAAATTCATCGGCATAAATAAACATCTATTATGGATTATTTTGTAGGAAAATAAATTGTTATTAGGTACGTAACATTTTTTTCTTTGCATAGTTGCAGTAAATATCAAACTATTATAAATGTTAACATTTAATCTTTAGAAATAATTTTACTCGTACTCTCTTTGTAATTTATAATACGTTTAATAACTTTGAATTTTTTTTTTTACTTACACTATTTTTTCACTTATGCTTCTTTTTCGCTTATGCCTCTTTTCACTTATGCGCTTTCTTTCATAGACCTCCTAGATCGGTGCAGAAGTGAGAGTTCATTGTAATTTAAATCGTTTCCAAGATATTTAATTTTATGATGCAGAATGACATATATTGGGACATACTAAATGGTTCACAAATTTTTGTGGTGCATCGAAAAATGTTTTATTTTTTTCGTTTGATGCAGACGAAAGCGCAGGTGTTGCATGTTGCAATTCATAACCACAAATTATTAAAATACTAAATACAATATTTTTCACTTATTTTGATTAAAATTAATAAAAAAAATTGAAAAAAATGACAATTATGTTTAATAAAAATTTTGCGTCAGAGGTTAAAGAGGAAATGCAGATATATTTCTCTTAATAGAAAATGAATTAAAAAATTCAAACAAAGTCAATACCAAAAAGTTAATTAGTATTGAAACTTTTCTTTGGAAACCATAAACAATTTCCCATTTCCCTCTGTGTTTTTTTTTAAATATTGCTTTAATTTCTTATTCTTTCACACCGATTTATGTAAATGATCTTTGTTCTCTACAATTTAAAGTAATAGCATGTATTAAACAAACAGTCGTGTCGTAAAATCGTCCGAAAGCAACAATAAAACGTGACTAATTTCTATCGAGTTATTGCCTGTTTTTTCTCAAGGAAAACTATTGCAACAAGCAATCTTGCTTCGTAAAAGAGAACTTGAGGAAACAAATATTTGCTTCTAAATCTAACTCATGAACGCTTTCTGAACATTAAAACTAAGAATGAGTTACTCGTTTAAAACAAGTATACTAATTTTAAATAAAATAAGGAGAGATTAAATTTTTGATATCTAAATAAAGTAAAATATGTGGGCAGAGATGCAATGGAAAAATCACCAACACAATCGGAAGTTCAGATATTTAGTAGAAATGCTTTAAGATAACATTAGATTCTGTTTTATTAGGATTGGTATTATTGTTATCAAACTACTTATCATTAGCTTACGAAATAAGTTATTTTGAGTGAAAAAAATTTTTACTTGTTTGTTTAAAGGATTTGGTAGTCAAGTATTGGAACAGAATCATTCTCTTACTGAACCTTCTAAGTAAAATTAGCAAACAATCACGCTGTATGGAGAAGAAAATAATTAGAACGAGAGTGCCTGCATCAATCACCTTTAGACTTTGAACCTGGTCGATTTATTAAGAAATCAGTACTATATTCTTAACCGAAAATAAAATAAAATTGTTTTATTTCTAGCATTCTTTTATCTCTAGTATTTCAAAGCAGAAGAATGTAGTCTTTGAGAAAATTAATGCAGTTTCATTACTCAGTTATTGTTTTAGTTTATGTCAGTACTTGATAATTACCCGAATAGTATGTGTAATTGTATATCGCTATTCGATATTATATTTTCAAAAGTGAAAAAAAATAGTTAGAGATTAAGCTAAGAATGACATTGTATAAATTTTTTTCCAAACACAAAGCACAGATCAATTCAATTTCAAATCGACAATAATTTTTTTCGACATTCAACATTCATTGTTTTTTTTCTTATTTTATTTAATGTAATTTCGTGAAAGATTAAACAAATTTATTTGATTTTATTATTCCAACTCCGGCAAAGTAGTGAAGAGTATTATAAAACTTTAGAGAACTTCAAATCAATCAGCATATTATTAAAAACAGCGAGTGGTAAAATCGGGAAGTTCTTATATATTTCGCAAATGAAAATTTAGCTGAAAATTTACTAGAAGCTAAAAATACTCCTAAAACATTTAACGTAAGCTAATATTTAACAAACGTTTTGACATGCATGGTTTTACTCTCTAAAATTCATGGTGCAATATTTTTTTTTACCTGCATTATTATTTCAATTTTTTTTTACATTTTAAAGTAAAATATTTGACTTAATGCTTTCAGAAGCGTGCACCACCAATTTTATAAGATTATATTTCACGGTACCTGAAACTTTGCTTCATGAAATAGCCCAGGACAAAGACGTTATTTAAGTTATATGCATTTTTTGAATATTCGTATAAGCTGCATATAGTTGTAGATTTTTGTATTTATTTCAAAAGTACTCATGATTTTGGAAATGTTTTATGTAGAATAGTCTTTCAGTTTGCATGATTTCTAAGTGTTGTTCAGTACTTTTAAGTAAATTTCTTTTCTGATACATTCTAATAAAACTTTCTTTTCTAAGGTAACATCACTATTTTCTATGAATATCTTTGAATAATATGTTGCGTCATCCTCTATGTATTGTGTGACTTTCCATGACTCAATTTTTTTTTATTTCCTATTAACTATATACATAGAAGATTGCATTACATCTTATCATAAAATAGAAATGCGTTTTCAATTTTAATTGCTATAATGGAATGCGTGATGTTTTTACACGAAAAATTAAAAAAAATTTGGTTTTTAAATAAAAGATCAATTTTTGTCACTTATATTATAAACTGAGAAACTTTTTTATAATAAAAAAGAAGATTAAAACTAGTGTTACTCTTCAAGAATAGTAAAATTGAAATGGCCTTTACGTTATGTAGTTACAAAACAATCAAACAAAACTATTTTTTTTAGCATTAATACAAATTTACCATTAGTAAAAGCTACCATTAGTTCATAGATGAAAACGGCTTAGAACTCGCTCATTAAACATATTTTAATTTTCGTTAAAAACTAAAATATGTAAGTGAAATATGTGAATTTTAGTACTTGCTCACTGGGCTTTAAGAGATAATCATCTCATTCTTTAAATTTGAATTCGGGCGCAGATAACTTTTCCAATTTCGAAAATAATTCTGCTATGAAACATGAAAATTCGATTAATAATGAAAAACCTAAACCATTCTTTGTTATGAAATGTTTTAAAGCGTGAAAGATTTCACGAAGAAGAAAAAAAAAGAAAGCAATGGAATCTTTTTCATAAAAGCTTCACCACTTTCTTGGTTTCTCTTCTCATAGAGTCCATTAATACAAATTATTTATAAAAAACACACTTCTTAAAAACATATTGAGGCATTCATTTTCATTAAAATGATTTAGCGCGAATTTACTAATGCGAATTGTTAAATGCCAATAAATTTATATCCTTGTCAATTTTATTTATTGTTAAACTAGCTGCATGCCCGTTTTTCATGTGATGTGAAAATTTTTTTTATATATCTGTGCAGAATGAAATCATGCCCAAAATCGAAAGTAGACCGACTCAATTAATGAAGCTGAAATAATTCTTTTTTAGTTATTATTTATTACCCTTTAGCTTAAAATTATTATTATTTCATTCCATTTAAATAATGACTAACTGTGTTTGATACAATTTGGCACTGTAAAAATTCTGGATCAAATTACGATATAAATTAATTTGGCTCTATCGTCCTTAAAATCTAATTAACTGTAAAATTCTTTTTTATCAACACATATTATACCGCAATTTTTACAATAATATTTATTTAATTGGAGTGATTAAATTAAATTACAGTATAGTAGATTTTTCGCTCTTTAACATGTTCCAGTAAGAATAGTTTTTATGGTAAAAAGAACCAGCACCCAGAGTGTCGGTTTTTTACTGTAATTTGATTCGGGATTTTTTACAGAGTGCTCGAGGCCAAGTGATGATAGCCAAAATTTACCAGAATCAAGTAATTATCTTCGGTACTTACCTTTTTAGAGAGGTTGTTTAGTTCTTTTTTCCCCTTTTATTAGTTGTTAACATTTCAGGCATTAATGAGTTGCCCCTTTCCCTACTTTCAAAACAAACTATCACTTGTGATATAAATGTCCGTTGCAATTGCAGGGCAGATAGAAGTACCCAAAACAGCATAGTGATATTAATAAAATTCCTACTTAAGTAATGCTACAGATTGTAGAAGATTCATTGTTTATTAATATGCTACTGAATTGCGCGAAAAAATAAGTAATACTGGTATCATTATTATTTATTTCAGGTTATCATCGTTTCATAGTTTCATTGATACCATTATTATTATGGTATTGATATTATGTCATTTTTTGATGTTACTGTATGGTATGTATGGTATCATTAACCAATAAATAGTGTGATTTATTTTTCATTCCCTTTACATAAATTTTAAAATTACCACAAAAGAAAATATCACATGGTAATAGACACAGATGATCATACTAAATACAAATGTAAAATATGGACAATAATGCTAGAAATTTTATACTGAATTGATCCTTAAATTCATCCTGATTTCGAATGTCTTACTATGATGCTAACTTAAATCATATTGTCGTCATTTTCAATTTCATTGAAACTATGCCTCAATATGAAAGAAAAAGGTACTATTTTGCATCTTATTGAGATTGAGAAATTGCAATATTATAGTTCATATTACCGAATTGAATCATTCGGTTGAATAGAAAAGTTCAATGAGAAATATAAGTATAGTGTTACAGTTGCAAGTATGAATCGGTT
This sequence comes from Parasteatoda tepidariorum, assembly GCF_043381705.1. Classification (NCBI taxonomy): domain Eukaryota; kingdom Metazoa; phylum Arthropoda; class Arachnida; order Araneae; family Theridiidae; genus Parasteatoda; species Parasteatoda tepidariorum. The sequence goes on along the minus strand of NC_092211.1, from coordinate 22,122,504 downwards.
TCAATTTTTCAGAAACTCTAAAGCTATTTTTGTTTAATATTCAAGTAAGAAATAAACAAAAATATTTTCGGCAATTTTTTTAACCCACTGACGGTTCCGCAAGTAAAAAGTCGTATTTCAACCTGAAGTCTTCACCGCATAACAAAACCAATTTTTTTTTTCATGTACTTCGATCGAGAAATAGTGTATAAGGGAAAAACTTTCTCCCTATTTTGTCCTTTCGCTGTCCTTTCGCTGGTGGGTAAAATATTTCTTCTTTTTTTCCTTACTATAAAATCAATCTATATGTTAATATAAATATAATATGGAATTAGAATTAAATATATACTGAAATAATTCATGTATTTAAAAAAAATTGCACAATTTATGTAATTTAAAATTTTAAAATAATGAAATTTAAGTTTGTGAAGCAAACTTTACAACAAAAAAATAGGTATAAAATTAAAGCTAGAGAATTTCAAAGTAGAACATATAATTTCTCAATTATGAAAATAAAGTCCTTATCAAATCTCTTTAATACATCATAGATTATTTTCCCAAACTATTAATGCTAGCGAGATCTTGAAACCCTTAAGTGTGAAGTGAACTATTGTTAGTGAACTATATATTTAGTAAGAATACGGTTTTAGTTTTACTGAGAATATAGAAAATAAATAGCATTCCATCTATTTCTCTCTTTTTGCCGAAAAGATCCAGAGAATGCATGAGAAAGGATGTCAGCAATTGATCTCGCACAAAAGAATAATTTCCTTTTCTGACAAACGCACCTGGTCAGTCTGCCGTCTCTAATAAACTATAAAGAAGTCCTTTGTGCAATAAATGCATTGTAATATATATAAGTTATAAACTACATTATCCATTACGTTACAGACAAGAATTTTGTGTGTGCTTTTATTCCTGTGAGAAAATTATAACCTATTTATATTCCTTTTGTTAATTTCATAGTCACTTATATAAACACTTTTTTCGCCAAAATTCATTCGTTTATGCTATATTTCGTATTAATGGGTAAAATGATGTTTTCAATAACACATTGTTATTAAAGTTACATCATGTAGAATAACATAGAGTTAGTTCCAGTTTTACTGATGTCGATAAAACACTGTACATTCATTTTATGGAACACAAGAGAAAGTAATTTGAAAAGATATAATGTATATTTTTACCAATAGTTAACCTCGTTCGTGTACGGGAAAAATAACTTTGAATTGATTTTTTTTGAAAAGTAATTTCGCTTTTGCCCATTAGAAGAAATGGTAATATAAATTCCCCACCATCTTTATATTTAAAAATCATAATCATTATATATATTTTGACCGCAAATATAGCAAAGCCAATTGAGAAAAAGTTCAATGGATTCCAGGTCAGTAGCTTTTTGGTGGGTGCCCTTTCAAATGTGGAAAATAAGAAGCAAAAATGTTAGCATATTTTACTTTTTTTGCTGTCAAGACAGCAAAAATTGCTGTTAAAGCAAAAATTGCTGTTAAAGCAAAAATTGCTGTTAAAGCAAAAATAAAATAAAATATTAGGTGTGTATGAAGAATATTTATAGTACGCCAGTGCCAAAGCTGTTTCGCAAAATTTTGATCGGGCAGAATTTTCATTAAGTTGCATGATGAAGTACCGAGCCAGTTGAAGATAATGAAGACAAAATAAAGGCATTATCCGATGCAAAACAGCGAAATACAATTTGTGAGATCGTTGAAACATTGAATTTAGTGAATTCGACCGTTGATGATTAATTGAAAAGACTGATGTATGGCATATGTCTTCCTTGTGTTTTTACGGAAAGACATTTATGCTATCTGGTCACTGTCTGCGATTTGCTTCTCAAAAAACAAGAAAATTGGATATTTTAAAACGCATCATCACTGGAGACGAAAAATGGATTGCATGCATCGATGATCCGATTTTCTACAAGCATTTTTGGAAGGTAAAAGTTTACTTCTAATAAAAGTGACAAAAGTTACAAGGATCTGTTTTTTTTTTTTGTGACAACACAAAAGAAAATCAGTTTTACTCAGGTAGAATCATGCTACTGCTAGAGCGATTTAAAAAGTATTATGCCATAATGAACAATACATGGCGCAATAAAATATTTGTTATTATGAGAAAATAGCCTTTTATTTTCAATAAAGATAGCTAAACTTCTTTCCAAAGAATCGAATAATATGAAGCATATGCTCAAAATAGTTTCGTATAAATATTAAAGTTAATATTTCTTAAACAATTCGAACGAAACCTGAGCGAATTGTTCCGTATCATACGCGTATCAGGTTTAATTGGTAGGGGAAATTGTTGAATACAAGAAATTTAACAAAGCAGTAATCAAGTGAATAAATTCAAGCAAAAAACTCAACACATTAAGCAGAAAGTTTAACTCAAAAACTTCTCATTTAATGTCATCTACTACAGTAACAAGTTTTCTGATCAATATTTAGAAATGAACAGGAAGTTTAACCAGGCATACTCTGCTTCGGAAGTTTGAAAACAGACATCTTTACAGCACTATTAAATGGCTTAATAAAGTTTACAAATATATTTTGACTGTGTTTTAAAATAAGTTCAACGCAACAACTTTTTATTTCAAGTCCACTAAATGCTTATTTTCAATAATATAACTTCGTTTATATCATTACGCAACATTAGTCATGATGTTGTCAATAAAAAGCAAGAATTCATAATTGTAGTTGCAAAAATAATTTACTTAACAACAATATAGATTTTTTTCGCAATGGGGAAACAGATAATTACTAAAATAATATCGAATTGATCTGTATTTGATGCCTGTATATAATTTAATGAGCCCAAAATCATGTTTACAATAGACATAAAATGACTAAGTAAGGGAATAGGTAATAGCTTGTAAATAGCTGAAGTTCATGATCTGTAAATTGCATTCATCTGTAACCATTATAGAGTAAGTAACTTATAATCCATTCATCTTCTCGCTCTAAAACTACCTTGAAAATAGAGTTATCTTACACTTAAATAAAAAAAAATTACTTTAAAAACGGATTACAGGTTCCCTTAAGGTGCATTGATAAATGGAAAAAATTCACTGTTGACGTTTCAAATCCTATTGTAATCAACCAAACAATATAATGCGTTTAGTGTTGGTTAGAAAGCAGTTCGACTACTATTAAATAATGGTGAATTAGATCATTCCTTGCATTGTTTCTCGGTGTATAAAGCTTTAAAGAAATAAAAAAGTCTGTTTTGCTGAGATTAAGTTTAAATCTCGCGTGGTGCCAGAATTTACTGTAATATATTGGATTTAGGAGAAACCTTTTACTTTTGGCCAGCAAATAGCTCATAGGAAAGAAAAGAAATGTTTCTTTTAAAGAGTATGACTTTTTAAATAATGTTCAAACAGTTTGTGTTTTAAACATTAAAATCTGTTAAGGGCGACTAGCAGTTTTGATCTGAAATTTCACCCAGTTTTTTTTTATTTTTTAACTTTACCTCTTTGATAGAATTAAAAAAATATTTGGTCTGTATATGAAGAAAGATAGTGTATAGTTGCAGAGATACTGTTGAGATTGTATAGTTGTTTGATTTGTTTTAAGAAAACAGTTCTACTATTACCAAGTAATGATAGAATTAAATAAATATTTAATTTGTATAGTAAGAAAGGTTGAGAGATGTTATAGAGATTATAAAGTTTCTTGTTTTGTTCTGAGAAAATAGTTCTACTACTACCAAGTAATGGGGAATTAGATCATATCTTGCTTTGTGTAATGGAGGGAAAAGCTTTAAAGAAATAAAATTCAGTTATTTATTTTGGATGTGAGGCAGGCCAGTGAGGTATTTCTCTACAGTTCAGATATACATTTAGTTAGAAATATAATTTTTAGACACTTATTAAAATTTTCTGAAAATATTTCAATTTTCTTTTTATTTGTAACAATTAACGATAGAAAGATGGTTGGGACCAATTTGATCCCTATAAATTTTCACTGTTCTATAATTCCAAAATTTATTCATTGAATGTTGTGAGTACTTTTGCATTCATGTATTAGTCTTATGGTAACGTGTAATATATATATATATCTATATATATATACACCGAAGAGCCATTACATTATGGCCACCCTCCATCTATAACAATGGGCTCGCCCAGGTTTTCATGGTTTCTCGCCCAGGAAAAATGTTTTCAGGGGGCACATTAGGACCCATAATCCTCATAGAACAATCCCTGACGTCTGTAAGCTACTTAAACATAGTTGTAGACCAGGTTCACCCATTCATGGCAACAGTTTTTCCTGCGGGGGATGGTGTTTACCAGTAGAATAATGTACCATGTCATAAGAGTCGAATCGTCCAGGAACATTCCAGTGACTTTCAATTCATGTCTTGGCCCCCAAATTCACCTGATCTTAATCCAATAGAGCATTTGTGGCCCTACTTGGAAAACCAAATTCGTGCTGCCACGCTCCCCCCTCGCAATGTGAGGGAATTTCAGGACCAGTTGGAGAGCGCTTGGTACCAGATACCTATCAGCACCTTGTGGAAATAATGCTACAGTGGGTGCTAGCAGTTTTGAAGGCTAAAGGTGGTCCCATATGTTATTAGCAGTGTGGTCATAATGCAATGGCTCTTCGGTGTATATATATCAAGTATGACGGGAAGGTTAGAATTGACATTAAGGTAGTTTGGTAGGTACTCGATCCATATCCCATGTAATTTTTAGAACAATGAACCCTTTAGTAGGTATAAGGTACCCCAGTTTCATTAAAAAAATCAAGAATATTTCTGCAAAAATTTTCAATTATTATTTATACAGAGAAGGAAACTCAATTATCTAAAAAAAACTAATATATGTGAATATTGAAAAGTCAGTGTTCCGTTTAATCAAATAATTTTCTTTAACCAAATCGAATAAGATACCATATAATTTTGACGACAGAATTTCTAATATATTTTTTATTAAATTAATTATGATTATGTTTTAAGATTTTGAATGCTTAATTGATCTAAAAAGCAAACAATTCTGAAAGGGCAAGGCGGGCACTTCATCTAACGTTAAATGTTTTTTAGAATGTTTTCGATATTATATTAAATTTAAGGATTCTACTAAAAGCTTTTCTTATAGCAATCAAATATAAATTGTATCCAAAGTGTCTTTCCAGATTCTGTAAAAAACGTAATGTATGCTTACCTTTTATTTCATTTTTAAATCTGTAATCGGGATACATTAAAGAATACTTCTTTTATTACAAAAACTGGTAAAAAATGGACATAAAAAGTATTCTCTCTTCTTTTTTTCTGAAAGTGGCAAATGTCCTAAGGAAATTTATCCTCTTAGAATCATCCAGGGATTTTATTGTATTTCTTTTCTAGTTTCTGCTTCGCTGCACTTTATCGTTTATTTACTCACTTTTTTTTCCCGAAGATTGAGTTTTTTATAAGTTGTAAGCAACCAAACGCGGAGAAATATCTGTTTGGTTGAAAGATAAAAGATATTAAGTCTTCTTTATGAAAAAAAAACCAGATTGAAAAGAGCATTTTCTATTTCAGTACTGTATGAAGACTCTTTTAAGTGTTCTAATAGTTTCTGAAATATATATCGGTAATTTTAAATTTAAGCTTTTGCATCGTATCTCATAACATAAGGAATTGTTTCCATAATGAACTTTTCTGAAGTACATATTGGCACATAATATTGACTAATAATAAATGTTCTAAGAGTTGATGAAAAATTTATTGAATATTTTAAGCTCAAATTTAGCATGATATCTCATATTAAATAAGTAAAAAGTTTTCCATTAAATTAAACCTTCTGAAATGGTTGCTGACTAGTAAAGATGACATGACTGACTGGTTAGTGATATGAAAGCTTATAGAAAAAGATATTGATGACAACTGGAATTCTTTTATTTTTTTCGCATGAGAATTTTTAACAGATCTCAGATTTTTTCGTATCACAGTTTTCATATTTGAGATTAGTTTCTTTGACTAGGCTACATTTAAAAAAAATACTTAGTCTATTTTTTGTCTATTTTTTGTCGAAATGTGCAAGTTTTAAAATGTAACGACTAACTTCTAGGGGTTTTAGGGCACATTATGAAAATTAAAATTGCATAGGATCCCATGTCCTGAAATGTTGCCCTACGCCGATTTGGCGTTTGACGAAATTATGTCCTGTTTTTTCTCGATATTCCGAACAGATCATAATAGGGAAAAACACCTAGCAGCGTACGACGGCATTATAGGACACGGATTCCTACGCAGTTTTAGTTCTAAAGATGTGAACTAACTCCCCTTGAAGCATGTAGTAACATTTACGTGACTCTCTGTTTTATATAGCTTTTTTAAATTGGTTTCGACAAAGTGGTCTCAAAATTTCATTTAAGAAATACCATAGCCATAAGAGCAAAACTGATTTTATATTTGAAATCCTCCCACTCAAATTAATTAAGATCAATATTTGTATAAACGAAATAAAAAGTTTGTTCCCCAGTGTAATTTTAAACTAAAGCTTTTGCATTTAATCTCGTAAAAGAAAAATAAAATAATTTATAACAATTTTCAGAAGAGTGATTCTTAATATTGATTTATTTATGTCTATTAACCAAAGCTGTTTAGAATTTTTGAATAAGATATTAATTTCAATTTGAAACCTACTTCTTTAATAAATTGTCTGAAATATATTAAGCTCCCTGATCGTTTCTGCAAAAGTATTAATAATTTATTTAAATGAAATTCCGCCCGATGTCTCCTTTAAATTGTTTTCTTCATAATGCATTTAATGGCTTAATTAAAAATGAAACTGTAGTATGTAATGTCATATAAAGAAAAAGCAAAGCAACTTTTTACAAATTTTCTGATATATATATATATATATATATATATATATATATATATATATATAGTAATTTTTATTGTAACTTTTGCATGATATTTTATTTAAAATAAGTTAAACATTCCTATTTAATTACTTAATTAATAATTTAAATATTGCTAATCTGCTAAGTCCATATTTTTTACAAAAGGTTTTAACTACTGTACAGTTTTTATCTGTCTTAAAAGACGAACAAGAATTCTAGAACAAATGCTTGTTATAGTGATGAAACATGATAACGTAAGATATCTGGCATGAGATACAACATAAGTCTAATTTTTCTTAATAGAACAAATTTTTCCGCTGGCTAGATTTAAATAATTTAAAAATGTGCGAACTCCGCTTTTCTAAAGTAGTGGAATAAAAAGGACAAAATATGAAGAAAAAAACATCCTTATCATAAATTAATCTATTATTTCATGTTTAACATATTATTTCAATAAAAAACGTAAAATCTTTCAATTCATTGTTTGTCAAGTTCCATAAAACAGCATCGAATTCACCAAACTATTCCCTGACTTTACTCACGAAATTATGCTTTCTTTACATTGATAAATATTTGATATATCAGAAGATTTTAGGGTAGTCTGCCGCAACTCCTAGATTTCAATAATTTGGTAATATACATTCTTTATAAATTAAAGAAACTTTTTGTAGTTTAATTTACTTATTTTCGTTGGAATCGATATCATGTAAATTTGAAACTGTTGTTATCAACTTGTTGCTCCAGCTCTTGTATATTTGCAGTCGTTCTTTTCTTTTGGTTAATTCACATCGGTTATTTCAACCTCGTTATGTTCCTTTTCGTGTTCATATGTTCTATATATCATCTAAGCTTCTGATAGTTTATAAATGAGCTCTTACTTCACAACAAGTCAATACTGCGCTTTTTTTTATGATGTTGCAAAGTATTTAACAGGATACCACTTCCTTTCGCTGTCAAGATAATTGCAGATACGGTTGATTCTCACGAAACATGACAATTCGGACCAAAAAATTTCTTCCAACTTAAAGTCTTCGAAATAATCTAAAAAATGTTTGTATACTTCTTTAGCTATACTTATTAATATCTTATAGACACCAGTGTAGTTTATTGATATTTTCATTAGAAAAAAAATATAGAAATTCACCAAATCTTGAATGCCAGGAAAATGACATATTACCTCAGAAGTTTAAAAAACAGAGTCATTTTAAGTTAATAGTAAGTAAATCAACTTAAATCTTTGTGTTAGATGGACCATAAATTGCTTAAATTAATTATTTTTATCCACTGTAGAAAGAAATTTTTTGTTGCTGATATGTACAGAATAAAATTGTGTATAATAATCAATCATTAAATAAATAAATAACTTTGACTACATCCAATCATATTCCAATCATACATAAACTTAGTATTAAGTTAATATTTGCTTTCCCTCTTTACAGTATTAGCAGTTAAAAAGAATTTCTGGTAACACTTCAATGTCCCGGCATTCATAAGTCAGGAAAATGACAGCCAGTATAATGACAAATTCGCCATTTTATAGCATTTAACTTTACTTTAATTTAATATTTTGGCCTATAACGTTTATAATCTGCAGAAAACAACAGTATTTCTTAAAATAACTCAGATAAATCTATATAGTTTTTGTTATTAAGGATTTCAAGAAGCCAGGAAAATGACAGCATAGAAACCGAGTCACCTTGAAAAAAATGTTTAAATAGATTTTGAGCCGGAAAATTGGTTCTTTATTCATGCAACAAGACATGTTCAGATAGGAGGGTATCTAATCAATCTATTAACATAAGATATTGATTCCTGGCGCTATCTATTTTGGTTATAAATCACTAAATGAAAGTAGCCAGGAAGGTGACAGATTTTTCATGGGACAAGCAAATTATTGACAGAAATTTTTTTTTTAAACGAAGTTTTAGTAAACAATACCCTCTGCGCATATTCTAGAAATGCTTTCATAATATAAGATAAATAATAAAAATGTAGTATAGTAAATATGTATGGGAAATTTTGAAGCTAGTTATTATCGGAAATATTGTTTGGGACATGCCAGGATAATGACATTTTGATATTGAATAAATTTTTTTAAGTATACAAAACAGTCAATGCTAGTGCAAAGTCATTTTAAAATGCTAACATCAATGCTACTTATTAATTTTTTTTTTTAAAAAAAGTTCTTTTAGTATTATAGTATTAGATCTTGGAGCAAGGGACAGTGAATTGTCATGTTTCGCGAGAATCACTTGTATACAGCTTTGACTCGCAATTGCATCAATGGTAAATTGTCGTCGATAGATAATTAATAATAATTTCTATAAAAATTAATTTCATAGGCTTATGATTTTATACAAGGTGTTTCGTAAAGACCACCCTCAATATGTTTTTTCTTGAAATCCTTATCAAAAATGAAGAAAAAATATATATTTGGGATAGCAAAATGATATTTAACTGAGAAATAAATGCTATCGGAATCTGACAAATTTATATTAAAGAATGACAGATGTATTAAACATTAAAGCTGATTCTGGTGAACTGGAGGTTAATTGGAGATTGAAATTTGTCAATAATTCAATAATTGTATTTCAACTTCTATCTTTTTAATTCCGTAATCAAACCTATCTTATCGTTAATACTCTTCTTTTCCTGTTCAGTGATTTGTCAGATTTCGGAATTGTTTTTCTTTTTCCCAGAGTAAAATTTTAGTCTCAGAATCCGAACACGCAAGCTATTTTGTTTTCGTTTTTGATAAGGATTTTGAAACTGCATGTCAAGGGTAGGCTATAAGCAACATCATGTATTCAGTTGTTAATTGACTGTAATCATATATCAATAATCTTATAGTATCCTATTGTCAAATTTTTATTGATTGCCTTTTCTTCTTATTGCCTTTTTTCCTTAAAATTTGAAAACTTCTGTGAATTAATTTGCTTAAAGGTTATACAAATTAGGCTATAATTGAACTAGGGTGCGCAAATTAGACTGTAAGATGGACTATAACTGAAAACAAGAATGAATAAAAATACACAAAGTAAATATAACTAAACAATGCAACACATGACACAGTGTTGATATAGAGCAATTTAAGACCTAAATAGCATTGCCTATTCTTTTTTTTTTTAGAAACATTATATATTATAATGATTGCTTTTAGTACAAAAAGGAAACTATTATTATATTATTACCTAAATTACAAAGCCCCTGCCATTTTAGAGCCGATTAGTCTAAAAATATAATAATAAATAATGTGAAGTATATATACAAATCTAATAACATAAAAACTAGTATTTAACTATATTTAACTATCTCTATTACATTCAAATAAATGATAATATATTTTAAGAAAACATTTAAAAAATGAGATTTTTAAAAATACTTTTCCATCTTATTGCAAATGTAAGACTTGTGTATTTAGTCTACGGGTAAAATTACATTCAATTCATGCTATTTTTTATTTTTGTTATTATTCCAGAAGTTTATAACTTACATAAAGAAGCAAAATCAGTTCAATAAAGGTTCTAACTAGTAACATAGTCGAAATTATAGTTAAAACACCTGTCTTCCTCAGAATTTTTAAAATCATAAAAGTTCAGGATATTATGCACAAAATTTCATTATTTGAGAATAAGCTACTTCATGAATAAAGCAGTAAACTCCCTTTATGCAAACATGAGATTTTAAGAATTTATGAATCTTAAATTTAGCTTCATTAATGCAAAGCCAATACTAAACAAATGACGTTATGTTACAGCGGAAACATTTTGGTGAATGCGATATATATATTTATGACTATAAAGTATTGAGCTTTTGAAACGCGTTTAGTATAAAACTCGTTTTTAAATTATTCTACATAAACATATTTCTTGACTCACTCTATATTGGTTTAAATTTCAAGATATTTTTTTCAAACTGATTTACGTTTATTTTAACTATCATTAGCTAGCGGAAGCTTTATTGCGAACAATTCATCTCGCTATATATATAAGAGCTAAAACTTGTCTGGATGTAAGTTTGCTATTAACTCAAGAACAGAAGCACTGATTTGGATAGTGTGTTTTTTTCCAGCAGATTTCAAATTTTAAATCAATGGTTTGTAAATAATTAAATATGAAATTTCATTGATGGAAACCATTGTTATAGATTAAAAGCGCGCTGCCATGGAAAAAACCTTTTTCCAGATGATAAAACCATTTTTAGATGAAACCACTAGAAAAAATTAACTACCATTAATTCTCGTTAAACTCATAGTTTTAGAAGTAGAGCTCGCTAGAAATAAATATGCAGGTTAACGTATCGAAAATTGAAAAAATGTTATAGTTCACTGTGAGTAGTAATGTTATTATAAATTGTGCTTATTTGTCTAGATGTTATTTCAATTTCATGGTTGTTATATTTATTAACTTCCTATACTAAAACAATTTAATACCAGCTATTAATAACAATACCAACTTGTTCAAATCTTTCTTCATCACGATTTTTAAATTCTCAAACCTTTTATGATTACCCTTTAATGGAAAATACAATAAACTTTATTAAAAAGTAAGCTGTACTTATCTGTATTACCTTAAAGTAAAGTAAAGATCACCAACAAAGGGGACAAAGCCAGGATCTGATTGTAGCTTTTTAATTATTGTTAGAGATATATTAGAAATATTTTTCTATTATTTGACCTTGCATGATTTTAAAGTAATTAAAAGATATTAAGTTTATATTAAAAAAGCGCAATATCAACAGATAGCTAATTAGTAATGATCAAGAAAAAATCTAATATTAAAAAAAAAATTGGGGTTAATTATGCGTATAAATTTAAATGTTAAATCCGCTTAATTTGCCTTTATTATTTGTATGTTTTTCTGTACAAATACGTATCTATAAACATAACTACTCAGAAAAATTAATAACAATAATTATTAAAATTATTATGTTTCAACAAATACGCATGATCCGCTATAGTTTCCTTTTATAAATGAGACCACTTACTTTGTTTCAACGAGTCTTTACTTGTCTAGACAATCAATTAAGAGCTTTTATTTTCTATGTCTGATTTATCATGCAGCTATGTAAAAAGAGATCTACGCAATCATATTACGGATAATCGTAAGGAGTATATTTTATCTGACATAATTTGTTAAATCAAAGGACAGTAAAATAAAACAAAAATGTATGGAAATATCATGCAATTTTCCTCTTAAACGCGTCGTTCATTTTTATTATTTGTCTCATTAATATCCTTTTATTTTTTCATTCGGTAAAATTTCCGTAAGATAAATGGATCTACATATTTTGCTTCATATTTTCTTATTAATTGTTTCAAAGAAGCTATTTTCTGATATAAGAAAAATGAATTATTTTTAATTATCCATAAATATTTCGAAATAGTTTTACATAGTTCATATATTTTTATTTCTGAATAAAGATAATAAAATCCAAACTAAAATATCTTAAAATATTTATTACATAAATATTTTAATTAAAATATTTTATTGTATAAATATTTGTATATATTATTATAGAAAATTTTTTTTTTATTGCCAGAAATTTTCTCGAGTCCTCTTTCTGTCGGTAGTGAGATTGACAGAGTGATCCTCTGGGCTATTAAATGAAAAAATCTGCCAGTGACTAAATCGAGTCATTAGGTGGGCATAGTTCTGGTTGTTTAACTGTATTTTGTAAAAACAGTTAATGAACAGTTTTCTTACAGTTATCATTTTAAATACCATCTTGAATTTGGTAATTTGAGTGTTTTGTTTGAATATGGTGAAGTAACAATTAAATTAATTGTTATTTAATAATTTTTTGGGAAATTTCCATAATGTTGAATAGTAAAATAAAGCACACATAATTTTCAAATCAATTCTTAAAAGTTTATATTTATATTTATGGATGGAGGATAAAGCTTTTAACTAACAAAAGCTTTACAAACTGACTGAAAAAAATTCTGAGAAAATATATATCTTTAAAAGATGAATCAAAAGCAAATACGTTTCTAGGAAATTGAGCTTTTCCTTTTTATTAAAATATCATTTAAATTAATAACGGCATCCATTCAAAGTTATTAAAATGAAATGTAAAGAAAGAATATTCAATAAATTATTTAGCGAGCCAAATGTAAATAAGTATTTCAATGACTACATTCTGAAGGAGAAAAACTAATTTAGTTACACTAAGTTTCTAAGAATAAATTCATTTTCTCAATAAAAAAAGTTACATCCATATTTAATTTCAATACAAGTAAATGAAACGATAAAGTTTCTATTTTACTTGAACAAAGAATATGTTATTCAGTTGAATAAATTAAGCTGAATCATGTGGAAACTAGGTTTGTTATTTGTGTATCTAAGAACTTTTTTCAGTAAGTATGCAGATAGTTCAAGGAATAAATATCAATAGTTTCTGGAAAAGTAATTTTCAGCTTTTATAAGAAAATAAAGGGTTTTCTAGAATTTTATTTACCGTTCTAAATAAAATAGTAATTGCTTAAATATGAAAATTTGAATAAGATGTCGTCTAAGGTAAAAGAAATAAAAATTTAGTACAAACATTATCATTACTAAAACTTCATAACACAAATTTCGTATTAACTCAATAGTTCTTTTTCCCTGAGAAAAGTAAGTATGGCCAAACTAACAGAATATTATTACCGTGTTTTCGACTTCATGTAAAGATCAAAAAATACGTTAATCAATCAAAGTACTATGGCAAGCATTTTAATAAAATTAATAATAAAATATTGTTTTATATCATGTGATAAAATTTAAGACAATATTTTTTAAACCAGTATTTCCGACGCTTATTTTGGTTTTCACTTTTAGAATAATGACTTTTTTTTAACAATACAGTTCGGTGGTTTCCCAGAATAAATTTTCTCCGTGTTCCAATAATATAGCTAGAAAGTAATATTTATGACTTTTTTATGACTTTAACTATTTTTAACTTGCGTCATATTATAGCACAATCATCACAATTAAGCTAAAAAAAGCATTGAATTAGTTACATTTTAAATATTGCAATAAAGAATTGATTTATTAAACTAATGACGAATTTTTAAATCATCAAAAGTATGTTATACAAAGGAAAATTAAAGATTCTCTTTTGTAATTACCAATTGCCTGACTTGAAAGATCAAAACATGAAAATTATGCCAACATTTTCACTTGAAATTCAAAATCATTTTAATTTGTATTATAAAATGTGTGAATCATAATTTCCCTCACCAGATGTAAAGCAGTTGTGTGAAAGTTTCAGAAAAAACTCATAATACCCTTATACGGAATATTCTTCGGTGTGCACACTTTTTGTGTAATTGACATCTTCACATTTTACTCATGTAATATATTTTTCTATTTCGGATAAAAATAAGCAAGTAATTTATCTAGTAGAATATGTAAAAACACCTTCATAACGCACGGTATAACAAATATTCACGTAAAATCATGCAATCTTAATTGCTTGAAGAACTAATTAAAATATACTAAGTAATTTACTAAGTATATATTAAGTAATCAGACGTAAATTCTAAACTCCTTTTCTACCGATTTGGATGCTTGACCCTTAAAAATAGAGGAAGCTACAATCTTAAAAATACGGTGTCAATAATATTTCATGATAATGGCCAAATAATGAAACTAAGCTATAATATAAAGAATGCTATTTGCTTGCTTAAATAGTCGAAAAAGTTTTCGTTTGTAAGGTAAAAAATTTTACTTTTTTTAAGAAATATAATTGATATATCAGTTTTAGCTAGATTATTCCGAGTTCTTAGCACTACGTATCGTTGATAAATATTCCGCTTCTCTAATTTTGATATAACAAATAAATTTTATTGTTTTTTCAGTGTTTAGCAGCATTTACCAGCATTCATTGCTAATGCAGTGTTTATTAGTGTTAACAAGGAATGGAATTGACTAAAACAATTTTTTTTCCAAATGGGGGATTGAAAAAAAGTTAGTTCTCTTTTTAAGTGCGTAGAAGGGAATTTCTTGCGTCTAGAAACAGATCAAATACAGGTTTTGAAATTGATTTGTTATATGTTTAACCTTGAAAATAATGCGTATATTATTGAAAATAAACAGTAGTTGTGTTGTCCTTTGGATTTGCCATACCATATGCACTGCTGTTAGAGAAAGAGAAACAAAAAATTAAATAAGAAAAAATAAAATAAAAAAGCAATAATTTGAAAAATTAAGAAGAGGTGAAGAAGAAATTTTAGAAATACCTTTAAAATGTGTTCACCATAGTATGTATATATTTTAGTTCCTTTTTAATTATGATTTTGAATGTATAAATTAAAGGCCATGACAACGAAATTTTCGTGCATATCATTTACATTACCTATGGAGTATTTATGTGCATCATTCCTTTGTGATAAGCGAGTGCTACATTATACGCAAGACTTGTTAGTATAGAACTTCAATTTCAGTATACATAAATGTTATTTATTATTTTGCGCAAAGTATGGTTCTCAATTTCCTCACTCATCAGAAAATGAGGGAGGATTGCATACAAATCTACGACCATTCCCTTAATTTACATTCAGTGTACACAAATGTAAAACTGAAACTGTCTTTGTCATCTTTGAAATATAATTAAATATCCTATCTATCTGAAGCACTCTCAGTTAGGAATATATTTAACGATAAAGTAAATTTCTCATTTTCATAACTTAATTATGAGAACGGAACCTTACGTATGAATGATTTATTCCGTATTTGAAACGAACAATGAGAGTACTGAAGCGATAAATGAGGACTGAATTTAATAATGTTCTTCATATTTCATACAGAGAAAATCAAATGAATATTTGTTACTAGGATACATTCATAAGAAAATATTGAACATTTAGCTTGAGATAATGTATTTAGAAATTGCAAAAGACATATTTGCTTTCGAGAACAATTTTGAAATATGCCTGAAGTTTGCCTATTGCCTACATACACCATAATTTTGGTGATGCAATTTAGTTGGTCTAATATATCGATATTTGTGTTTATACTTAGCTATTCATTCTCAGTTATTTATATTTACCTTCGTTTTCTGTTTCGTATTAAATCTAAACATGATAGATATTTATTATTTTTAAACGTATAGCTCTCTCAATTTCATAATTTATAAACAAAAATTATGATTATTAGTACTTTATAGCTCTAAAAGAACTAAATTAGTTCTATAAAACAAAAAGGTGCATGGAAAATTAAATCATTTAGAATTATTTTTATTAAAATAAAACAAGTTTATGTATAAGTTCAGATAATGTGAATATGCATTAACGTAACGTATGTTTTCCCGATAATCGCCCTAATCTAAGGTAAACTTTTAGATACGATGCCTATAGCATTCAAAGGCTTCTTAAACTAAACAAATTAAATGAAATTTTTTTATTTAAAATAATGTGTCACTAAACGAATTTAATATTTTCTAAGGCAAAATACTAACACATCCCATAAGACCGATAATAAACTATCTAATAGAGAAAGTATCAGAACTCTGATCTAAATTGCTATTCGAACTAAAAAGAATCAAGAAATATAATTCTTTTTTATTAAAAGTACAAATAAAATGCACTTTTTAAATACGTGATGTACTTTTTTTTAAAAAAAAATTGAAATAAGATGATTTTTCACACAATATACTATTTGAAAATAGATATCAAACAGCAAATTTTTTTCCAATATTGAAATAAAAATACAAATAATTTTTATTTATTACAGTTTGAACTTAAATGTATAGAAAGAAGAATCGTAACTAAAATTTTTTGAATTTATACTTTAATCACTTTACAGGGTTAATAAATGTTCAGTACCGTAAATAAAACTCAGTATAATATAGTTCTGGAAATTTTAGTTAAAATTTCTACTGTTTTTGTTACTTTTTTGTGCTAAAGCAGAAATATAGTGATGTTGAAATTTTGATTAAAAAATTGGAAAATTGAGATGATTATTTTTGTTAAAGATAAAGATGAAATTTAGATTGAAAAATTTTACGAGGAGGAAATAATTAAATAGGGAATTTTTAAGAGGTATTGCAAACCTCAAAAATATATGTTTACAGCAATCATTCACATTGTGAAAAATTCAGGATGAAATTACGGTAAAAAATGCGAGCACTCAGAGTAACGGTACTTTTACAGAACAACGAATCTGATATTCCGTATTTTTTACAGTTATAATTGCCGGAAAATCGCCGAATCAGTCTCATTAAATAAATGAAATAAAACTATAAAAACAAAGGAATTATATTTTACGGTAAAACGGATTTTACGGATGATGAACTCAAATCATGTCGTTATATTATACCGTAATTAGATCCTGGAAAACTTTATTTGCTTAAATATACGAATTATTTTCCAGTTGTATGTATTGAAGCCTATGATTTTAAATCAAGTAACGATTTTAGAAAAGATTTTAAATCAAGTAACATATCTTTATTTCCATTTCTTAGGATTATNCGAGTTAATTTATTCTTTTTTAAAAAACCAAACAAATTCAAAGCGTAAAAAAATTGCTTAAAAAATTTGCCTCTTATAATTCAACACACATCCCTCCGTCCCCATGCTTAAAATAACAGGATTTTTATAAAGGGGGGCAAGGGGGGCGTTGAAGTATTTTTTGCTCTTTAAGGGGGCGGCAACGTTAAAAAGGTTGAGAACCTATGCATTAGATTGATACAAACTTTTTGCTACCTTAGTCCTTAGTAAGTAATTCTATTGAATTTTATTTCTTATTTACCGATGCATTAAAAATTTTACGAATGCTGGATGTTTTTACAATGTTAATTTTAAACCCACAATTGGTTTCTCTTCCCGAGCTAGATTCTTCTCTATTTAATGACATTTTTAGCCTATTTTTTTGTCGAAATGTAAAAGTTAAAAAATTTACAGGGAATCGTATAAATGTTGCCACATGCTTCTAAAGGAGTTAAGGTACATCATTAGGATTATAATTCCATAGGAGCCTAAGCCAGGGAATTTTATCAATAACTGCTGGGGACACTTCTCTCTGTTGAACGATTTGTGAGTTTTTGAACAGGTCATAATTGGGCAGGGTCTATAGTTTCGTATGACGATATTTTCGGCCATGGGCATTTATTAAATTTCAATCCTGATGATGTGTTTCCCTAGAAGTTGGTTGCAATATTAATGCGTCTCCCTGCTGCATATAACGTCTTTTAATTTGTGCATTTACAAAAATTAGACTGAAAATGTTATTAAGAAAAATCCGCAGCTTTAGGAGTAAAACTAATTTCAGATTTGTAACCCAAGCACTCAAATTAAGCAATATCAAGTATTTGTATGAATGCAACAAAATACTGGTTACCCAGAGTAATTTTTTCTACATCATGTAATATCGCTTTTAATTGATAAGATTTGTAAAATTTCATCCATCCGTTTCTTATATAATTTTTTTAAATGAGTCATAAAATTATTTATTTGAATTCTATCTGATGGGAATCATAGTGAATAAATCTTAACTTATTCCCATATTATGAAAACTTATTTGCATGTGATGATAAAAATATCTTTATTGTGGGAAAAAATATCGGGTTTTTAAAAGTTAAAGTATTAATTTTTTTAAAAATTAAAACTGTTTAAATATAACTGTTTAAAACTGTGGTGGAAAACTATAACTTTTAAATTTTCAGTTTTCTTTAAGAACCATCAAAATAATTGCACTCTCTTATATAGTCTTTCTATGCAGTAAAATCGCATTTAATCTAGTTCTATAATTCAATTATGTTAATGTATTTATTGAAAATTTTTATTGAGTATAAGAAACATTTTCTCTTCTATTATAATGAATCTATTATGAGAATGAATCTATTATTTACATTATTATGAGAAGTTTAACTTTATTTTTGTTGTTTTGTGTGTTTCATGCTTTTAATATACTGGGGGAAAAGTAAAATATTCCAGTAAAAAGTAGAGGGAGTGCAAAATCCATACATTTAATTGTACACTAAAAAAAATCCGAACAGAATTACTGTAAATAATATTTGTAGCACTCATAAAATTTATTTTGTTGTGAACTCTATTTTTCCGTAAAATCTTATGACATAAGTTTTGCAGTAATATTTATTCAAATACGCATTTCAGCGTCTGAAAGTTAAATACCACTGTGAAAAATAGGATTTATTAGAGTATTGTTCCATATAAAATTCTACGGAAAAAAGGATTTTACTATAAAATGCATCCTAAATGCCGAAACTCTTTACCGAAACTTTATCTTGATTTTCTTACTCCGAAGTTCAAAATTATACTTGCCATCTTAAAACTAAAGAAAGTAGAAAACGTCGTACTAATGATTGATAATTGCAAAGCAACCCATGTTTGGAAATTTTAGCCTACACCACTAGGGACAGTTTCTCATTACGTATTGGTTGCTCGTGTGTATTAGAACTAGTACTTATATCGATCAAAAATATCCTAACTTAGCAATAATTTCGTGTATCCAATAACTACGTTCAAAAACTGCATTCAGATAGTATACCAGAATTTTTTCAATACTAATATATAATGATTTAGTGACAAACTTGGCACGCTTGGCAAGTTAGTTGAACTTTACTCCAAATTATACACACTTACTAAACACACTCTATATAACTTACTCGCTATATTTCAAAAAACTGCTTCAGCGTGATAAGAACTGTAAAGTACAAAGATGTCCCGAAATTTAACATTGATGTATATATATTAAGTAAAACGGACGAGGATAAATTTGTACGGTTTAACTCTTTGCTCTTATAAAGGCGATATATTCCTTTTTTTAAATACCTCAAAATTTTTCAATAATTCATTATAGAGGAAAGTAATGAAGCACTGTTTTAAAAATGCTAACATTTTCAACAATAATGTCATGCAGTAATAATATAAATGTTAAAAACTGGATCTTCATTTGTGCTTCAACCTGCGTATCAAATTATTTAACAAAAGTAACTTAAACTTCAATTTTAATTATGCACTAAAATTAGTACTTTTTCTTAATAAGAATAAATTGGATTTCATTCTAAATAAGCTTATAAAAGCATAATGCATTTTAACCCCATTTATTATAATTTACATCAATCATTGTTATCTATAGCTGCATTCTCGCTCCCCAAACATTAGTTAATTATTTTCTGCATTCTGGAAACTTTTGCCTTTGAAAATTCATTAGGGAAATAATTAAACAGTAGACATACTAACTTATCTCATTAATTTTAATGTATAACTTCTTAATGTCTTTCCTCTGGAGTCATGTAAATGCAACTTTTAACAAGGAGGTATCCTTATACGTTGCATTCATTATTGCAACTATAGCAGGAAATAGGTAGCGTGTATTAAACAATGCAAAGATACTAAATATGATTCTTAAACGAAATTTTTACTTCCTTACAAAACATTTGTAAAACTGATCTATATATTTTTAAAAGTATTTTATTTTTAAAGCGGAATGTGAGCTTCTTTGTGTATAAACAACTGTTTTATTTTTATATCTGCCCTTAAACCGCACTTTTAAAAAATTCCAAAACAAATTACAGTAAAATGTACACTAAATGTACTGTACGGTAAAATATCATTTTTATTGTGAAATCCATCATAAAATTTTGCAAAATAAAAATCTGATATGCCGTAATTTTTTAAAGTAATATTTAATGTAAAATCTCAATACTTAAATACTTATTACTGTGGGCAATAATGTTTTCATTTTCAAGGTAAAATAAATTTAAAATATGATGCCTCCGCAAGAAAGGAGACCAATTGCTTGTTTCTTTTGTCGTAGCAAAAACTAGTTTTTTTAAAATTTATTTCGATGTAGTAGATAATGAAAGTTATTTATTCAAAACATTGATACAGTCTCATCAGTTTTTATTTCGCATACTTACGGTATCGTTACTGACTGCTACAAGTAGCCTCTCTTTGATTCTTCGATTCCTCTTCTAACCGTTTCCTTTGGCTGCTTTTATATCATTATTTTTTACATGATAAAAATTGCACACTTGTGGAAAAGTCAAGTTTAAGATCATGAGTTCGAAAGTTATTGTTGTTCTTGAATTAGCCTCATGATGGGGTTAATACGATGATGTAGTGACATTGTAATATTCAAACATAATTGTTTTTTTGAATTACTCTCCCCATATTTAAGTTACTATTTTCAGATGGAGATTTCCCCTGGTAATTTTATTTGATAGAAGACTTATGTGGTGTTCTAGGAGAGAGGTGCTCTTGAAATCTAATTTCAGCTCTTTCTCGTGATTCTAATGCTGAGAGACGATAAGTGTCACAAGAAAGTTTTATCGAAGCGTTATGGTTTCCTTTATTGCACACACATATCCTTGCAAATCGCAATGTTGAGAAGAGAAGGAAAATTAGGAAAGCATTACTTCTAGCGCAAGATAAATTTTATGCAAAATCTCTCTAAGATCGTACTTCTTAAACGCAAGGCTGTGGTTCAACTCAATTGATAACCTCACTATGGTAGCAGATAATTCACTTCTTATTATGATTAAACTTTGTTTCTATTTTTTTGAGCATGTTTGTGGGGATACAGTCAAAAAAATCAGTTTCAGTCACTGACGAAGAAAAAAATGAAATTTTGGCGTAAAAATATCATGACTATAAATAGACATATCTTTCCTTAATTTTCTTTCTCGTAATATTTATTGTCGCTAATCATAAATTAATATAATGTTTATTTCATGTTGCTATGACTGTTGGTATTACTGAGATGCCAACCTGCTCCGGACAGTGAATAATCAATTTAGTCGATTTTTTATCCACCACTATTTCTACATAATTCTTAGGCTTATATATTCACCACTTTATTTGTAGTTATGTTATGTTAAACCTTTTAAAAAGTTAGCAACAGTAGTCAAATAATTGCAAATTCCATTTGGTAGTTATTTATCGTTTTTTAAATTATTTTGGTGTGTCCAGTTGATATCCCTGGTATTATTTGAAGGAAGTGTTCATTTTCTGTGGTGCCATCTGTAAAAAAACATGGGAAGACACAAAACTTCGAGAACAGAAATGTATCGAATGATCCCTAAATTTGCTTCATGATAGATTATCTTCATTATATGTTTTCCTGTTTTATTTTAGGAAAATATGTGTGTAGTTTAAGAATACTTGTATATTTATGCATTAAAATAGTCCTATTGAGTTATCACTTAAGTATTCACTATGAAGAAATATAAAGTTTGGAAAATTAATACATTAATAATAGATATGATGTATCCTTGATATCCGTAAAATAATTGTTGTAATTAATATATTTTTTTTAAAATATTTATTTTTCGATTTATGATACTAAGCAGCGACTAAATATCTTACGCAATTTTATTGGTAGCTTGGCATTTACCATGCGATGTCAAAATCCGTATAGTTTTATGACAACCATAAAATTTTATTTGGCTTATTTTAGTGTATGGTAGCGTGTCTTAAGGTACAAAGTATAATACTAATTGTATTGAAAAGCATTATCAAAAAAAATATAATCGTTTTAAAGTGAGTGTATGAGATCAATTTATAAACTTGAAGAATTCAGCTTAAATTTGAACTTAATAACTGGGTTATGTTAATAACATTAAAGAGCTGTGTAATTTAGTATTTTCCTATGCATATGAGAAAATATGATTGTTAAAGGAAATAGATTTATTTTCGATTGAAAGGAATTTTGGTGTTTATAGAAACCAAAAGTTCTTAGAGGTAAAAAGCCTTAGTATTGTTATTAATTTATAGTTCATTTATTCACATCCATAAATTAATACATCATGTTAGTTTGAGTCTTTACAGGGAATTTGATTGACAGTAATATATTATTTATGCTTTCTGCACAACGCAGTTGCAAGATTTCCTATATATATAACCAAATTCACTTGTACGTCAATAATAGACCAATAATTAATTATAAATATATCTTCGTAGAGTTTTAAAAATCGTTCAATATTACTTTCCTATACTTTAAATATCTTAACTTTATTAAAATCTCTCTCTCATGAATATTGAAATCAGAAATAAAGCATTTCTGTATCACAAAAAAAGAGGCGAAAAAACAGGAGAATTGTTGAAAACTTCTAATAAACTGAGATTCTATAAGCTTTTCCAGTTACGTTGTAGCATTCACTATACTTATTGCAAATATAAAGGCGGCTCATGGCTATGCAAATTCTCCATTCATCACATTTTCTCCTTCTCTTTTCCCCTTCTTCGGACAATATTGTTTTTCCTCACTGCAATGTGTTTCAGTAAGATGTGAAAATCTAATGGCTAGGAGAAAACGGTACCATTGCGAATATAATGGTGAAAGTATAAGGGGTAGGTGTGAAGCTTGAGAAAGTTATGTAACCTTGATATGCCCATTCTATTGATAAAGAATGCAAAGTTTGTAAATATAATTATGGAACTATATAGCAAAGTTATTAGTAAAACAGTTACGTTATTAGA
This sequence comes from Parasteatoda tepidariorum, assembly GCF_043381705.1. Taxonomy (NCBI): domain Eukaryota; kingdom Metazoa; phylum Arthropoda; class Arachnida; order Araneae; family Theridiidae; genus Parasteatoda; species Parasteatoda tepidariorum. The sequence goes on along the minus strand of NC_092211.1, from coordinate 22,099,251 downwards.
AAAATGCATAATGTCCCAGTTTCCTAAGGGCTTTATGGCAGCTAGGGAACTAACTTCCTCTGCTCGCTGTTGTTCGCAAACCTAAAATCTACTCATGTTGTTCGTTTCAGACCTAAGAATAAGAAGGAATTTGGGTAGAAAAAGCAGAAAAATTGCTTTTAGAACCAAAGAAATCCTTCAAGATAGTAAAAACGTTATTCACATAAATAATAATTAGATGCTACGGTTAAAATTTTATATTTTTATAGATTTTTTATATATTTGTAAAATTTTTTGAAATTTATTCTGAGAAAAATGCTAACATTTTACTACAAATTCAACTAAATAAAGTAAACGATGTTAATATAATTACACTGATATATTAAAATGTGTGTCAGCACGTTTTTGTTCTTTATAAATCTGTTGTACATAAATTTCATAGTATTGATTAGATGACATTGGAATAGAATTACACAGTTCTACTACTGCGAATATAGATTAAATTTAAAAACTGGTGAACGATCTTTATTAACTCAACGACCAGGGCAAAGAAACCTGGTGCGCATGCTCATAGTTTTTTTTTTCTCATCAAAAGCTTCTTTTAATGATTGAACCAATTCATGTGATTATAATTAAAATAACAATAAAAACTACGTTGAACATGACTAAAAATTTCTAGATCATAAAATATTAAAAAGAACAAGTTCGGTAGTCCATATTTAAAAAAAAAATCTCAACAGATTACTACATATTTAAAAGTGTTTTGGTTCTTCTTTCTTTGAGCCGTGTCATAAATTACTTAGTTTCTGGAAGATGTAGCAGTACGATGCGTGCCAGTAAAAGTAGTGCATTAAAAATTATTTTATTTTTTATGCTTTGTTATGTTTCTGGCGTTTTGGTCCTGGCGTTTTTCTTTTTCGTATGAATACGCGCCTGTGTTGAGGGAACATTATTAATTATGTGCTTCTTAAAGTTTTTACAAGACACGATTTTCATCACTTTTATATGTTAAGAGATATTTTTCATGCCTCAAGTACCTTATAAAAACGCTATGTTTTCTAATAACTAGCGATGATACCAAAATAATTATTTTACTTATTAAAGCATGAAATACCTACATAATTAATATAAAGAACTGTTAATCTTGATTTGAGGTCATCATATTACGTAAGAAAAATGTATTTTTACTTAATTTTCTTATTCTATAGATATGTATATTCGATGTAAATGAATACAACATTTAAATGCAAAATACGCGATTAAATTATGAAATTTCGAAATTCTCTGAAATATTTTACGTGCATCTGTATAATTTAAAGTATATAAAGTGTTTAGAAATACTTTTTTTTTATTTTGAAGCTTTCCTAAAAAATATGTTCTATGACTTTTATTTGCATGTAAGAAACTGCAAAAAGTTTGATTACATGACTGGGCTTTCGGATACTCAGATGCTGTTTTATTGGCTTCAAATAAATACCTAAAATGTTTCAACGGGATCAGTCAGGCCACTTGTGCAAGATTACTGAATTTAGTTAATCTACTTGTTTTATATGCATTAGAAAAAGCTAGCTATAATTTTCAGCAGTTCTGTGGGTTTTTTTCTGTTTCTTTTTCTGTTTTTCTTTCTAGTTATTATAGACATGGCAGTCTATAATAAATGACTATCAATCATTTTGTACCCCAGGGGCTTATTCAAAGGCAAAATGCAAGGAGATTTTGAAGATTAGGAAATGCCTTTTGTTTCATGACCGGGGATAATTTTACTCGTTCATTGATCAAAGAAAAAAGTATGGTCAAATCTATCAAAATATGGTAAATCATGTATGGTTTATAATATTTCTGGCTCTATGGGAACACAAAATAGCTCGGTAATTTTTATCGAAGTGATTTGGTTATGATTTTGTTAAAAGTAACAATTAAATATGGTTTTATTATACGCAATAAAATTTGGTAATTTTATCATGACACCCTAGAGCATGGTATGTAAACCATTTATTCGGATAAATTTACTTTTCAGTTTTGTATTGTTTTCTAAATATGTGAGAATAAAAACAATAATTTTGGAAACCTGAATTTCAAGCAAACATTCCCATATGAAAGGAAGCCATTAACATTTAAATACAGTATATTTTGTTTATGTTATCAGGATTATGTTTGTTTTTCTCTTTCATCAGAAATGTCTTTTCCACTGAGTGATGTTATTTAACCACATTTTTTTTTCATCGTGAGTAAAAACGAACAAAAGTAATTAGAAGGGGACGTGCCTATTATTTGGACATGCTTGCATTTAAAAAAACAAGCATTTTCTTATTAAAAAATAAAATAAAATAAATTAACTTTCATATAAAATGAAAGAAATTTATTTTTAATAATATTTATTTTGATAAAATTAAGAAAAATAATATTGTTTCTTGGAAGGAGAATGGATTTTCTGATGCATTTGACTGCGTGCAGAATCATTAATCTTATTTAAATCAAATTTGATTTGAAATGTCCTATATTAAAATAATGATTTGTTCTTATAATACAATTAAACAAAGACTTAACATACTAATAACACGCGATTGTGAATGCATTGGATTTGGTAGGTATGAAACTGGTAGTTAAAATAAAAACAAAGACCTATTAAATTCAAAACTCGGATATTGAAGGATATAGAATAGGTATCGAATTGATTGGAGTAGATTGTCTCCTTATAAAAGTATAAATCAAGGACTTGCTACCTACCTTTCAAAGTTTCGTGAAATTAATCATTCGGGTAGAACAAAAATTATAAATTAGATCTCAACTATTTCCGTTGCCATAAATATTTATGTTTAGAGTAAAGCTAAGTTGTTACAGCTCGCAATAAGCAGAAAGCCACATTTAATACACTTTAATAATTTTCATCGATTATCAGTTTATTTTATCTAAAATGACTAGTAATTAGTTTTTAACTGCAAAAAATCAATAGTTATCAAAGCTATCCTTATGTAAAAAGTTCACCTAATTTTAATCTCATCTTTGGGAGAAAAAAAATAATGAATTATCTAAGGCAGTTTTGAAACCATCAAGTAGAAATATAATTGGAAAAATATGATTTTGTTATGAATAAGAACATTTGAAACTCAAACAACCTATTTTTGATTTTAATGCAATTTATATTAAGTTTTTTCTCTTTAAAACTTTATTCAAATAAAATAAATCACTATTCTTCATTAAACAAGAACCCCTCCAATATTTATCCTTTGCATATAAATAATTATGCAATATTTATTCACCTCCTTTATATAAAATATAGTAATCCAAGACTTTCATGAAGAAACTGTTTTAAATGACGCTTTGTAAATAAAGTAAAGCTCCCTTATACATAAAGAATAATATCAGGTAATTCAAAACTTTTATAAAGAAAATATTTTAAATGAAGCTTTAAATGATTTAAAATTCCTCCTTAGGCAAGAACTTTTCCGAAGAGTTTATATATGAATTATAAAATGTAGTAATCTTAGATTTTTATGAGGATTTTTTTCTTGAGTAGAGCTTTTCATACATTTAATTTGTTTTTATATTAACAAACAGTTTCAGTACAAAAATTAATGAGAAAAAGAAAATCGGAATGCTAACGTATTACGGAATATCCTTCAACGAAATTACTATGGAAATTCAATACCAACCAAGTAAATTTGAAAATTATAGTTGAAAATTAAAAATAATTTATTAATAAAAGATTTTTTGAGTTTAAAATACAGCCACTTTATCAGTATTAAAAAACGCTAATGTCAACTACTGTAAAATGAAAATATTTTGCATGAGTGTATGAATGAAACAGGTTGCTAAGAATAATAACATTAAAATTAAGAGTGAAAACACCCACATAATCCTTTTTATTTAATTCGTACCCAATTTTCTACCATCCTGCATTCTAAGTGCTTAAAACAGGAAATGAAATGATACTGCTGGCAAATACAGGATTTAATTTCCCAAGTGAAAAATATATGAATTCGTGCTTCATTAACTGCGACCGTCAAGTGCAATAACCAAATGAAATCCTCTAACAATTTGAAAACTAGACAAATCCATCGATTGCACGCATGAGATTCATGAATTTTAATCTTATTATGGGTTTAAAATATTAATTGCCAATTTTCGTGATCTGTTGTAAGCTCTCTTATAATCTGGGATAAAATTAATACTAGCAATAGTATCCAGTGAGTTTCAAAGCGATATAACTTACATTATGTAATATAATGGGATATGTAATGCACTTAGCTATTTTGAAATAGTAAGTTAAAATGTAATATGATTAATTGCTGTGCATTATCAAAATTAATTTAGTACTTACGCAACATTTTCAATTTAAAGTCTTGTATTATAAATCTTTAATTTGTTAGTATCCGCAGATTGAGCAATTAGTTACATACATTCTAGAGAATAACTTATACTAAGATAAATTCTAACTATATGATTATTAAATGCTTAAACATCTTACGCAGTAATTATGAAAACAAAACTCTGAAATATAATAAATAAAAGTAATACAAAGTTTATTAAACCGAGTAACACAGAAAATTTTAGAGCACACGTAAGTTCTATTTGAAGAAAGCTCTAAGTCTAGCGCTCTCAGTCGTTTCGGACGTTTCGTCTCAAATTTAACAAGCTATCTAAAAACATAAGTATTTTTACTTACAAGAACCAAATACACAGACGGAATTGAAACACAAATTGACATTTTACTACTATTCCCACCATAAAAATTGACAAATATTGTTCGCAGTAGATTGATCGCAGTAGAATAAGTTTGAGTGGTATGATACTCCACTGAGGATGTAGAATTATCAGAACTAAGTTTAGGTTGAATGATTGCAACATGTACTTTTTATTTTACAATTAACGAGGGTGATGTCATTCTGTTTGCATTTAAATATTGAACTTGCATAGAATGCATGCATTTTTCACTGAAGTTGTCATTTCACTCAGTCACATCACGTTACCCAGCCCTAAACATGCACTGCATGATATCACATTTTGTTAAAGCTGTATTACAGGGAATTATTTTTAATTGTTGCTGTATAGAGATGACGCTGTATTTAATAAAATAAATGTTTGAATACATAAATGTTTCATCATATGAGCATTCAAATTTACTAACATGCACTACCAATGCCATGATTTTTTCGGAGCCCCCAACTGCAAAAAAATTAAAAAAAATAATTATAATTGTAGAATGTCGCATATTTGCTGATGTTTAATAACATTAAAAACATAAAATAGTTTCCTGAAGTTATAAGCCTTTCTTATAAATGTAATATTGTTTTATCATTCATGTATAAATTTAAATCTAACACGAAAGTCCTAGCTTACAATGTCATACTTATATTTTTTCAGATAAAAAATTACGATAGTGAATAAGCTAAGCGTGAAATTCACGAACAAAAAATTGAATAAATTATAACTTCCTACTATATTTACGTTAATATTATTTTCAGAAAGAACCATAAAAAAGTAAGAAAAATTTTTGTAAATTTAACGGAAAAAAGGATTTTTATTGAAATATAAGAACAACGTTGCTTGGCTTTCACTTTTTTTTCACTTTCATGCTTTGCGAAATCATTTCTATTTGATTTAAAACCTATTACATTATGAGCTCATTTTTATTGCTAAGCTGAAGAAATCACGAATAAAAATGGATAATAAGCAACATTATAAATCAATACTTAACCTGAGACAGGTAAATATTCTAGAAAATTTCCCGAATTAAAAAAAAAAACTAAAAAATCAAAGTAAAAAAATATTTAAATTGTCGAATACTTTCTTTGGGATTGATAAATGCTCTTTAGACTTAAACTCCAATAAATATTTTTTAAAAAATGGAAAAAATACACGCAACCCAAGTCCGTTATTTTGTTTAGATAAGCACCAAATAGCAACTTAATGAAAATAGTGTTATTAAATTAGAATATAAAAGATCTGCATCAGGCTTTAGCCAGCTAAAATATTTGCATCAGCCCTTATTTTTTTTTCAAGATAGGCCAAGATATTTTCATCATGCTTTTAAAAAAAACTATTAATAAAATATAAGCAAAATCAAACATCAATTCTCAAATTAAAACAAATTTCGAAACCGAGGGTTGGATTTTTCTTTTTCTGACTTAACTTCCACTGAAATAATAAGAATTAAAATAACTGAGCTCTTATATGAACTTTTGATAAAACTACACTTTTAAAAGCCAGCATTAAGATATTTTAATATTTATTTTTAATTTACTTCTCCTTCTGAAATAATATGCCATTAAATAGGAGTAGTCATCTTCGTGTAGATGTCACTATTGTTATTCTTAACGATAATTCCCTTATTTTCTAAGTACCTGAATAATGTATAAAATATCTAAAGAAAATAAATAAATAAAACGGAAAGCAATGTAAAATATGAGAATTACAGCAATTTTGGGACACAAGTTTTTGACAGTCCAAGTGGGATCAAGTTTTTAACAAAGTTAATTTTGTGTTTTGAACTTTGAATAACGATCCTTATAGATGTTTCTCTAATATTCAGTTTACTCTAATTTACTTTCAGTCATTGTCTGAAATTAGTAATATAACTGTTTAAAATCTATAGGTTTGAAGCATTCTTGGTACAATTGCTCGCATTACAACTTGACAAGAAAATAATTTTTCAGCTAAATTGTTCCTTTTTTATACTAGGGTTGTACAGAAATTTTTGGCAACATTGCATTAACAATGGAACCTTATATGATGTGACAAGGAAACTAGCGGAATAGATAAGAAAGAACGTGAGCCGTAAGTGGAATGCATAGTTGATATCACCTACTGGGTGAGAATGGAGGTAATCTCTATTTTATTCCAAAACGTGTAGACACCAATGATGGAAGATGACTATCATGGTTTAAGGTTACCGTTAGGAAGCTTGTTTCTAAATATAAGTCGATGGTTTTGTTTCAAAAAAGGCTTTTTCAACACTGAGTTCAATACGCGTCATACACTGAGAAAAAAAAACATGATCAATGATACCAGAAGAAGGTAAGGTCTGCTGTGCATCCGGCTCGATGGAAATACCAAACAACTTCGTAATTTTTCCACAGCGCCTTGGTAATGATTTCGTTAAAAAAACTAACAATAAAATATTGTTTTATATTATGCTATAAAATTTGGTAAAAGTGGAAACGTTTTGTGATTTTATCAAGATACCTTAAAGTATTCCATAAAACCACTAAATTACTTAAATTTATTTTTCGGCTTTATATTTTTTTTCATGAAGTGCATATATATAATCGTGTATATTTTGGTTTTATTAACTATTTTGTTTTTACTAGAAATGAAAATACCATTAGATGCTGTATTTTAACCTGAATTTCTTTCTCCGTTTATCAAGTTCAACTTTAGCATGACGAGTTTCTCGAGCTACTGTAGTCAGTTGAGGCATCTACTGCAGTCTACTAACGTGAAAAAATATTTGCCTTACCATTGGTTTCACTTGAAAACTACCCCGTCTTATTCTCCTCTGCAGTTCTCTTATACCTCCATTTTTTCCAATTTACTAATAATCGTTTCCAATTTTGTTCCTGTAATGGCTATTAATTTATCAATTCAATTGCAACAAATCGTAGAATAGACCTTTAAGACAAGTGCCAAAAATTTAATTTTGGTTAAAATTTTCAAAATTAAGTTTATTATAAAATTAGAACCCTTGTACTTTAACCTCTTTAAAAATATTTTACTTTTGTGTGTACTTTAATTATTTACAAAACTATAGCAGTTTTTGTGTAAAGACATAATATTGGATAGACTAGTAATTTTTAGCTTACGTTTATCAGATTTTCTCACTTTACACCACCCTAAACACGATATGTCATGTTATTTTTAAAATAATAGTCTAAAATTTTTCAGGAGTGGTTGCGATTATAGCTCACAATTTTAGAATTAAGGACTTAGAAAAAATGCAGAATTTTATTTTTATACATGTTTTTTTTCGCAACGAGAAGTGCGGAAAATTTTAAAGAACTGCTTTTTTTTAAAAAAAATTGATCTATAACTCAGAATTGTAGCCACCTGTTTTTATTATAATAGTTCAAAACATAGTTGATAACCTTCTACAAAAATGCTGAAAGGATTTTTGTTCTGTTTTTGACGATAGACATTTGTTTACAGTGTTTTGAGGATATACAAAAAAAAAAACGCCTTTTTACCTAAAAACTTCCATTTATTAAAAATGGTAATAATATTGTTTTTGCTAGTTTATAAGTTTCTACACATAATAAATAAAATATTTATAGTTTTTTTAAAAAATGATATTAATATTTAAAAAAAGTTGTTTAACTAGTCGAATATTTTAATACATGTCATTAAACTTTGATTATAATTTTTAAGTAATGTCCCATTAAATATTAAACTATTTAATTTAAAGTAATAAAAGCTTTCATTGTACAAAGCATAATTCTGAATTTTAAAGCAAATGTATGCATTATTTCACCTTTATGGAGTTTATTAATATCACTGCCGCTACAATAAACTGGTACATAAAGTAATGGCATTTCTAAAAAATAAGAAAATTGTCGAAAATTAACGTAAACTATGCTTTTATTTCCCCAATAAGTATACTGATAAATGTGTACATAAGCCCTATTTTATAGGTTTGGATTACAGTAATCTAAGAACAATAGCCTATTTCGGTCTAAGATAAACCCCTTTTCATCCACTTCATGATTCGATGGGAATTGCATTAAGTATTATAGTATTGTCTTGATATCCTATTAAGGGACAATGAAGGGATTATTTTTCGTAAAAGAGAAATTCCACTGAAATAGTTCTTACGTGAGCTTATGTTTCCTTTACTGTTGAACTCATCAGATAAATCATGTTATTATATTGAAATTAGCTTTATTATTTAAAAGGATAAGCAGAGTTAAGAATTGAAAATAAGAGAATCCTATTGTGAAGGTCATACTCAGTATCTATCGATTGAAGTACCAATTAGTATTTTTTTAAAAACGCGAACAGTACTAGTAGAGCAGACGTTATTTTACGAACAAATATCGTAAAATAAATAAAATTTTATACGAAATAGGTGATTTTTTTTTAAAAAAAAAGGCTTTCAGTTCTTAAATTTTTAAAAGTCGAAATTGTGTAAAATATTTATGGATTTTAATTGTTTAAGCTATTTATGGATTCATTTCAAATTCATGTTACTTTATATTGGTACATTGAATAATTATTATTTAATGTAATCAAATATAAATTATTTTGTCAAAATTTAAATCAAAATCAATATGAATCAATTATAAAACAATATTTTAGAAATATTTGAGTGCTTAATAATGAAATAAGTCGTACAGCAAGAACATACCCAGACACATTTCTCAAATTCCTACGCATGAAATTAACTATATAGCTCTAACCATTTTCTTTTTCTAAAAAAAAATTTGCTTTGATATTATTGGAAGCTCTTTAGAGTAATATTATACATTATCTTGTAAATTATTTTAGTATATTGTATACTATTCAAGGAATATCAGAAAATATTTTATAAAAAAACTTTCAATTTTCAATTAGATATAATTAATCTAATTAGTTAATAATTAAATTAATCCAAAACTGACTTAATCAAAAATTCAAATTTTAATAGTTAGAGTAGTAAAAATTGAATAGATCAACTATGAATTTTTACATTTATAGTTTTTTAAAGGCCTGTTGCAAATCTTTTAATATTACTATATTAAATAAGTATTATTTAATTTAATCAAATGCAAAGAATAAAAACAAATTGTGAAAAAGAGCTATTAAATAATTATTTTTTAATTTAATCTAATGTGAAGAATTAAAACAAATTATAAAAAGGAACTTGAAGTATAAAATTTTAATAAATAGTCAGTAACAAAATAAACAGATTTTTGTGGTTTTCTAAATTCACAAGGGCTCTGTTTCTAAAACAAGCGAAGCCTCTTCTTTTTTCGGCTTTTATTGCATTCCTATACATCACTGTCAAGTAGTTCCTCTCCTGGCAATCACAACTATCAAGGCTCTCTTCAATCTTTTAGGGTGACCCGTGTTTTGTCAGCCTGGATTACTTCGAGATACCAGGTCCTTAAAAAGTAAATAATCAAATAACTGTATTTAGCAAAACAAGCTCAGAGAAAAAACAATGTTGGCAAATTTACAGAACTGTATAGTAATGACATTGCTGCTTAATAAATCCAATATCTACGGAATTTGAACCATTCATTTAGTAATTTTCCCTTTTATATAGTACCGGTTTTCTGTGAATTATGGTTTTCAATATTATAGTTTTTAGTAAAATTCATTTATTGAAACACTATTAAACTAAAAAGTAAGTTCATTCGAATAAATGATTTTCTGCCATGCTCTAAGGTATCATGATAAAATTACCGAATTTTATCACACATTCTAAATTTATATTTTTTTAATTATACTAAAATCTTTAACAAATCATTATGTTAAAAATTACTGACCTTTTTGACTAAACTAAGCTAAGCTAAACTCAGTGGCGCAACAGCTCATAGAGGGCTAAGCCCTACTGTGCCCATCTCAGTTTTTTTGACCTTGAGCTCTGGGGTGCAGGAGCAGATGTTCCGGTCAGGTGGTCAGCCGAACGTGGAACCCCCATTGTTTAGCTCCCAAGCATGCTTGGTACTCATTTATCGATCCCCTGAAGGGATGAAAGACCTTTTTGGTGTTCCAATAAAATAAGAATCATTATAAAATTTACCATATTCTGGTAATTTCCACAATATATTTCCCTCAGTGTGACAATAAAAAAATAATATTCATCATTCAATTATTTCCAAGTGTTAAGATTAATGTTTTTTAGTAATACTTAATTATATTTAATAAGATTGAAATATGAAATACTTTTTGAAAAAAATCTTCTTTTTAAGTAGAATATAATTTCTTGAAGTTCACCGTGTTTATTTTAATAGGTAATATAAAATGAAATTACAAACTACGAAAATTAATAACTAAATTTAACTAAAACTGAAACTAATTGAAAAAAAAATTTAACGACAATTCAAAAATACTGATTAAAATTAATATTTTAGAGACAGTACAGATATCGATTTAAGACTACAAAAAGAAAATTAATAAATTTTATTATACTGAACAATTTTACCGTAGGCTCTAAACATTACTTTCAATCATACACTAATTAACTTTAATAATTCCTTCACTTACTCACTTTTTCGTGTGAAAGATAAACATCCAAATTTGAGTTAAATAGGGTATCAGTAAATAATAAAAACTCTTTTAATAGGGACAAATAAATGTAATTTTTTTCTGATATTGAAAAAAAGTTTAATAAAGATTATAATATCAAACCAATGAAAGATTTTATTTTCTCTCTTAAGGATAATGATGTTTATAAGTTTCAAAATCTTATTAGTAATTTTTTTTTTACTAAATTACACTTAAAAATTTTTTGTTTTGATGTTGTAAAAGATAAAATTAGGGAAAACTTATCAAATAAAAAATGGATAATTTATTACTAGATTTAATTTTAGCTTTTAAAACCCTATTCTCGATAAATTTTTATTTAATAATATTTTTGAAAATTCATAAACTTTGCTTCCATTAAAAGATTTTAACATAATTAAAGGCTATAAATACAATGAAATTCTTTTTCGAACTATTTTGAATTATTATGTTATTCGCGAAAATTTAGGGAGAATTAGTAAATCCGATTGCGAATGTCTCTGTGAAAAAAAGAAACATATAGAATTTGCTGATAAGCATTTTAAACACATTATTACTGGTAATTTAAATATTACAGACAGCTTAATACTAAATTAACTAATATTAAAAGGAGCGAAATTTAGATCCATTTACCATAGATAAATTAATAAAATTCCAAAATACTTTCTTAATGTTCTCAATAATTTTTGTTTAAAGACATCAAATAGATTCTCTGTGCCTATAGGTGCATTAACGGAATGCAAATGGGTTGTTTACTATTGCTTTAAAATTTTTGTTTATTATTATAAAGAAAATTTAAATAACTGAAATAATTAAAAAAAAATTTCAAAAATAATGAATTAATTGAAAAACTATAAAAATGTTTTATAATTTCCCTCCATAGACAAAGCTAATTATAATTATGCATTCTTCTGTAAAAAATGATGTGTTAAGCTTTTAAGTCTGAAGTTGAATAATAGTAAACATTTTAAGCTTTGTAATTAAAATAACTATATTATAATTAAAAAAAATAGCTTTATATAAAAGATTAAAAGTTGAAACTAATAATATACAATTACCATAATTAAAAATCAGTTCAAATTTCATATAACTCCTATTAAATTTAGAACAAACACTTGTGGGTCTAATTCTTGATCATTTTCTTTAGCTAAGTAAATAAAATTATTAACTATATTATTAAAAAGGGTTTTTCTTGGATTATCACGAATATTCAACCTACCTCAGAATTTATGAAACAAAATAAAATTCATTCGATTGCGACTTTTGATTTCCAATATCTCTTTAATAGCATTCCCTTTCCAAACTAATAAATTAAGATATTTATGACATATATCATTAAGGATATTTAATGAAAAAAATATGTCTGTCTAACATAAAAAATACACTTTTATTACATACAATTAAAATTACATCTGTCGCAATCGATTTGAAGACTAATTTTTCTGTTTTAGTCATGATAACATAATTAATTTAACACATATTTTGGCAAACTGCTAAAGAAAAATATAAAACAACAAACCTTAAATATTTTCTCTTGGGTTATGAATAGAAATTATCTTATTTTTTATGCGTAATTGAACGTAAAATTTATTATCAATCTTCAGAGTTATTGCATTGTTCAGTTTAGGAATTTATTTTTAATGATACTAAAACCTAAAACATATATATATATATATATATATATATANTGTACTTAAATATATATATACATATGTAAATATATATATACATATGTAAATATAGATATAAATAAAATATTTGCTTTATGGTTAACATTTCTAAGAAATGACCATTTGCATGAAAAAAATATAACTACATATTAAGACTGTGTATTTATTTAATACAATTTAAACATAGATCCAAATAAAACTCAAATATATTGATAAGTAATTCTTACAAAATATATATTTATGAAGATTATAAAAAAAAAATTAATTTAGTTTACACAAATTGGTAACAAAATAAAATTATATTAATGCAGATCAAAGCTTATTTAAATAATTGTGTATAAAGTTCTCGCTGAAAGCAAATGCAAGTACATTTCGCTGATGCTAAGATCCTGATACCAGGTCAAGCTAGTGAATAAAATAAAGGAATTTCTCACCTAATGGATATTAAATAATCTCGGATTAAATTTCCCTACCAAAAGTTTTCGTAATAAACTTTGTGCCATCTGTTACCAGGTGGCTTTACGCAGACAAGGTCAAAATTAATAGGGATGTGTATTCTGGGTAGAGACTAGAGCATGTTTCATTATTAAGTACGTAGAATATTTCGAAGAAAAAAGTTTAAATAAGAATGACCAAAGTAAAATGTATTTATTTGCATAAGTTTTTTTTTCCCCATTTTCTTGGACATCCTCATTTTTGAATTATAAAATATACTCTATAGAAATGATTTGTATCCAACATTAAATTATCATGTAAGTAATGTATTATAAGTTGTGAGAAATCCTTCTTGAAATTACGCCAAAAAGTACTGATACACTGAGTGCAGCATCCTTCAAATCCATTTAACCGCAAAATTCAATATCATAGTTAATGCATATATTAATTTAATTATAGTGATTGAATGCTCCTGCAGTAAATATATTCATGTAAAAATTATTATATATTGTTTTTTCTTTTATCTGCAGTATTTCACGTTAATTTGCTTCGGAATTTTTCACTGTGTTCAGTTTTTGTATTGTTGATTTTTTGCATAAAATTATTTCCTGACTATAATTTTTAAAAACACTTGATGTTCCAAATTGATTATCTAGAGATCTGTTTTACTGTATTTTAACTTAATTATTGCATTTATATTTATCGAATCAAATTTATTAAATGAGCTTACAGAAAATATTAGTGTCAAATTTTGGTATATCGGGTTTTTTGCTCTGTAAAACTTTACTGTAATTTGATTCGGAATTATTTGCAGTGTATGTTTAGATTTATTTTTGTTGATATTTTGTATGAAATTATTTAGATAGATAAAAATCTATTTTTAAATTATAGATATGTGTGACATCTTTTAAAAAATATACATTAGGCATTGATATATGAAAACTGCAAATTTTAAACAAGAAGTATTTTCTATTTTAATGTAAAATAAAATTGACACTTTTTTCTATGGCTATGCTTTCTCCAAATTTTTCAAATTCTTAGAGTCTATACTTTTCTTTAAATTGATTTTTTTATGCCTTAAACAATCAGTTTTATCCTTTAACTAGTGGATTTTTTAATAATTTTGTTATAGTAGTCACTTCTATTCTAGAAATTCGGAAAGAGATACAATTCGTTATGAAATTAAATGAATAAGTTCCATTAAATCAATAAAATTGAAAACTAAACATCTGACAGAGAATTCACTGTGATGTTACCTCACTATTAGAACACAATTATAAATTTAAAAATACACAAATTTAATCTCAACGTTTAGTTCTCAGCACTTTTAAAAACATTTTTAAAGGTATAGCAATTTATCGTATAAAATATATGGTGAATTAAAATATGAGCTCTGTTCTTCCTTCATTTTTATAAAATATATGCTTTTCATAAAACATTGAATTTTTGTAACCTGAAAGAATTTAAAAACATTACCAAATATTCAAATAAAAGTATCGAAACCAAATATTCCAACAAAATATTTAAATAAAAGCATCGAAACCAAATACTCCAACAAAATATTCAAATAAAAATATCGTTCAAGTAAAAATATTGAGCCTTGAAATAATTTTTGAAGTCTAATTCTTGACACTGCCATTACAGTTAAATTGCATTATTGGCGAAATAAAATAATTAAATTTCAGAGAAATAAAAAAATTTTACTTTTTAAACTTTAAATTATATTTTTTGTACATACTTTTTTTAAGTACAGTAATAAACCATTTAAAAAGTGTGCTAATTTAAAATTTAAAATTTTATTATTCCAAGCGTACACCGTAAAATATTTTGAAGCAAATTACGATGAAAAGTACCGGCACTCAGGATACCGGTACTTTTTTCGGTAAAATACATTTTCACCGTAATGTATTTTACGGAAAAAACAAGTACGTGAAATACATTTATATTACGGAAAAAGAAGTATGATATACAATAATTTTTACAGTAATAGTTACCGTAAACCCATTGAATCACTCCAATTAAATAAATACTACTGTAAAAATTGAGGTATATTATTTTACGGTAAAATTGGTTATACAGATGACGTACCGTATGTACCGATATATTATATTGTATTTTGATCCGAAATTTTGTACAATATGTGCTTTTTCAAATGCAGTAATTATCCATTTTTTACATATTTTTTAATTACAGTAAGTATTCATTTAAAATATACGTTAATGTAAAACTGAAGACTTTATTTTATCAACCATATAAGTTTGACCGTAATTTGCTCGCAACCATAATTTGATTACAACCACATTTTTAATATGATATAGTGTTTTTTTAAATACAGTATCCATTTAAAATGTATATTAATCTAAAATTGATAGCTGTATTCCTGTAACTGTATACTTTTTATAAAACTTTCAAGTTTTATAAACTGGAAGAATGTAAAAAAAAATTACCATATATTCAAATAAAAAATTCCAAAATAGCATCTCAGTTTTTTTTTTCTCGAGTCCTACCACAATCCGTTGAAATCTGAACACTACAATAGTTATTCTTATCGTATCCCTTTACTGCTCCCTTATGTTTTAGGTCACGTATTTTGTTCGGGTATACCCCTTCTTGTGAGAAAGGATAAAATGTAACTAAGCGAACGCTCGGAATAAACAATGCATGGAAAAGTTATTTTACTCAGAACGACA
This sequence comes from Parasteatoda tepidariorum, assembly GCF_043381705.1. Taxonomy (NCBI): domain Eukaryota; kingdom Metazoa; phylum Arthropoda; class Arachnida; order Araneae; family Theridiidae; genus Parasteatoda; species Parasteatoda tepidariorum. The sequence continues at coordinate 22,083,275 of NC_092211.1, read as the reverse complement.
GGAATACGTAATCAAATAAGAAACAACAGCCTCAGAGAACTGTAAAGGCTACATTTCTATAAGCTCTTTAAAGTAGTTTGCATCGGACGTGATTCGCTGGCAAACTGAGCCTATTTGAAAGTATTGGAATTTGTAACAAAATGTATTCGTAAAGTTAAGCCAAAATAAACTGACAAACTGAAGAGGCGGTTTTTAAAAACTTACTCAATTTTAAGGGGTTTTTTGTTGTTGTTGAACGTTGCCATTTAAGTAACGTTATTATTATGTTGGTTTAATGGAAATTTATTTTATTTTAAGTTTATTTTGCTCACTATACTGTTTTACTCACTATACTACTGTTTTGACAGAATCTAATGAATATTTCTCATTTTTTTGTTTTTAAAATAACTTAAAATTACATCTAAATATCCATAAAAAAAACTATACTCAGTATAGTACTGTTTTATTCTCAATGCTACTGTTTTGACAAAGTATAATGAATAATTCTTATTTTCTCTCCTTTAAATAATGTGTACAAATTGCATCTTAATGTCCATAAAAATAACTATACACAGTTTGCTACTGTTTCAAAATATTTTGTTACCTGGGTGAATCAACAAAATTTCTAAATTATCATGACTCTTTTATGTTGCCTTATATTTCCATGTAAAAAATTTGCAATTGTTTAACTAAATAGATTAAAATTCCTATAGATTATAAAAATGTATATAGATTTTAAAGAGTAGATTTTAAAAAAAATAGATCAAAAAATGGTTTAAAAAATAGATCAAATAGATTTTAAAAATGTTTCTAAAACAGAAATCGCACAACAGTAACCAGATTTTTTTAACTTTTCAAAGTCCTCATTTTTTACTCATTTTTACCACTAGTTAAAATAGAAGAACAAACAAATGATTTTTCTTTTGTATTCGCTTTTAAAAACATTGACAAAAATGACATTTATATACCCACAAAAATAAATATAAATTGTATATTACCATTTCATTAACATTTTCAACCAAATTTTTAGTTATAGTCGTATGAAATATTAAATGAAAAAAATGATTTCATCAAAAAAAGCTCATTCCAATATATATTATTTTAACTATTTTAATTAACAATTAAACTATTTTAACAGAACAAAATCAGCATGAAAGTAAAATACTTACTTAACATTTTATTTACAATCTGTCCAGGAAAGAAATCTAATAGAAAGAAAGTAATAACAAGAATGCGTGAATAAGAATAACGTGTATAACAATTCCTAAGTTGTTGAATATGGACATGTAGTGTTTTTACCACTACAAAAATACAATTCCAATTCACTAGCATATAAGACTTGTTTTTCGATGTTGGGGTACCTTTTCGTAGATGAAGGTTGACATTGTCGAAAAATTTCTCCCCACATTGATGATCGGACGTGGTTTGATTATGCCTACCTTGGCAGTAACTCTCACTTCGAAATGAACTCGCCTATCTTAACAGTAACGTCTTCTTGATTTGAACACGTCTATCAAAACAGTAACTCCCACTTCAATTTGAACAAGCCTATTTTGATGGAAGGTCCACATTGAACAGTTGACTTGCTACTTGTGACTGCGGCATTGTCCTCCTCACACTGCTGCTACTCAGTCTCTATCATGCACAACGTACAACGTATTCACTCGACTGCCAAAGGCAACAAAACAGCGATTACAACCGTGATGTTAATATCCGTGATCTCTCACGATCAGCGCTCATAAAATACGATGATCTTAACACAGCTCTCCCGATTTCTCACAAAACAACAGTGAATAAACTAGTGGTAACCGTTCACCGAATTTATCACATATATAATTCTGGTGGGGGAGTACTGTAGTGTTTCTACCACTACAAAAATACAATTCTAATTCACGAACATATAAGACATGTTAACTCGATTCTATGGAGTTGTACCTTTTCATAGATGAAGGTTGACACTGCCGAAAACAACTCTTACCAAAGATATAAAAGGATTAAAGATGGATATTATAAAGTTTTCTAATGTGCTCCTAATGGGATGGGTCCTATCTAAAATTTAAACCTTTCCCAGAAATTAGCTTCAGCTGTCTTTTAAAATTTAACTGAGGGATTAGCATCAAAAAGGGAGAAGAGCTAAAAAAAGTTAGCTATCTAGATAGGAAATGCACAGTCCTTTATGTATTTATTATAAATAGGATAACACGAAAACCGTGCTGATAGAGTTTATACAGCAAAAGATAATTAGTTAATAAATGATGTTTTAAAAATTGCAATTTTGGATAATAACTATACTTATTCTACTGAAATTTTCTTCCAGATAAGATAAGCAAAATATTATTTTCCATCTATTCTTTTTTATTTATTTTGAATGATACCAATTCAAAATAGACAGAGCTAATATTTTAAAAGTTATTCAAACTTTTATTCCTAAAAATCACAATTTTGTGTCTTATTCCTTCATTTCAGGCTTAAAACGTAGACAAGAAGAATCGGGCTATAGAATTGTAAAGAAAAATTGGGTCGTCTGCAGTGTTTTTTTTACCTTGAACTGAATGATGCGCAGAAAATAAAGGGATTGAAAAAAAAAGGAATATTTATAATGCACTGCTGTGTTTATTCCTTTAAATTTCATTATTACATTATAACAATAAAAGCAAATCATTGAGCTGAGGTGAAAAAAATTTTGAAAAGTTTTAAAACATACTTTGTCTAATATAGAATGCTTCCAGCAACAATTTGATTAATCAATTATGAGCAACAATCTATTGTTTAGTGAATAAAAAGACAGGATGTTGGAAACGTAATTGTGTAATTAAAGCAGAATAAATAATTAATGGCGGCATATATTCTTATTATTTTTTTAAATTTTATTTTACTCTTAAACTCATAATTAGCCAATTAAACTCTTAATATGTAAGATAGAAATAAGAGTACTGTGATATAAATATTTAACAAAAGCTTGAAACATCTGTTCTTGACACTCCAAAGTAAATTGCTACGAATGAATATCTAATTATAATTGCGTAAAAAGGAATTCATGTTCGAAAAAACATGCTTCGTATATTAATTTTTTATCCATTAATTAATGAAATTTGTTCTTAATATTAGTTTGTACACTAAAATTTGCTCTTATAATCTATTGATACTGTTTATTTTTTAACGATTTATAACATTTCTACTTTGTGAATACACTGGAAGGACTTAATTTGTCAGAGAATTAAAAAATATTTTCTCATTCCTAAAATATTTAGTTCAATTGTATAAGCCACATCTAAAAATAATATTATAAAAAGATGGAAACTAACAGAATGTACAAATGAAGTGCTTATCATTGATAGGACATAACACTATTAATTAAATAATAAAGGAGATATGTTTTCGTGCAATATTTATAAAATATTCTAGCATGAAGCTTGTCTTTCAGAAAAAGCTTTGTTAACAAGAATAATATTTTCTTAAACAATTTGATTGAAATTTTTATTCATTACAACATGTAAAGTTGTTGTACCTGCCAAAAGGTGTTAAGTTTTCCTTCTGAAGAAAATGTGCCATAGCATCGTAAGTTTGAAATGGGGAAATTTGCCTGAAAATAATGTTAAAACTTAAGATTTTAGTAATTATATAAAGGTTTATACAATATATTCAATGACTATATATGGATCTTTAAATCTTTCAAGTTTTCTTTGATATTTCCTGCATTAAGAAACATTGCAAGGAAGAATGGAGTAACGTAAAGTTGAAAGGTCAAATGTACTTATGTATATCCTGCATTTTTAGAGTATAAAAATTTTAATAACATTTACAGAAATTCTAAGCTTTTATGATATTTATATTTTTCAGAAAATTTCATCCGATAACTTTGAAGACTCAAAAAATATCATGAATATTGTTACCTTTTTAAACAAATATTATTTCAAAGTTTCACTAAAAAATTTGAACATTCAGTATACAAAAATGATATAATGTTTACTGATGATAATTTTTATTTTCTTAATCAGTATAATCTGCGAATATCAAAATAAAAATGATGAGTTGTATTTTGACATAATTACTTAGTAAACTGATGTAAAAAAAACAATAATATTTTAAAAGAATTAAAGCTTCACTGAGCACTTTAATCATATTTTCCGAACCGTAATAACATTTGTTGTAAATGCACAATTTCTTTCCTGAAAGTTGGAAATCGCTAGGGATTCATTTGCTTGAAACAGGAAACTAAGAGTAAAAAAATGAAAAGGGATAATTTTTTGTGTTCTGAAATACAAAGCAGTCATAATAGTTTAACATCTAGAAACAAATTGACAGTTTAAACACTCGAACATACAGATTTTAAAAGTTAGATAGCAAAAATAACTGTAAACACTATTTTTCATTTCCTTTTCCCAGAGGTGATTGTGTGGAAGAGAGGGTTGTATGTTTATTTTTATTAAAATAGCCTTAAAAATGTTAAATATGTTAAGTTTGCTATGATCTCATAGCGTTAATTTTTTTTTATTTTATTTATAATTGAGAAAAAAAAACAACTTTTTTAAATAAAAATTAGAATATGCCTTAATTGCGGCAGAATTTTCTTCTATCTCGATGAATATATTTTCTAGCTCAATTTTCTATTGTAAGATAAGTGAGGTTTGTGGTTATAATTTTCTAGCGAACATTTTTATAACTGCTGGAACTGTATTTATTTGCATTAATTTTTATTCATTATAAATTTCATAACAAACAATTTTTAATATAAAATAAAAAAATAGTTTCCATTATTTTTCAGAAATTTAAGAATTTATATTACTGCATTTGAGTTTTATTATAATAGGGAAACATAATTTAAAACACAGAATATAACTTTGAAATGAAATATAACAAACATGACATATAAACGTACATTAAACATAGATTTTTTTTTACTTCTTTTAAAAATATTGATGGATTGAAATGCTAAGGAAATATTAAAATATGGATATTTTTAGTATAATGCCAAACATTATTAGTAAAACATTTGCTTTAAGTTATATCTAAAATTAATTTACTTGAATAGTTTTAGCGTATATACTAATAAAACATTTTTGCTTTATTGACGCAAGTAAACATACAGAAATATAAACTGAATACTTCAGTTTATATCTAAATTACGAATATCTGTTTAAATAAATAGCATTTAGATAATGAAACTGAGACAGTACAGTTACTAAGTAATGCGCTTTAATATTTATATACTTATATATTTTTACATTATTATGAATTTTTATTACTTTATCTAATTAGAGACTTATACTGTAGGATTCTAAATGATCATATAAGAAAATAAAATATTTAATGCTGTAAAAATTTCATTTAAACTTATTTTTACAGCTTTTTTTATTTATAATTATTTCATTCCAAACAAGGAAAATACGCAATGGTTTAAACTTTTATCTAATAAAAGTAAAAAAGCATCCACAGTTGAAAGAGACCATTTATTTAATTAAATTAAATTTTTTAGTTTTTATTTCTGCTAAATGTGCGGTAATAAGAACTATAATTTTACAAAATTTCTGGTAAACCGTTATGAATGGAAAATAACCAAATAAATGGAATAAATACCACATATTTTGGTTTTATTACCAAACATTACTTGACCAGAAATGTTTATTAAATTGTGTACAATATTTTAGCAGATTTTTTATTCCGTATGCATTTTAAATTTTTTGAAAATTAAACTTGAAACGTCGTATGCATTAAGTGATGCTTTGTATTAAACAAGCGGCATAATACCAAGATTGATAGAGTTTAAAAATTTAAATATTTCTGAATCCAGTATGATGGTTTACATCAATAATAGATTGTAGATACTACATTTTACAAAATAAGTAAAAATAAATACCAAACATATCAGTCTTTCCTAATTGTGATGTTTCCTTTTATACACATAATAATCCCGCAATTAGTGGCAGAGAAAATAGGAAATTTTTTTTTCATAGGATTACTAAAGTCTTATCATTAAATTTATTTTAGCTTAATTTAGTACAAAAAATATTTACTTTTTAATGAGGGGATTCAGAAGATATTGTCAGAAATTACCCTAATCAAGAAAAACTAAGAGAACACGTCGGGGTGCTTCAAAGTGTTGTTTTAAAAATGATTTATCCGTTTGCATGCAAATGATCCATAAATTGAGCATGATTTCAGAGTTTGAATTTAACAAGCAATTAAAGCTCGAATGATATTTTTTCATGCACATGAAATTTGCATTATGAAGTATTTTTTGTTTTTAGTTTGATTCCGTTTCCATAGTTATTTATTTTTTCATAAATCTTGAAACTTTGATGTAATTTGTTAATTACCCTCCCGTGATGATGTAATGTATCAAAAATTCTGTTTGTCCACAACTACTGCAAAATTTTCGATATTGCCATTATTTGGATAATATAACCATCTCTTAGGCATCAAATTTAAATGTGTAAGCTAAAATTTTAAATTTAAAACAGTGTTTTAAAACTATTCCCTATTTTGGATCATTGGTGTTTCACGAGTTCTATTTTTATATTTTGTGTAACTACGTTATTTGGTGTACATGTCATTCAATAATTTTTATGACATTTATTTAGGAAAAAAAATTATGTTGACAAAGAAAAGGGGGGTTGAAATAGAAAATGGAAAAATTTACAGGTTGCTAATGACCGTAGTTATCGCTATCGTTGATGCAAAATATGCATTTGATCATTATTAGCATTCTTCTCTTTTGTCGAAATTCTAACTACTGACAAAGATATTCTTTCTGATCAGGACATGACTTTATACACCATTTTCAGTTATACAACAATGATATTATTAAAATGGAACATCAAAGGGATTTTTTATTTTTTTTCATCAATATCATTGAATAGATTTTTGTTATTGGTAGTTTTTATTTCGTCAATCGTGCTGTTTATAGTATTTCCAAGATGCATTTATTGTAACCAAAAAAGTTAAAAGAATAATGGGCACTTGTTTTTTATTTTTCTTCTTTACAAATTTTGCTTACTTTTAGCACTAAACCCGAAGGACAGTATGTGAGCAGATATACTATATATAATATAAGAGGCTTTCTTTGAAACTCTTTCTGATGTAGCACTTACGAGTTTCTAAGTCGGAGTTTGAAGAACCGAGAGACTTATAAGACATTAGTTGATAAGGCAACATAAATTGAAATATTTCAGAGCCTATTATACCCTTATATGTCTGTGGAACAGTTGTTATCATTTTTATAAATAATATTGGTGTAAATGTAATGAAAAATAAAATTCCAGGAACGAGTGCGGATAATTTTTTTAATCTTGAAATCCCTGATATAAAATCGAGCAAGAAAGAACGCATTCATTAACATGATTGGTATAGCTTGAAACAATTTTGCAATAATTTACTGAACTCATGAACTCTATGCTCATATTGATATATTTTGAAAAATTCTGCTTTAGAATATGAAAAATATCTCATGAAAAATTATAATTATAAACTTAACTATATGTGTTAACTATTAATAAATTTCAAAATTTATATTTTTGGGGCTACTGAGTAGCAGTCATTTTATCCAGGTAAAAAACAGTACTGGAACACAGCTTAAGCAATTGTAGACACCATTATTAAAATAAATAAATAAATAAATTTTTTCCAAAGAAGAACTTTCAAAAAATGGAATATTGTTAATAACGCAATAAACGTACTTAAATTTTTAAAAGTTGCATGGAGAGGAAATCCCCGGAAACCTCTCTTGGTTAACTCGACGGCAAGGGGTTTTTAATCAATGATCCGTCTGCCACTGAGTGTATTTTGCGTAATCACTGTGGTTGGTGCCAGCTGGGATTAAAATTCATATCAATGAGTCACAGCTGAGATTCGAACCAAGGTCATTGCGAGCAACCGAAGTGGGAGATGAATGCTCTACCCTAGAGCCTTGGTGGTTCGCACTTGATGATTTTTATAACCGTCGTTGAACAGCCGACCCAGTCTTTTGAGCTTGCGACTATAAATGTTAAACTCCATACCTAGCTCCTTAAAATCCCAGCCATGTAAGTTTGAACCTAATCCAGAAGACAAGGGAACTCTAGGATGAAGTATTGTGAGAAATTCGCTTTCGTGGTGGACTTTTTGATGGAACTAAATCTCTCATTTGCGTTACATGGAGAGGGAAACAACGAAGACCTCCGACGGTTAACTTAACTGCAAAGGGACACTAAACCATGATCCGTCTAGCAGTGATGATATTTTACGTAAATACTGTGGTTGGTGCAAGTTGGATGCAGAATTCGCATCGTCCAGAGATCGCTGTTTTTCGAACCCGGTTTACCTCGTTGGAAGGAGAACGCTGTATCCCCTGAGCCTTCACGACTCAAGAGACACGCAAACATTGCCGATGGAAAATGAAAGTGAAGAAACGCAGTAGCTGAGAATGAAAAGAAACGGTGACAAAACAAAACTAGAAATTCTGCAGAGCTCGAGAGAGACCAATCAGAATAAAATGATCTCTCATCCTTTATGGAAAAGTGGTGGTGAACTCATGCTGTTAAAAAAGAAATCGGCATTCATATGAATGAAGCAAATTTCTAGGGCATCAAAATGAACTCATGAGACAGAGGAGAAAAATTTTAAGAGATTGAAACATTTATTGCCATCTTCATATAGTGAGTATACTTTTTCCGGTTCAGTTTCTTGGCATTATTATTTTAACATGCAATATTTTTTTCTCAATTACATTTGCAATAAAAAATATCCCTTAGTTCTACTAGATTTGGAATACATATATTAGTACTCTTTTAAAAATATAACTATAGAATGGAATAGGAATTTGAATAAATATTTGTAAAGAAATGCATTTATCTATTTCAAAAGAAGTTATTTTTAAAACCAGCAGAACGGTATGTTATGGAAAATAAATTCGAATAAATAGGCACATTTGTTGTCGTGTGTTAAAATTTCAAAAGTTGAGTTTCGTTTGTGGCCTACATATCAAACAAGTTTTGCTATAAAATGAATGCTTTTAAATTTGCATTGTCGATATTTTACGAAAATAACAAATTTCCATTAAAATAATATTTTAGTTGGTTTAAAATATTTGCTTTCCAAAATAAATTGTTTTGCTTATTTGAATCCGAAATGTGAAATTGATGATGCATGTAGAAATCACATTGATAATAAATCTTCTCTTTCGAGTTATTCTAGAAGCAGCAAACTTTATGGAACTTGTTGATGTACAAATGTTTTGAAATTCCATGATGTAAGTTAAACTTTTATATCTAAAGCTATGACAAGCATTTTCCTCAAATTTCATAATGCTTTTTTTGAAAATTTATGCATTCAATATTATATGCTCTTTCATTTACTTCTTACAAAGCAATATAATTCAGTATTTGATATTATCAATTATTACTTAATAGCCATAAGATTATATTAATAGCAATACTTCTAAATTGATCATTGACTTAAAACTAATATATTAAAACATAAATTGTTATCATAACATTTTAATGAAAGGGAAATAGATAATGCAAAAGTTTAAATTTTTTACCACAGCGTAAAACCTATAGTACATCAGTCAGACTATAATGCAAAAAAATATTTATTTCAATAACCACGAATAAAAGTATAATAAATTTATCAAATTTCCCTCAGTAAATCAATTTATCTCCACTTGTTATTCTTTGCATTTTATTTGTTATATTTTGTTTTTAATTAATATTATAATAAAATAATTATATTAATTAAATGCTCATATTAATTAAGAGTATGCTGTGTAGCAGTAATTAATATTTAATTAATAGTAAACTCGTTACTATGAATTTGCAATGTAGACAATAATTAGATCACTGTCCTATTATTCCTACTATTTATCAGATATAATAATCAGTGAAGCGAATGTAACTATGTTATGCTAAAATTTTTGACAATTATAATTTTTTATTACAATAAGTATGCTCTCTAACAATATCATATAATTTTCAGACATTTATCAAAAAGAAAAATAAACGTTTGACAAATTTCGGGTTTAAAAATAAATATTTAAGAAGGGAGGAATATTATCAAAATAAGACGAAATTTTACTCTGAAAGCCTATAAAACAACTATACGTAAAGCGCATTAAGTAAATTACAAATTTTGTTTGTTTCTAAGTTAAATATATGTTCACGTTAATATATAATAAAGAAAAATTTAAATTATTACAGTTTTAAAAATGAAAAGAATATTACTTTATGAGGTCAATGATGTCATCTTACCGTTCGGTAGGGAAATTCACTATTTCCAGACCGAATATTCTTATTTCTTTTCTTAAACACAAAATAAAAAATATTTGAACTTAGATGATGCTATACTTATCTTTTAACAATTCTAAATCTTCATAATTAATTTTTAGAACAAGCAAATTAATAAATTTTACCCGAATACCAGACTAAAATTACATCTAATAATATCATAAAATGGTTTGTGTTCTTTTATTTTCTATTTCTAACTTACTTTGCTCGGAGAATTCAAAACATCTATATTTAGCTTAAAAGAAAATTCTTTAGACTTATAATACTTTCATTTGCTCGAAAATGTTTGATTTTACTATTAGTTTTTAACATTGTTGTAAAGTTTGAAGTATATATAAGTCCAGAAAAATTCATAATAATTTTTCAAGTCATAATTTTCTTCGCAGTCATTAATTTTTTCCGCTCAAGTCTTAAAATTTCAGCTTTAAATTAACACAAAACATTTTTAATGTATTTTTATCGAGAAGTCTAAAATTTTAAAGTTCATAAAAGGAATAAATGGATTAATATCAAAAGATTTAAATGCAACGATGTTTAATGAGCCTTTCAAAAGTTATGTTTATATTTACCCCAGAAACATTTTATTTGTATGTTTACTGCGATCAAATTTTCCACAAGAGATAATTTAGCGTTCATATGCCTTTCTTTTCCTCAAGTAAAATTCTTAACAATAAAAAATTGAAAGTAGCTTTCTTCCTTTTTCAAGTACAGGTTATTTTACTTCCCATGCATAACACTTTTTCCTTTTGGTATGCACTCTTCTTTAGTTGAAGGGATATTGAACGTAAAAGGTTTTATTCTTTCTGAACACCTAACGCCTTTGGTAACAGCTGTTTCGAGTGTAAATATGTTTTTCTGAGTTGCTAGCAGTTCTTATGATAAGTCTTTTCTTATTTTGCTTCATAACACAAAAAACCCCTATCTTCCATTCAACTGAATAGTAATACCTTCTCAAGAGAGTTTGTGTCTTTTTAAGCTAAAAATATGTCTTCCGCATGGCTGATGATAATGAGAAGAAACACTATTTTTTATTTTGTCTGCGTTGAGACAGAGAACATTTGATGTACATTTCTTTTTACTTTTGAAGTTTATCAAGCACGATAAAAAAAGAAGAAGAAATGCAAATAATAAAAAAAATTAAAATCAAAAAACAGGAAATATTTAATGAAAAATAAGTTGAATCGTAATTTCAAATAACAAGCATCTTTGCGTTATAAGCCTGTATATGTATCTAAACTAAATTTTCTTATTTACTGATACACATCCATAATTACGTTCTGATACATATACGCAAAATAGCGTTTGGTGTAAAGACGCGACAGTAAAAATGTTTTCTAATACCTTAATGTGCACTGTGTTATTACTGTGTAAATTACTAAAGATTTGTGTTTTTATTACAAAGTACGATGTATTATAATTCATGTCAAGTTGAAAAAAAGATGACATATATTAGAGAAGGACATTACAATGATACGTCTACTATACCCTAGAGGTGCGGGTTTGATACCCACAGTGTCCCAAATAAGTGTTTGTATTATCTTTTAAAATTTTGTGCTATCCATATTTCGACTTGTATGTAAGTTGAGTTTTGTAATAAGTACACAAGCCTTTGTATGCGTGTAACAATAAATAAAAAAGTAAAAATAAATAAGTAAATAAATGTAAATAGGCAAATATAATGGATGCAGTCAGTGTAGCAGGAGGATTTTAACCAGGCTACCTCTGCGCTTCCACTTTATACTGCTGTCACAACCCTGGTGCCTAACAATTGAACTACTGTTTTGGTTTAAACTTGTCCAGGCAATTGTACATCTAACTTATAGCTGGAAAAGAAAAAAAACCCAGTTAACTGATGAGAAAAAAAGTTATAAATTGTTTACTAAATTAAATAGAGGTTATAAAACAGAGCATTTTTGCGTCTTTTCAAATTATACTAATCATGTTGAAATTACTCAATTTTGGTAAAAATTGAAAAAAAAATTACCAAATTTTACCACATACTAAAATACCTCATAAAAATTACCACATACTGAATAGTACTGTAATGAAACCATATTTTATTGTTATTTGTTTCCAAAAAGTCATTACCAAAGCACTTCGGTAAAAATCACCATATTTTTGGTGCTCCCATAGAGTAAGAAAGACGGTAAATACTGGTCATTTTGATAATACTTTTTTCTTCAGTATGAAAACTGAATAATAGCATCAGTGTTTTCAATTCATGTAATGGATAGATAAAATCTCACATCAAAATTTTTATTTATATTTCGTATAAATTTATATGTTGTAATAATCGTCCTTTGCAAATAAAAACCTACTTTCATCTGAATTGACTGCTTTCCTCTGTCAGCCTTCAACCATTTACACTGTGGCATAAGATTTCCCTGTTAAATTACAAAAGAAACAGTCGCTTTCCATTTGCAACTCTTTTAACCATTTTTATTGAGGGACTCGTCAGATGACAAGGAATTCAAACGCAAAAGAAACTGAATTTTTTATACATCCAAAAATACCATAATACAATGAATATACTAATAGTATTAAAGTCTTATTTAAAGAAAGCAGCTAATGCTAGCAGTATTTTAAATTCATACAATGTCTAAAAAAATTTTTGCAATGTATAAATTTTTTAAAATAATAATTTTCTAATAAAATAAATAAATTTAAAAAAATAAATAACGGGTTCTTTTTGAATTTTATTTTCATTTCATTCTATTGAATATTATCTACTTAATTTTAAACTGAAATATATCAAATGTATAAGAATCAGGGGAGTGATGGCTAAAACACCATCAGTCACTTTCATTGATTAGCAAAGGAATGAAACTAAACCAAAAACTAACTTATCTACTCACCAGAATACTTTGAAAGCTTTTTCTGATAAAAAGTAACATAACACGGTGAGACTCAATAAGTGCATCAAAGACTTTTATTTACCTTTAGAAATGAGTAAAAGCCTTGTTTCTTTAATTCAATGTGCAAGAAATGTTTATTTGATAAATTTTACAATGAGACAAAAATAGTTTAAAAACTTTTTTATCATAAAACTATTTCATATTTATCGATACAAACTAAAAAACATTCAAACAAAATTTTAAAAAAATATCTTGAAAATTAAAAATAAACCTGTGTCATAAGTTTTATCTAGCATTTTCCTTTTCATAAGATCAAAATGATTGGAGACCTGATAAACTTTAAAATTTAAATTATTGTTTTTTTTTAAATGACATGACAATGTAGATTATTAATTTTGCCTCATTAGTTATAAATATATTAATATTAAATTATTTTTACTTGACATACAGACTTTATTTAGTGAATTATCAAAAATTGTTCTTACGATTATTCCTCCAGTTTCAATTTCGAAAACTTTGATTTTAATTTGTTTCATCAGTAAGGTGAATGTAACCTATCACAGAAAGTTAGTAAAACATTTTAAAACTTTTCTTATTTCTATAGAGTCTTTTGCATTTATTTCGAAACTTTTTTCTGAATCCCAGGTACAGCAGTAAAATGATATCAGCAATTATCTATAAATGATTTCATTAGCCAAAATAGTTTGCTAATGATTGGGGTAATGTAAGTTAAATTAGCAATCAATTAGTATATAAATCGTTCAATTTAAAAACATTTAACAATTTACTGAAAATGATTCAATAAAATAAAAATTTATAAAATAGTCAATCAGTCAGACTTTTTTAGATATTTTCTTCCGCAAATATAGTACTAATTTATAGCATATTGAACTTATTTTCTAAAACATAATTTGTAAACAAAACTATTCATTATTCTAACTTAACTGACTTTAGTCATTCTTGTAACTAATTCTAATTTAAACCTATATTTTATTAAACCAAATTTTATAAGCCTATATCTTTTAAAAAAATCCTGAAAGCATACACAGAAAAAATTTCCGATAAAGTTACGATTAATAGTGCAACTTTGAGTACAACTTCCGTAAAGTCCGTTTTACTACAGAATGAATTTTCACCCTAAAATTTTATACCGTAATTTTTACTCTAAATATTACCGTATAAAAATTGCTGTTTATCAAATATTTTGCCCTGTAAAACTTTACGTGAAAAATGGTAACATAACTGTAAAACGAGCTATCACCCTGTTTTTGTGTATTTTTTACCGTTATTCGATCCTGAATTTTTTACAGTGTACTTGTTCGAAAATGTTGTATAAGTCCCTAATTGGAAGATACCAATATGCATCAGACTTAATGATAATATTAGACTCCTAAAAACAACATTTTAGAACGATTGCACATTAATGAAAGCATTTCTTTTGTTTGATCCTGATATTTTGCATTTTTTAAATAATATTTCTTAAATAATCGTTGGATTCACCGATAAGATTTCAACCCTATTTTGCTATTAAATTTTATAGAAAATAGCTTGCAGAAAATGATTTAAGGATATTTAATTAGAGAATTTAGATTGTGTAAATTTCTAAAAACTAAAAACAACAAATTTGGAGCAATTGTGCAAAAATAAATATAAAACTTTTGAAATCTTGAAGTTTCTATTGTTGATGTTGTAACGTTCTGATACAACTTTTGTTAGTCAAACATTTGTTCCAATATTGACGTTATCAATCTCATTCAATTATCTCTAAAAATCTAATAAACCTTATAAATCCAAATTAGAACTCAATTTTGCAAGTTTTGCTCCCGTGCTGCTATAAACTGCTTATCAATCCAGGATATCATTAAACAGGAAATTATCAGCAAATTGATCATGATGACATCATGTGGTTCATAAATTAAATCTAAATAATTAGCCTTAAGCAGCATGTTATGAAAATATTTTAATATATATTAAGACTAAAATAAAACGGAACAGCTAAAAAGGTTAAAAATTTATGTAAACAAAAATATTTCGCTTTAAGGTCTACAAAAAAGTATTATTGATCCAAGATTGTTTGATCTGTATGGGAAATAAAAATCCAGACTTAAGTTAATTTTTACCTTTCACAAATATACCCTTAAGACTTAGATATGTACACTTAAACAATAGTATCATCATTGATATTTAGACACATGACATATTTTTCGGTAGTATTATTGTCGCAACTTATTTTATCTTAAGCTAATTTGAAAACATGCCGTTAGCTATGTTTACCGTTTCCTTTAACATCTCAAACTTGACATCAAAGTTTTGTAAGATATGTCCAAATTCTAAATTAAATATGACAGCGTTTACTTTGCCTTAGAGTACATAGTCTTAATTTAATTAGACTCTGTGCCTTTAAACACTGATATTTGTTATTTATTAAATCAAATATTTTCATATACAGTAAATTTATTTGAATCAAATAATATATAATTCAATAATACAATTTATTATAGTTAAAAAAAATATCTTCTATTATTTGACAGGGAATATGTTTTGACGCAGAAGTTGATGAATTCGTTAAAAGTTCAATTTCAGATTACACTGATTGCTAAGCAGTGTTATTTTTTAGACAAAATAACGTGACTCTCATTTATTGTTTTTATTTTTTAATTCAAAAATTTCTTAGAAAATAAAATATTACAGAGTTGAGATCCCGGTATAATGCTGAGTCAGATTACCATACATTTGAGGATATAGAATTTATTAAATATGTTTGTGTCTATAACACTATAAAACTTCCTTATTTGTATAGTATACATAGCCATATACTAACCATTACAAGTATTCATCCTATATATTACTAGTTTTCAAACTATTATCAAAATAAAAGGAATTATCAGAATATATAAAATAAGTGCACAAGATATTTTATTACTTCCTTTCTGTAAGCTGTAGTAAGTATAATGTCTCTTTATGTATAAAATGCAATATATACAATGTATAAAACTTCATAAACATATTATATATTCAGTATATATTCAATATTCATCTTTCAAGAAAAAAAACTGTTATAATTTAATTCATGAATAACGAGTAAGCAAATATATGAAAATTTATATGTTCAATAAAGTATTTAAGTATTTTTTTTTCTATGAATAGAAGTATAGAAATATTCAGCATTTTTAATCTTTCTTTTGTTTCAATATGAAATAAAATTTGCTATCAAAGGATATGAATAAAAAAATCGTTGTATTTTTTTTTACATAATCAGCAATCAGCTCCTGTGATAATTACAATGATCATTAAACTATTTCTTTTATGAATATTTAAATGTAAATAAAAACATCCTTTATACTCCTAAAAGTTTCCAATGGTATAAAAACAGGAAAAAAAAATCTGTGGAGAGCAAACGTTATTGGCTTCCAATCAAATTTTGTCACACTAATGATGCAGATTTGGGTATATTCAATCAAAACAGCTGCTTCTAATATAAATTCAATACTTTTCTTTTCAATGAGCTCAGGAAATAAGTAAGAGTACATTTTTTTCGGGTCATTCAAACCATTTTCATAATAATGTCTAGATGTTATAAATAATGAACCTAGCAGTTATCGCGTCATTTGCATGATGATTGCGTTTTTCTTCAATTGAGGAACTTTTTTCTCATTATTTTTATCCTTGACTAATTGTAGTATCAGTGTCGAAATCTTACTTAGTGTATTTCCGTAGATATTTAACATTATGGGAATTCATAGATACTTAGAATCATAGTTTCAAATGTTTAATTTTGAATGTCATTTTTTTTGTCCTTGGTCTTTTTTAACGTTATATAAATTACATACGTTAATAATATTGCCACGCTGAAAAAAAATCGATTGTTCCACGTAAAGTAACTCTCTTTTATCTAGTCAATATAACATAAATAAAATGTAATGAATTTTTTAAAATTTTTCAAAAGAAGATAGTATAAAAATTAAATTGTATTATTTTAAAACAATATACAACTATAAATAAGCTGTCTATACAAAAATTGTGTTTTCTGAGTTTTTTCAATGATGAAAAATAATTAATATGATTATGTGTGTTTTTGATATTTATCTAAACAATGCCAACAAACAAAAATGTTACATAATTTCTCCTCTTTTTAAAGTTGAATGCCTGTTCCACCCATGTTATAAACAGAAATTTTGAAAAAGCATAAGGGAAAAGTCGTGCTATTTTATACAAATTTTAAAACTTTTTTTTTCTAAAAATCGTTTTCACCTTTACATTTATACTCGGTTTCCACCAATTTGTTCGGCATCCTTACAACTTAGCATGTGTCAGCAATGAGAGAATTTTTAAATGTAAATCAATTCAATTTCAAATGTTCATTTTAAAAATGTACAAAATATCCGTAGTAATATAGGTATTAAACTCATATGCTAATTTATGTTATAACCCTATGACATTATTTTGATGTTGTCTAAATGCATTAAACCTTGACTAAAAATATTTTTAGCTTAATGTGTTCAAAACTCATTTACCTATATTATGTTTACAAACAGAATGTTCTAGATATAATATAAGCTAAAAATTCCGAATCCATGCAATTAAGTAATCAATGGGATAAGAAAGGTTTAAATAATATCACACACTTACTCAAAAACATTATCAATTTCATATATGGTGTTGTTATGTAGTATGCTTTTATATAACTTATGTTGAAGCACATTTCTATTAAGATCCTCCCCTGGCAACAATTTCTCATTGGCCCCAGTTGGGCTTAAAATGGGCTAATATGGGACTCATAAGAGCATGCACCGATGCCATCATGGGATGTCTAGATTGTTCAATATTGGTCCTAGAATTACTTTTAATATTGGAACAAGATTCAATTCTATCTAGTATCAATATTGAAAACTCTAGACATCCCAATGTTTACCCATCATTATATATCTATAAAGGACCTACAAAAAATGATATTAAACCATTATTGAAAGCCATTCTAGGACCAATATTGAAAAATCTAGACATCCCAATATTTACCCAACATTTTAAATCTATAAGGGTCCGACATAGAAATTAATATTGGTCCATTAATGAAAACCATTCCGGGACAAATATTACAAAATATAGACAAACCAATATTGGCTTGTAGATTGTTGTTTTGAGGCACGCGTGTTTAGATCACCTCCTTGTGGGGCTAAAGGAGGCCGTTGAGTCTGATGAAGACTAAGTAGCAACAGCCCAATGTCGCAGTCAAAAATTCCCAGCCAATTGTTCACTGTGTCCCATCCATCGAAGTACGCGAGTTTTCATCGAGGTGGTCGTTTCTGTCGAGATACACGTGTTCAGTTCACGTACGAAAGTCACCTATGCAGAGTGTTTGCTGAAACAAGCCTTCCTGCGAGCAGCCTTTGTGGGGCTAAGTTACCGACAATATATTATTACCGACTCCATTTATTAAGAGGTAACTAAACATAAAATCAAGTTAACATATCTAATATACTAGGTAACTGGAATTTTAAAATTTTAATTGTAATGGTAGTTAAAACTAATCGAGGACAAATGTTAAAAAAATTAGACACCCCGATAGTGGTACTATATTGTAAACATATAAAGGTCCCACATAAAAATAGATATTTGGCCAGAATATGAAGCCATTCTGGAATCAATTATTACAAAAATTATACACATCAATCTCGGTCTGATATCGAAAGCCATTCTAAGACCATTGTCTAGAAATATATAAGACCATTATAGACTTGGCAATTAAGGACCAGTTTTGTATTTGCATCTATTGAACCTGGAAAAACTTAAAATATTTTAATAATATCTAGTTCCTTAATAAGTGATTTACAATACAGACAAATATACTTACAACAGACTTTTCTTTTTTGCTTATAAGACATTTTTGCTTATTTCACAACAGTCAAATTGCAATATGAACATTCACCTATTGAAAAAGATGCACTAAAAGATTAACCTTAAAAATGCACTTGAGCTATCAGCTACATTTTAAAGTGTTCTCAGAATATACAATGGGCAATCCGATTAAGCACTCTCTTTACAGCATCACTGGAAATGATTTTTTGGGTCAAAACGAAATGCATCTTGTCAAAACTTATGTTTGATGTTGTAAGAGTTAAACATAAGATTGATAAAACTGTATTTGAACTATTTACAATATTTTAGAGTGCGGTTCAGAAGACGTGATAAGCAATCCAATTTGGCAATCAGTCTATACCGAATTATCTGGAAATGATAACTACAAACATTTTCATCTAGAACCGTGATGGCTCAGATGATAGAGCATTCACCTTCCAAAGAGGTGTACCGGGTTCGAATCCCAGTAATAACTGGTCGATACGAATTCCACACCTGAGGCGTACGGAGTGCGAGCTGGCATAAAATATACTCAGTGGTAGACTTATCACGGAATAGAGTCCCCTAACCACCAGGCTAACCATGGGAGGTTTTCTTCTCCATACAACGCAAATGCGGTTTGTTCCATCAAATATTCCTCCACGAAGGCAAATTTCTCCCAATATTTGATCCAGGAGTTCCCTTAGGTTCAGGAGTAGGTACAAAATTGCAAGTCTACGGAGTTGAACATAGGTAGTCGCAAACCCAGCATTGGGTCGGCTGTTTAACGGTGGTTATAAAGTTCTGATAATAAAAAATCGAGTTACCAAGAGCACTGCATATTTTGATTTTATTGTAAAGGGGCAGTAGATTTATATTCATAGCTATCAGCCCATGTGATTTGAAAACATTTACTATTTCACTTTTTAGTTTTTATTTAACGGCAACATAATATCGGGTTAATCGGCCAATTTTAAATAGCGTCTACATTGGATGAATAACGTCTTTAAAATATAGGGTGAATCGTATATGGCCCATATTTGCTGAGTAACGGCTCTAAAATAACGGGTCAATTGCACAATTTTAAGTAGGGATTATATTGGCTAAATAACGGCTATAAAACATTGGTTGAGTTTTATAGCCTGACACTTCTCTATCGAACCAACATTGGATGAATCGAACTATTCTATATAGGGCCCACATCTACTGTATAATGGCTTTAAAATATTGTGTGAATCGTATAATTTTATATATGTTCGATGTTGGGTGATCAACGGCTATAAAACATTGGTTGTGTCTGACACTTCTATATCGAGGCCATATAAGCTGAATAACTGCTTTAAAATATCGGGTGAACTTAACAAATCTGCATGGGGCAGAAATTAGGAAAACATGAAAATTAAATATTGGGCGAATTTGGCAATTTTATGTAGGGTAAACATCGGCTTAATTGTGGCTATAAAATATCGGGTGAATCGGACATTTGTATATCGGTTCAATATTGGCAAAATAATGGTCCTTTAAAACCTTGTTGAGCCAAGATAGGTGAATATTGGCCGAATGAGCTTCCAAGTTATTTTGCTGCAAGGATCATTATATTCTTCATCATAATTGGCTAGACAACCCAATGTGAGCAATGCTTTCCTCTGAAGATTTCTCCATGATAACTTCCGATTTATCCTGTCTATGCAAAAACAAATTTGGTGAAATTACTACTGATAAACAAGACATTTTAAAATGAACATTGAATGAAATGCCATGGACATTTTAAAGAACTTCTTAGTGAAAATTGTGAGAAAGTTGAAATAATTGCACCTGAATTCATAAATTACATCGAAGTTTAGGCTCCAACTACTGAGCAGATCAGGGCTGCAATTAAAAAAATTAAAGAATAAGAAGGCTTCTGGACATGATCTTGTTTCAGCAGAACAATTAAGAAATTGTGAACCTTCCTTATTGAGAAATTTATTTGAACTTATTACTGACATCTAGCACTCTGAAATTATGCCAACTGAATGGAATATTAACATTTTGTGTCCAATTCACAAGAAAGGAGATCCTATGACCTGCGCCAGCTATCGTGGCATTAGTCTTCTTTGTATAACTTATAAAATTATATCAATAATTTTATATCTCCGGCTATTACCATTTATTAACTCACAAATAGGAAAAAATCAATGAGGATTCCGTGCTGGAAAATCAACTAAAGATCAGATATTTTGTCTCCGTCAGATTTTAGCGAAATCAATGGAATTTAACGTTGAAACACATAATCTTTTTATTGATTTTAAGGCAGCTTTTGATAGTATCAATAGAAAATATCTTTCTTAAGCAATGAATACTTTTAAAATACCTTCAAAACTCATTAAATTGACGAGACTTACATTAAAAGATACAAAGTGTAAGATTAAGTTTCTGTGGTCTTTGTGAGAAAATCTTGACGCATTCACAGGTGTTCGACAAGGAGATTCTCATTCCTTTTTTCTTTTTAATATTGCACTTGAGAGAGTTATTCGTGATTCAAACATCAATACCAGTTGTAGTATTTTTTCTAGATCAGTGCAATTACTTGCATATGCTGATGATGTTGATATAATTGCTCTTTCCCTTCCTGACGAGAAAGAGGCATTTCTTGCCCTTGAGGTGACTGCAAGGCAAATGGGCTTAGTCATAAATGCAGAGAAAACAAAATATACGTTATTCTCAAGAAACAGAGTCCAGGCCCTATCTTGAGATAAATTCTGATTAATTTGAAACAGTTAGGAGTTTTACTTACTTAGGATCAATTGTTACCATTGACAACAGAATTACTCCTGAAAAAAAACCCGACTCTATCTGGCGAATAGGACTGTCTATGGGCTGCGAAGATTTATTAAATCTAAGTTTTTTTCTAGAAATCTTTTTTTCTGAATCTACGAAACCAGACTTGACATACGCATCTGAAGCTTGGACAATGAGAAAACTGGAGGAAAATTGCATCGCAATATTTGAGAGAAAGATTTTGCGGGGTATACTTGGCAGGGTAAATGAAAACAATAACTGGAGAAGGAGATTTAATTTTGAACTGTGCAAGATCTATAAATAACCTGATATTATTAAATACATAAAAATAAATAGAATGAATTGAATCGCCCACATGATTCGAATGAGGGATGTCAACGCAATAAAAAAGATACTGCATTTTAGACACACTGGAAAAAAAAGCGGGGAAGGCTTCGGTTGAGATGGGCTGACTCAGTGGACTCTGATTTTCTCCCAATTAATGAAAAGAATTAAATCAAAGATAAATATGGTCATTATATTATTCTGTACGTTTGAACCACTTTCCTAAAATAGTGAAAGGAAACAAAGCAAATCAAAGAAATTTTTCCGAATCCATCACAAATTATAATAGAAACACATTGAAATATTAAAAAAGTAGAAGCAATACCAATTGTCAAATGAGTAATTTTTGAATTATACAATGCAAATTTATCATAACATATATTTATTAGTTATTACATTTGTATAAATTGATCATATTCGAAGACATTTTAATATGTTTTTGAGTTGAAATATATTTTTTGAAGTATATGAAAATAAAAACAACGATTACATTTTATTTAAGAATAATGCATTTTAATCTTTTGACATGATTTTAATAACATGATTAAGTTAAGTTACAGGTTTATTCAGAGTATTGCTTAAATTTTAGTTTTAATGCAAGTAAGCTTTGATTTCAGTTGGTTTCTCAATCCAAAGTAATTCCCATTAGCTATCGTTACCATGTTATTAATCTTCAAACATATAATCATTAGTCAATAGAGGTAAGACATTAATAACTGCCTAAATTTGATCCCGTCCTGATTAATAGTTAAACCAAATGTTTTATCGAGAAAATCTGGAAAAAATGAATTAGTTTTAATGCAATAATGTTCTTAAAAATGATGGAAATACAAAAAAATTGAACTGTTTTTAATGAAAAATTAACTTAAAGTTATATTCCTGTACTTTCCGATGCATCAATTTTTTATATATTAAAAAAGAAATATTAATGAGGCTTGAAAAAATATAAAATTGGTAATAAATTTGATGTAGGCAGTGAATTGATATGTTTAAAATGATAATATAATAAAAATAAATTTAAAATTTAAGTTAGACACATTTTTATCTTTAAACTATTTCAAAATCTTTAAGAGAATATCCAGAATTCGCGTTCTTAAACCCTTTCTAAATCGTTCAGAAATATTTCAATTCTTTCTAGCCTATATACTAAATGATTCGTTATTTATTTCAGCAAAAATGTTTAAATTTTTGTTTGTATACAACCTTTTTTATGTATGATATTCAGTCCGGGCATTGTGCATGTGATGTGCATAAAATTTCGAAAAGAAACATTTTTCAGAAACGCTCATTATCATTATACTAAAAGGAAAAATACATTTCTTTCGTAGAGATATATGATCGATTATTCGATCGCATTATTCGAGTTTGAAGTTTTTATTTCAAATTCAAAATATATTTATATTTTAGTATAATATTAATTTACGAATCATTTTCATTAACACATAAATATAAATATATATATATTTTTTTGATTAAGAAAAAAAATAACAGAATTTACAAAAAAATAATGAAGATATATATACATTTTTTGAGATACTTTTAACGTTATGCAAAGGAACTCCTTATTTCTGGTAAACACCAAATCGAGTATTCAAATACTGTTTAAAGGCTCAACTTTAAATCTAAACAACAAAAACTGAATAATCTTAAAATCTCGCGTTTTTACGCTATATGAGATTTTTTTTTACTTCCAGAAACCCCAAGTATTGCATTGTGGCGCACTTTATATTTCAAAAATTCAAGAAAAGCTTAGTAGAATATGACCAGTAATTATTATTATGTTCTTGTAATTTGGGTTGCTCTGGCGATAGTTTTTTTTGGGGGGGTTTAAACACTGATATTCATATATTCGTATTTTAAAAGGTATATGACACCACGTATTTTTTATGTTAATAGTTACTCTTTTAAATTGTGCTACTGAATTTAACTTAACCTTGTAAGCTGTAAACTTAAACCACGGAGACTCAACATGAACAAATGAAATAAAATCGAAGCTATCTATTAAGCAAATGAAAACATATTGAAAATTCAGAATTCCTATTTTAAATTATACTAAGTGTTTAGTAACTCCATTTTTCTTCTGAGTTGAGCTTGTAACTCAATTATGATAAATCTTATACACAATTAGAATTTTCATTCCAATATCACTGTGAAATAACTATACCATTTCTTAACCATTTACAACCAGCATGGTTTCAAAACTATAAAATAGAAATAAAAATGAATATTGGAGCTATGCTTTTAAATAGGTAATAGAAATTGGAGTCATGTTGTGATTGAGATGTAATTTAACAGATGAGCTGCCGTATAATGTGGCTCAATTAGTTTATCTGGTTGTTTTTCCTTTTAAAAGAGAAATGAAATGCTAGGCTTTTTAGCATGAAACAGATTTATGGTACTGCCATCTGTGCGCAAATGATAGTACCATATTCTAATAGACCAGGGTCACAAATTAGGGAGTGCAGGACTATGGAAAATCCTAATGTATTGAAGGGAATGTGGAAATATTGTAGAATCAACGCTGAGACTCGAATCCCGTTTTGTCGGTAAGGAGATTGAAAAATTAGCCCTCTAGGTTATAATATGTTTCCATCTGCATGAAACTAAGTGGCTCCATTAAGTTGGCCTAGTTGATGCCATAAAATTCTGACTGTTTAACCCTATTAGGTTAAATCAATTAATAAATGGTTTTTTTTCACATTTAACAATTTGAATACCACCTTATTTATGGTATTTTGACTGTTTTGTTTGAATATGGTAAAATGACAATTAAAAAATTTTATTTATTATTTTTTTGCTTGAAATTTCTAACAGTGAGGTGTGATGACGCACCAGAATACGCAATAAATAATTAAAAATAAAGTAGTCTTTTAGCTCTTTGGTAGTACTCTTAAAGTAGTAGTTTTTTTAGTAGTCATAATCGGCTCTCTTTAACACATTATTATAACGACAATACCAGTAGCGTTTACCTCACATTTAATTAAGCATACCGGGGTCAATAACAGTCTGGCGAGTTTCTTCGGTCTTCGAAATATGTACCGATATTAGCTCGTTCACCAAAAGAGATTATGAAAATGTTAGTGCCAATACTAATTGTCTTCGAGAATTATAATTATCTAATTTTGATAAAAAATAATATAAATTAATAAAAAAATTGTATTAAAATGACAATTAAAGAAAAAATGTTATCTTTTCACCTAGCAAAACCATAGCAAGTCGCCTTATTATTGAAGTCATAGATGCAAAATTAATTTAGTTAAAAGTATTGTTATTGTGTTAATTGATATTTTTAATATGTACTAAAAATACGAACACATGACCCAATATATCTGTGTTAAACTAGATTTTTTATCGAAAGAAATATGCACAGTGTGCCAAAAAAAGGACTATTTTGAATAACTTTTGATCTGATGAGCGTACAGTCATGCTCTAGGATTTAATCTTGATAGATAATATTACTTTCTTACCACGTACAGAAAGAAGTGTTACCATTAATTAATATTCTCAGAAAAGCATAAAATAAAATTTTAAAATAGGTAGATCTTTAAAAAACATATGAAATAAAACATATTTTTCACAAAATAACACTCTTTCTAAAATTTAATGAAACGAAAGGAACTAATATTAAAGCAAAAAAGCATTTTGATCCCTGCAAATAATTTCTTGCACGCAAAATTTAATTTAAATGAAACTTTTTATTCTAATCTAGTAGAAAAAAATCTGCGCATTCATAATGTTACTTCAAAACCTAATAAATGAACGCTCATTAATCAAGAAGTAAACACTCGCTTTCACCATTTACTTCACGTATTTATAAAAAAAAAAATTAGAACAAAATGAGAACAAATATAAAAAGTTAATTAAAATTTTAAAATAAACTTGTGACGCGTTAAGTACATAAGAACTTATCGAGTACAATTAATTTTCAGATAAAAACATCAAAACATTATAAAATCACTGTTTTGGAAAATTAAAAGAATTTAGCTATCAAAAAATTGTATCATTAGTTTTTTTCCATGTATAAATCCTCTTATGATTGATTAATTCTCATATTTGAGTTTAAAATGTTGAATGCTAATTAAAAGCAAAATTCTGATTTTTTTGTAAAGAATAGAGATACTTTTTCCCCCATTTCAAAGGGTTTTCATGACTTAATTAGAATAACAGATAAAATGAAAGTTCTTTTTTTTAATATATTATGCATTTTAATTATAAAGCAAAAAATTAATTATTGGTGTTAAATATTTTTTTTTGTTAGAAATTTAAATGAATTAAAAAATTTGTACATAAAGGAAAAATTTTAAAGTTGAATAGTGTGACTATTTCGTCACGTAAGTTAGTTTTGAAATGAAAATGGCTAGAATAAATAATATTTGTTAAAAAGCAAAAAACAAGTAACTTTTTTTAATGAAATGGTAATATGCTGTTTTAAAAGAGAGTTCATACATACATATATATACCCTTGATAACTGAATAACATAATAAACCATATTCCATGATAAACAAAACATTAGTGCTGTGTAAAATAATTTATCTTATTGCCTATTTACTGAAGAATATTTTCGTTATTTTTTCATTATTTTTTCGAAATTGAAATGAGTAAAAAAATGCATAGATAAAGGAAACATTTAAAAGTATAATGCTGTGGTTATTTTGTATAAATTTGTTTAATAGAATATAGATTTGTTTTATTAATTTTGTAATTTTTCTTATAGTCATCACCAAAAATCAAAAATTGCATGATCTTGTAAAACGATTTTTAAAGAACAAGAATGAGAGCTGTAAGTATATATTATTTATTGTAATCATGCTTATTTATTTTTTTTTTTTGTTGGTAAATAAATTTTATTATTTATATATTCGTTGTTGTTGATTTTTACTTGCCAAAACAACTCAAAAGTTTGTACTATGTAACAAAAATAGTTTTATTGCTTTCCCTTTTTAGAAATTTCTAGGAAAAATGGTTAAAATGTATTTTTAAATATTATCTTACTATATTCAAGCGAAATAGTCAAATAACCATAGATAAGATGATATTCAAACTGTTAATTGTGAGAAAAATACTTTTTTACTGGTTATTGAGTACTGGGAAAACGTTAGATTCTGGTTCTGCCTAATATGGTTTAACAATCCAAATTTTATCTAACTGAACTAACTTATCTAACTGACTAAGTTTTACGTACTTAATGAAGCTACATGCTTATAGCTTAGAGATCTAATCTGTCATTCTCATGACCAACAGAACTGTCCAAGTCCCAACGTTTTGCCCACAATATTTCCTCACTCCATTCAACACAAGAAGAGTTTCCATTGCAATATATTTCCCAACTTGTGACCCTCTACTAGTAAAAAACAATACTTTCATTCACGCATAGATGGCAATACTTTAAATCTGCTTAAGACTAACAAGTCTATTATTTTCGTTCTCTTACGATAGGTGAAATAACAAGATTAGCAAATTAAACCACATCTCATGGTTAATTTGACATAACACAACTCAACCACAATGACTATTGCTCAACGAAAAGCTTTGATCCTATTTTCAGTTAATTTTTTTAACGGTTTTTGAAACCATGCTAACAGTAAATAGTTAAAAAACAGTACACTTTTGTATTCATGCTTTTATTTTTTTACCATACTTGCTGTTAACGTTTTTTGAATCATGAAGGTAATCAATGTTCTATATCGTAAATTTTACTGTTTATCGGATAGACAGCCTACTGCCGGTTATTTTACCGTAATTTTAGAAGGAAAATTCTAGCATTGTGCTTACTGAAGAATTTTTTTGGTATCCTTATGCTATCGCACTGAATGTGATGCGCAATATTAATATTATATCCGTATTACATATGGATCATTGTCATCTTGTGACTATTTCTATATAAGCGTATAGTTGGTAAAAACATATAGGAAAGTGCAACTCACATAGGATCATTTAATTTTTCAGATAAGTTATTTTCCTTCAAAAACTGACATTTACAAGATTACTCACATTCCATCTTTTTTCACAAGATATTGAAAATATTTTTTAATATACATTTTAGTATGAATTTTTAACACAAATATTTTATGTTCTGATTTATCGGTATTAATAAAGCTAATGTTTTATAGCTCTGGCTATTTTCCAAAAAGTTTTCTCAGCTGACGCTTTTTTTTATAGTCTAGACCATACATTGTAGACGAATGCATTTCAGAATATTTTGATTTTTTTTACTTCAGTTTTTAAAGGGAAATCATAACATAAATTATAAAGAGCAAGCATGCGTCATAAATGCCAATGTTTTTACAGATCCTTAAAAGAAATCATTAAATTCCTAATACAACTCTTACTATCTATCGAACAAAATAAAATATTATAACAAAAAGTACTAATATTATTTCAAATTTATACTGTTGATAATCATATTATGCTATAATTTTCGCAGTAATATTTATTTAATTAGAATAATTTGGTGCATCTATGGTAATTATTAGATTAAAAATTAAGGTATATAAAATTTTTTGTTTCTAACATATTCTGAAAAAAATTTATTGATCCGAATTTATATAACAGAATATGATAATGAAGATCAATGAATTGTTTTACAGTACGGATCAGGCAAACTAATATCCTTGTCTTTTAAAAGAACTATTTACCAATATATAGTACTATATATGCCAAAATTTTTCTTTATTCAATTTTTGGGATGTACTCGCTCATTCTAAACTGACGTATACTCTACGTTATGTTGGGATTTAGCTTCACATCAGCCCTTACCGGCATCTTATCTGTAGGGTCACAAGTAATTACAGATTCACGTCCCGAAACACGAGTTTACAGTTTCAATTATTATCAAGATTTAAGTTTCTGCTCTAACAGTTAAGTGACACTTGTTGCAGTATGAAATTTCAGCGCAACACCCTTGACTTTTGTTTCCCTTAACGCTGCAACCGAAACAGAAGTGCCTTAAGTGATATGGTTAAAAACCTTGCACAGAAATTAGGGCATATCATTAGTGCTGAATAATCTGGGTTCTGAATGCAGATAAGGTTTGATAATGGATACGTGTTTTAAGCAACTATTGTTTGCACTATTAGTGACAGCCAACAATATTCTTGATTTGTTAGAAACCTTGAGTTTCTCTTGTCTTTGAGTCATCAGCCACTCTCATTTTCTGCTGGTGAATGCTTAAACCGATTGTTGTTTACTCAAAAGTCAATAATTGGTAAGGAAAATGGATGATGCTTGACCTACCTTAAAACAGAATAATTTTCACTTGGCGCAGTCAGCAGCACGCTGTTCCAATCACAAGTGAGCATTAAATTAATGGTTTCCAAAACAATTAAAACGGCACCAATCACAAACTGTTACCTTCAATGACCTGTGACTTAGCATTTGAAACTGCATTGGCTTAGGTTTCGGAGAATTCAATCAGAGTTTGGATGCCTAATCCAGATACATAAACGCTGTCATTGATAGTAAATAGGAGTACTGGTTTCTTAGGATCTAAGTATATGCTAGAGAAATATCATTCTTTTGTTTACATTCTTTTCTGGTGCAGGAAGTTTATAGACAAAAAGTGTATTTCTGTTATACATTCTTAATTGTTAATTTTCTTACACGTAATGAATAAAGTTATTAGTATGCATTAATTTGTTTATTTTAAAGCCAAAAATAGCTATTTTATTTTTAGATATTATAGTGGTGCAAAAAGCTATCTAAAATAACCCCTCGATATCTGTGGACAACCAAGATATACAATTTGATAGCATACTCGCTTAAGTACCGCACAACAATCCTTTTTGTATTCAAAACATTCTGAGCCAAAAGAAATGTGCAAGCATTTCTTGCTCGTCTAATCCTTATTATGCTTTTGGAATCTGCAAGAATGAAATCAAATCAGAAAAGTACGTGACAAACGTTTGAGAAGATGAATTTGAAACCTAAATAAAAAAAAGACTGTTGGTAGAATTCCACCAAAAAAATAGGAAAGTTTTTTTTCCCGCTTTTTATTATGTTTTTGCAGTTTTTATTTTTGTATGAAACTTCGATTGGTGCTGTTTTTCTGCTTTGACTTAACTTGTAAGATCAACTTTAAAGTTATTTTTTCATAAAAAGAGAAGATAAAGAATTTTCAAAAACATAAAATTTCAAAATTCCTACACATAGCAAAATATTACAGCATAAGATTCGACAACTTTATGTATAATGTCAAAGTAAAACGTAATAAGAAAAATTATACTTTCATTTTTTTAAACTAAGTGAAGAAAAATAATTGTAAATGAACTTTTAAATTAACTTATTAGGAATTACCCGAAATATCCTTATTTACTTTTTCATACACGTTTTTCAAACACGTTTTTCAAACACGTTTATTACTCTTAACTTAACATTAGACACCAATAATTAATCCTTCCCTCTAAGCATTAACCTAACTGCATCGCAAACATTATTATGAGCATAATGGAATAAATATTATGCAATAATATATATATATATATATATCCCGAAACACGAGTTTACAAATTNTAGCAAAAATATTTCAGACATTCACCAAAGCGTCTAT
Source organism: Parasteatoda tepidariorum (assembly GCF_043381705.1). NCBI lineage: Eukaryota > Metazoa > Arthropoda > Arachnida > Araneae > Theridiidae > Parasteatoda > Parasteatoda tepidariorum. The sequence continues at coordinate 22,052,696 of NC_092211.1, read as the reverse complement.
GTGATTGTTGACATTCATCTATAGATAGATAGATAGATAGATAGATAGATAGATAGATATTATTTTTTTTTACTAAATTTCAATTTCAGGAATGCTTAAAATAATGGAATATAAGCTATTATTGCTTTCTTTTACAAAATTTTACTACCCATACATAAAATATATGTTAAGTAATAAATAGTATTAACTATTTTAATTAACTATTCCAATCAATTAAGTATTTGCTAGCCGAAACATTTAACTGCGTTTTTTTCCACGTTCCTGCTCTCTGAATGATTCTGACGTTCTACTTGTACGTTATCATGAAAATAAATATTTATTGTTTCTGTCTAGACAGCGAAAATAAGTATCACCTATAACCAAGTCGAATGTAAAGAGATAAAGAAGAAAAATGATTAAAATACAAAATGAAAAACGTTTACGTAAACAGCACGTAATCATTTTGCTCCACATCAAAAAACTTTAAAATGTTGACATAAAATGCTTTATTTTTTAATATACGAAACGCATGCATCCCTGTAAGAATAAATTGTAAATATATGTTTTTTAATATTGTAAAATTATGCATTGCAAAATATGGTTTTATTTCATTGAAACGTCAGGTACGATTGCAGAAGAGTGGTTGTTATTTAATATAAAAGATTACTTAAAGGTTCATATAATTGAAAATAAATTTTTCTCAACACAATGCGTTTTTAATGCTGCTTATATTCCTATCGATTGAATGGAATATATATAAAGTCATTTATTTTCAAACTTGACAGCTACGGAGCCAAATATATTTTAACTTTTATACTAGCGAAGTTAAATTATCACAAAAAAATGTTATATTTAAATATTCAAATTAATTTATCAAGTTAAAGCTCAATTTTTAAGTCAGAAAAAATAAAATTTTAAGAAAAAATGTGACAACTTCTTATATTAATGTTTTATATGTTATATGTACGTAAGAAAGGAAAACAAATAAATTATATTCATATAATTCTAACTTAATTATTTTCAGAATATAATTTGGATTATAAAGTGTAAAATTTTGAGAAAGAATATATTAAACTCACTTCAAGATGCTACCGACAATTATGACTACTGCACACATGATCATGTTACTTTTATATGATTAAATATAAAGTTGTTAAAAATTTGCTATTATATTTTCTCTTAGATTTTTACTTCCTTTTCCCTTAGATTCCCTTAGATCCCCTTAGTTCTAAAGTAAAGTTTTCTGGAGATGGGATAAATGAAATTAACTTTATATTACTATTACCGTTTTTTACATTTTGTAATACTGTCATTACATATTATATTAACTCCTGCAACTGTATTGTTTGTTATTTTGAAGCTAATGCTTAATTTTATTAAATCTTTAGTCCAAATATGAACAAAATTAAATATAGTTAAGAAAGAATTCATTTAAAGTTAATTATTTTGAGATATATTAAATTAAATGTGCATTGATATAAATACATAAATATAGCCAATAAAAATGAATGTAATAATTGTGGTATTCGGATGTAACAATTTATCATAATTGACATTATGATAAATTGTTATTGACTCTTGAGAATTTTATTTTTAAGAATCTTTATCCAAATCATAAAGTTTTGTGTAAAAAAAACAAACACAAATAAATGCATTTATTAATAACACATTAAACGAGTGTTAAAATGGGTTAAATACCACGTTAATAAAATATATAACTAATCAGGCTTTGTATTCATTTCCATATTTTAAAATAGCCTTCAGGAAAAATGATATCTCAGGCCGAGATTTTTATTTCGTTAACAGACTTAGGAAATAAAATGCAAAAAATAAGAACTCTAACAACCTAAAAATTAAAAAATATATTTTTTTCCATGTATTTATTAAAATACTTATTTGATTTCGTCCAAAAGCACATAATTGAATGCAAATATTATATTAAGAATAAAGTATAATCTCAAACTTTGACGTGAAAGATAAATTCATAAAACGTTAAAATTGAAAACAGATTTTTTTCCTCGAACCTTATTTTTCGGTTTACTTTTAGAAAATATACAAAATTAGAATTTTGAAATGCATTAGTTCTAATGTAATTATTTAAAGTTTGGATAAATAAATTTCCAAAAATGCATGGAAAAGCAATCTGTGTAAATAATTTAACTAACGCTTTACAAAAAAATGCCTCCTACTTGATATTAAATGCATAAGAACGGAAAATTGTTTTTTCAATGTTTTTGAGAAGAAAATTCAAATGTAGACAATTTTCGAATAAATATTTTGATGTGAGTTTAACTAAATGTTTAGCGTTTCGTAAAAGGAAAAACAAAATAAATTGATAGTATGCTTCCCAAAATGCTNTATGATGTTAAAAGGTGTTTATTTTAAAGTATTTGGATTGCTCGATTATATATTTACAATGGTCAAAATAATTTTTGTATGCATAACTAAATGTATTAATAAAATATTTCTTTTCCTCACGAACTTCATAAAAAAGGACAATTTTTGGAAGGAACTATTTTATTTTATCATGTAATATCTAGTGTTGCGAATATATGTAAATACTTCGAATACTGAGACTATAATGTTAAAGTACTGAAGAACAAGATCACCTCAAAATGTCGATTTTAAATTTCAAACCCCTGTGTAATTTTCAAATGGCATACTTTATTTTTTTTCCCATAAAGAAGACAGAAAAATTTCTTGGGAATGATATTTTTGGATAAGCTGTAGAAGTGGCTTTAAATAAAAAAAGCTGTAAAAAAGGCTGTAATTAGGATTTAATAATACATTTGAACGAAATTAAGAAAAAAGTAATTGTGGGGTGAGTTTGAGTGCAGATCAGATAATGCATCAGATAATGCATGTTGTCTTGTAATGCATCATGCATCGAACATTTGTCACTTGAAAATGAAAAATGGCATATTTTACCCAAATCTCATACATCATTAATCTTTTGAAACTAGTTTGCAAATTCGAACGTGTTTAAACACGTAATAATCTACCTTAACTAGTTTCGAAAATAAAAGTATTTAAAATTCAATCTTTTGTTGCGCAAATCCTGTGCAGCAAACTTTCGAAAGAATACATTTATTCCAATTTCCGATATTCTTTTATTCCCTTGCTGTAAAAATAATGGCATCATGAAGGTATTAAGAAGCAATGCTTAATGGTCTTTAAAATAGAATAAAAAGCAATTTTTTTGAGAAAATTGAAGTGAATCAGTTTTCGATGCCCAAGACTTATTTTTCAATAATATCGTAAATTCTCATTTTGTCGAGAAAGAAAAGAGCTTTATTAAGAATTATTGCAATACGTTTCAAATTCTTCGGTTAGAAATATTAATGACCCAAAAAATAGTTTTTCATGAGTTTCTATTTTTTCCAAGACTAATTGGAGAATATTTTGTTCTTCAAGGCAACTAGAATTGTAAGAAACGAGTATTAACTGCTTCTGTTTTCTGTAATTAAATTTTTTGTTTTAGTATAAATGCATAAAACAAAAACAAACAGCCAACTTTTCAAAAAGAATTTATCACTTTATCTTATAGAAAGGGAATTTTTGAATTTACTGAAACACAGTAATTAAAATAATTATTGAATTTAAGTAATGGCTTTGACATAAAAAAGCACTAGAAATTGCGATGCAAATAATGCAATGTGTCTTCTCTTTTCCTGATTTCTTGAACTCTAATTGTTACTCTGCTGAATGTATTAAGATAAAATATGATAGTTGGTCAGTAAGCAAATAAATCTCTGAATTAGATTTAACGTATAGATTATTTTCTTGCATAAACAACATTTATTACTGAAATATTCTTTTGAATTTCTGTTAGATTTATTGTAAACCAATAAGTTTAAGAATGTTCTTTTATTTTTTTGTCTGAAAATCAGTTCCACTTTCCAGAGCACGTAGTTTAGTGTCAACGTAACTTAAATTAAGAAAGCATCCACAAACGTTTATACCAAAGTGTATCTAGTATATAAGGGGAGAAAAAATTATGATAAAACTAAGTACTATATGGTAATTTCATTTCTGGTAAAGAAAAAGAAACAACAGCATAATTCTGGTTAATTAAGTCAATATATACGATATTTAAACCATTCTTTTTTTTAATTTTTCTGTTCATATAATAATGGTTTTTCGCATGCATTTTTTTTTCAAAATAATAGTTATCATTACCGCTTACTTAGTAAAAAATACGAAACCGATAAGTAAATTTTACCAAATAAAGCGTTTTTATGCCGTACTTAAAGAAAACATGACAAAATTATCAAATTTTACGACATTTATCGTATTTTATCACTTGTTATACAACCATGCTTAATTGTTAATTTCAACAAGGGCATAACCAAAGCGATTCGGTTAAGATTATAAAGCCTTTTTGTGTTCCCATGGTGCTAGAAACATGATACATTATACCATATTCTTATAGTTTAGACCATACATTTTTCTCGGTGTAGGCAAAGCATGTTTGGAACTTCAAAACAATTCCAAACTTAATTTTTTCAATAAAAACAGTTTAAAATGGAAGCTAACCATATGGGATTAAAGACGTTATGGAAAGAATAATTATAAGAAAATTGAAATGCAACATAAAATTTAGAAAGTAAAAAAAGTCCTTTGCTTTAGATAAAAAATATTCGAAATGTTTAGAGTGCTGAAAACAGGGCACTCTTTATCAGGAACACAAGTGAATTCAAGTGTCGTCCACTTATCGTCCTGTACGAGAAGAGTCGTATTTTTAGTACTAAAACCATGTAGACCTCTCATCAAATTAAACTAAGAAGAAAATCATGATTATTAAGTACTAGATAAGGACACTTATACTTACGTATATTCTTGAAACATAGTAAATAAATATGCTTTTTTAAAGGAAAGCAATAAAGTGTGTAAATTTAATAGTCGAGCATCATGAAAAAAGTTGTCCCTAACATTTCACATTAGTGAGGTGTCATCATCTCCTCAACTTAAACTACGATGAACTTCATGCTTAATAAGTGCAAGATAGGGATATTTTTACTTTCGTGTAGATCAATCTCATTACTTGAAACATAATGGATAAATATGCTGTTTTAAAAGAGAATCATGCGATGTACAATATTGAGAATCAAACTCATTGAAAAATTTACCCCGATATTCAGATTTCAATTTAATGAGGTGTCATCGTCTAACAAACTTAAACTACACAGGGAATCATGATTATTAAGTACAAGATAAGGGTACTCTTACTTCCGTGTATCGATCTCATTACTTGAAACACAATTAATAAATATGGTATTAAAAAACTAGAAAAGCCGTTATGGGTCAGTTTGATCAGTTTCTGTAACTTCCTATGTTGTTTTCAAAGATACGCATGAGCTTCAAAGCTGATATTTTTTTTTACTTTTCGTAAATTGTTTCAAAGTATACTGTGTCAAAACTTCATGCATATGCGTTGATTTTTAAAAGAAATTGCTATAGAATTACCAAAAACAGTCAAAAAGGGTCATTTTGGCCACTGTAAGAAAAACGAAGTTTCATGTCTGTTTTTTTTTCTTTTTTTTAATTTTGAAAGTCTTCCAGTCTTGTAAAAATGATTTGTAAATCAGAAATGGGGGTCCACCTTGTCAAAATACGCAATAGTTTTCGTTAAATTATATGGTATATTAGATTCGATGCTTTAAATTGCTTAGTTGAATTCTTATTAAATTGCAAATTTGTTATTGCATCTAAATAAAAAAACACGTGCATCTAATAATAAATAGTTCTTTATGTTATAATACTGAACAAGAAAGACTGGTTGATGAATAGTCATTGCCATGTTAGTCAAAATATAATCTTATTGCATGACGAATTTTATTTTCAACTGATAGAAATATTTTTTTTAATGTTCATCTTCATTTATTCGTGTTGAATAGTGGTTCCAACGGATTCACAACTTTGGGAAAATGCAGTGCTCTAAGTATGGAATAACACCTAAGCTCCCGACACAGCGGTATACCTGATAGTTCTTTATGCTTCAGCAAAACTTATAAAGTATTTTTTTGTTAAAAGAAATGCCCACATAATTGGAATTAAAGACGAAAAGAAGAAATTCCTTAAATTTTAAATGTCACTTCTTCGTCAAGATATATATTTGTACTGGAAAATGAAAAAAAAAGACTCAATGTTTGGGAGCGAAAAAAAAAACCACAATTCTGAATAGTATTCAAGTTTGCAAACAACAGCACAGAGCAAAAGCTATGCACTATGCAATAGTACAAAATATAACGTTGGCTTACGAGACTAGATGCTACCGGACAATTCTACACGATATAAAATTTGTAGGTGACTTGCATTTTTTAACAACGTTTGTGATAATGCTGTTCTCAGAGGCTGGATACTTTTCAAAAAATCCTTAGTCGTCCTAATTACACGTAACAAGCTCTTTCCTGTCCTTATTGAAGAGCCACAAATTAGTATCTGCTCTTCAAATTGCCTAAAAATAAGACAAATACGATTTTTTAATGTCGCAAGGGACAGAATAAAACTTCTGATAACTATGAGAGATGCTGGAAACCAATTTGTTGATCTTCTTTGCTACTCTTACGTCACGCAGATATACTGCAGTACGCCAACACCAATGTATGGAACTTCCACATTTCAAAACATATTGTGGGTTTATGCTTATTGTTTATATTCGTGTATTTTGTACTTTTACGTCACGTCTTCTTTGCTACTTTTACGTCACGCAGATATACTGCAGTACGCCAACACCAATGTATGGAACTTCCGCATTTCAGAACATATTGTGGGTTTATGCTTATTGTTTATATTCGTGTATTTTGTTTATTCTCATATTTCCTTATGACTTGAGTTCTTAGAAAAAAATAATCCGTTATTCAATATTACACTATATTGTTAGATTTTCAATGTGATAATAAAACATAACTAAGTTGTAAGAAACCTTATATATTGTAATTTTAACATAATTCACCATTTAAAAAAATATTTACTTTGGAATAATATCAATTTGAACTCAAATAACTCAATTTGAATCATTTATGTATGACTTGAAGCATAGTAAATGAATATGCTATTTTAATTCAGTTCTTACTAAATGAAATATTAAAAAGAAAATCAATGCATATTACAAAATACAAGATAAATATTAAGATGGTTATTTAGCATTTATCTGTTCTCGAGTAAACTCAGGAGTTTAGTTTCAACAAAAGTTAATAGGCAAATAGGAAACAAAAAAATAAGCAAAATTTAAACATTACTCTAAATAGAGAGCCACAGCATCAGAAGGATATATATTTTATCTAATCAAATTTAAATGCAAGTAAATTGGATATATATTTTTTAATATTTCCTAAATATAATTTCAGTTTCCTGCAAATCAATTTTCAGTAAAAAAATATTTTGAATTATAACTTTTCAAATGAATATTGATTGATATTTCTTTAAAAAAATGTCAGCAGTTTTAGTCTAGACGACGAAAGTTAATTGGGTTTTTTTTTAACTTCATGGAACTTAATTGAGAGTTGCCTAACTATACAAAGAGTAATTTATTTTTTCAACATTTTGTCTTTAACTGGAATTAGAACAATAATTGATGTACTCTAATCTAAATTATTTATAATTTTTCAGCCAACTAATTTTCCGATTTCTACAATTATGTTTCATTAAAATCTGTGTAAAAGATCACAAATGAACATTTAACTATTTTAACATCAGAGATATTTCATTTTTCTTACTTATGAGAAAAATATACAAATCGAATTTATTTAAACTTTAATTCAGCAATTACTCTAACACTAATAATTTTTTATTCAACTCAGAACTTACCTAAATTTTATATATATTCCCTTATTTATAATAATCAGAATCATAATTATATGTGTTACTAATTTTTTTTTTACATCCATGCATGTATACATTGCTTTCCATTTTTTTTCTTGCATGCATATTATTTAACATAACTCATATAAAATAGTATTGTGCAATATTCAATTCCTTAAAAAAAAGTGAAAAAGGATCAATTTATTTTTTAGAAGCAGAAAATTGAAAAAAAAAAGTTTGCAAAAAGCTTTTAGCCTCACTCTATAGCAAAAGCATTGGTTTGGAATTCTTGGTTTTAAAAATGCATAAGATTGTTTGAAGGCTGAAAAGCTTACTCACATCTTTGTATTCAGAACATTTTCGACGCATAAGAAATATGTAAGTTCAGCTTATTCAGAGATTTCGGACGGATGGTTACGCAGGTGGAATCGAGAAGTTCACTAAGGAATCAAGCAAAAACGTGATCCTAAAATGCGAAGATAAATAAATAATAAAAGAAGAAAAATAACCGTGCAATAAGTTACAAAAACATTTTTTAAAGAAAGAACAATTTGAGGGTAGTTATTTTCAATAGTATCAATAATTAATGTAATTTTGCATTGTTGCTGAAACAGTCACTTTCGCTTGAAAGTGTGTAGTGTAATTAAAGGTTTTCGAAACAATTATGAATTAGCAGACCACAGTGTTAGGTTGAAATTTTCGAAGAAATTTCTTCAATTTATGTAGTCTCGTTAAAGATCTTAGCGGAAGAACCAGTCATTGTTCAATAATAAATTGGAATTTAAATCTTAATGGAAAGAGTCTTAGACTAATAAACTCCCGCTAGAGAATTTAGTCGAAGAGCAATTGTAATTTGAAGCTGAAATCTTTTAGTAATGTAAATTTCAACAAAAAATTCTCGTTAAAGAACTTAGTGGAAAAACAAAAGAACATATTTCGGTAAAATAAAATAGATCTGAAATCTTAATGAAATATTTTTCGAATAATTTTAGCTATAGAATTTGACTCTTTAAATAAATATTTTTATAAGAATATTTTTATAAGAATATTTTTATAAGAATACATTTTTTAACCTTCAAATTATCGTAAGAGAACTAAGCGGACGAACATCTTACTGTTAACATTGAAATGAAATCGAAATCTTTGAAGAATATTATTTAACTAAGCATTTCTCGTAAAAGGATATGTTGCAATTAAAATAATTACTTAAGTGAGTTCAAAGTTTTTAAAGAATATTTTTTTGCCTACAAAAATTATTTTAATATCTCAATTAAAGTATATGTTAGGGTCGAAAATGCTAAAGTAAGTTTAGAAAAATGGTTACATAATTTATTGATTCAGTATTAAACTACTTTTGAAATTTTTTGATTATGCAATTTAAAAATTATCATAAATTATAATAATACACCCTATTAATACACGTTGTTAATTCATAAATAACTTTTGTCTGACATAAAGCAATATTTTTAAAATATAAAAATTAATACAATTATCTATATTTTTACAAGAATCACTAAAATATTAAATATATTTACAATAATTAGTTACCATTATATTTTTATATATTTTCATATAATGAGTCTTGATGACATTTTAATATTAGTATTAAAATTAATTAAAGTTTTGCCTTAAAGTGAAAAAGTCTATTCTTTGGAATATACACTTTTTCTAGTTTAATTTTTTTACTGACAACCTTTGACCACGGAGATCAGCTTGTACATTTTACAAATATACTTTCGAATAAGAAGTCAACAGTAAATGGCAAAATTTTTCGTAACTATCACGCTTTCGAAAACTATCTGAATCGAGTATCAATGTTTAGAAGTGCTAAAATCGAATGTATCTGCAGCACAAACTGGAGGAACATAATCTAACACGCTCCTCTTCAATATTGCTATCACTGGTTCTTCAGGTTCTTCATTCGCCCTCAATTGTAACAGAGCTTCCAAAACCACAATTTCCAGATTAGCAAGTGGTCACACAAAGAGTCTCTCGTTTTTCGAAGGCAGGAGAATCTTTGAGGTATGCTCCAAATGTCAGACTGAGCAGGCTTCTCACGAACACATCCTGGACTGTTTGAGACTTTCCAGAGAGGACATATACTCATACTCCCTTCTGGTTCTCGATTTGCTTAGGGTCAATGGTCTGATGGAGCTTGTCTGACATTTCGAGGATAAGCCACAACACAATAATAACAACAAAATCTCTACTTTGTACCTGATAAAAAAATTAATGTATTTGAAGTATCAACTGGTGAAATATGATGTATTTACTGTATTTACTAAAAAAGTCTAATGTATCTGCACTACCAGGTTAGAAACTATATATTAAAGCGGAGAAAAATTATCTCATAAAATTACCGTAATATATGGTAATGGCAATTCTGATTTTTAAAAAAGAAAAAAAAACAATAATTTTGAGGAATTGAACCAAAATGAAGGGCATTTAAATAATTCATTTGATAATTTTTCTGTTCATATGCTAATGGCTCTGGTTTTCAAAATTATAGTTCTTATTATCACACGGTTAGTAAAAAATGCAAAAACTGAATATTAAGTACAACCGAATCGATGATTTTTACACCACGCTTTAAGGTATTACGATAAAATATCCAAATTTTACCATATTTACCAAAGATCATTACACATTATTAAAATATATTTCTATTGTTAATTTTACAAAAATCGTTTCAAAGCCATTTGGTTTATATTAATGCATTTTTTGATGCCTCCATAAGGCCAGAAACATATTAAATTTTAATACTTTCTTGTAGTTTGACAATAATATTTTTCTCATTGTATTAAACCTTCTAAAACATTGTCTGCGTATAACTGATATAATTGAAAAGCAAAGTTATTTATTATTTACGATAACGACTTGTATGTTATATTATAAAATGTATAAAATCGAATGTATATATTGAGACGTATTGTTGTATTTTTTATTTACTTGAAAAGTATTATTATCAACACCAAGACTCACACTATTATAGGTTTTAAATTAAGTTTCATATAACTAGATATTTGTTCATTATGTATATTTTAAAGTATATATCTTAATAAAGCAAATATAATAAACTAATTTAATGTTCTCATTAAAAAATGCATAAATGCTCTTGTGGTGCTTTTAATTTATAGTTGCTTTTATATCACTAAATAAACTACGTCGCATGTTCATAAAAACCGATAAAAGTATAAATCAGTTGAGAATTTCGAATTCAAACGTTTTATCTTGCCAAAAGCAAATATGTCAGGAATTTGTAGAAAAAAAAGTTATTGCTGAAGAAAGATCAATTTACAGTCATTAAAATGTCATCATGCTCAAAAACTGTCCAGATGATAAATGGAATTTAGATCTTTATAATTTTTTGGGTGAAAATGTAATAAAACTTCTTGAGAAAAGTGTGTATTCATATTTCATATAAAAATTTATAGCCCGATTTTTTACTCTGTTTTTCAAAATAAAAAACATTATTTCTTCCTCATCACTTTTATAAGGATTATAGCGATGTATTTAATAAGTAAATAATCATTAAACATCTAAAACTAAAATCATTAAAATATTTACCTATTTTTAATTCATTAAAATAAAAATTATAATTTAAATAATTCCCCATGTTTGAATACCTATTATCGAGTTCATATTGATGATTTTAGCTTTTCAGTGCACATTTAGTTTTTTTAAGTAAATGAAAGAAAAAATGAAATCGCCACACTTAAATACTTTTCTGCATGTTTAAATGTTTTTATCCTAATTTATCAAGACTTAATGAAAAATAATTGTTATCTCTTTGCACATCTCATAAAAAGTTTTAGAGTTATATTTATAAATGACTTCTTGAATAAGAAAAATATGAAGGTACTTTCACTGAACTATTTTATTTTGTTTTCAAAAATATTATTTTCTCTTAAAATTTTCTCTCTGTTCTTATTGTTGCCGCTCGCAATGTAACACAGAGTGATCTAAGATCTGATCCGAACACCCATTGTCAAAGATCTGAGAACACGTTGACATTTAGAAAATTGATGACAAGAAGGGGAGAAAATTTCTTATTAGTTTCAAACGACACAAAACTGTTTGCAAAAGTAATATTTTTTAAAGTTTTGCTAAAATTGTTTCCGAGTTTCAATCGATGTACTAACGCAGTTGAAAATTGAAAAACAGTGAAATGTCATTGAAAAAGGAAGAAAATAAATTTGATAGAAATCTGATTAAAGCGTTATGTACACTGTGCAAATTTACACGCTGTTTACACAGAGCAAATATAGTATATAATGAAATAACAATTTAATTTTTATGTATATGTTTATTGTCATAAGCAGATAAAGCAAAAGATGTTGCTCACAGTGTCTTCTTGCTCACAGTGCCGCTATTTATGAATAAGAATTCGACTTCTGCCTTACACATACGTCATAGCCCGTTCATAGGGTGGGCCCATTCATACATTCATTCATTCATCATCAGATCGTAATTTTGATCTGAACTAGAGAACGATCAATCTCCCATTCAGTACTCTCAAAGGCATGATTTCTGTATAATTAATTTTTACATATTTGCTCTCTTATACATGACATGTATTGATCAAAACATGTATTCGTCAAATAAATAGTTAAATGAAAATATAAACTTAATTACAAGAAATAAAAATAATATTTTTTTTTCATTATTTCCTGTTATAGCTTTATCTCCAGTAATGTGAATTACTGATTAGCCTAAATAGATCTATAGATCTAAAAATAATATGAAATAGAATCGAAGGGTAAGAAACTGTTTGAAATAATCTTTACATTTTCCGTAGACGAAATAAAAAATAGCTTCCCAGTAATGTTTAAGCTGATTTAATGTGTTCTTAGAAAATAAATATGTTTGATGTTTATTTTCGGTTTATTATCTTGAATGGATCTTATTTCGGTTGAAAATGAAACAATCCTGGAATGCTATTTTTAATATATTCCACTGATAATTTAGATGTATTCTAAACATTTCAGAAACATTTCGAATGCGCTTTAAATTGTTTGCAAAAAAGAGAACATTTTGACTACCGGGGAGATAAGAAATTTTTTTAGTAACTAAACATTGTACAAAAGCTATCCAGAAAGTTAGATTCGATTGCTCAGAAAACAAACCATAAACGAATTTTAAAAAACAATTATTACGTTGCATGTTTCTTCATGTTCTGAATAGCTTACACACTTTTAAAAGTTTTTCTATAGCATTCTTTGGTATTACGATTTGGGTTATTTACTTGTGTGCAAGGGCGATTTAGAAAGTTAGACTCAACTGCTCAGAAAACCATTACAGATTTAAACAAAAAAAAATGAATAAGTAAATGAATTTTTATTTTACTTTCTAGTATGTTTCGAAATCCTTTGCACAGTTTACACATTATTTGAAGATTTTTTTTTCTAATATTTTTGCTGATAATGTTAGCGTACAGGATTTTACCATAAAGCACTGCAAGCCTCAGTTATGAATAGTCATACAGAGAAAAAAAAATTCCTGTGAAATTACCATACTGTATGGTAATGCATTTCAGGAGAAAAAAACTCGATAATTCGGTTAATTAATTATAATTTTGGTTTATTGTTGTGACAACTCATTTAATAAAAAATACGAAACTGAAAATAATTTAACCGAATAAATGGTTTCTATACCAAGTTCTAAGGTATAATGTTAAAATCACAAAATCTTACCACTTTCACTAAAATTTACATATTATAATAACCATATTTTAATGTTAATTTTACCATAAAACCATATTTTATTGTTAATTTTGCAAAACCCATTGCCAAAGGCGCTTCTGTAACAATAATTAAATGTTCTGTAATTCTTTTAAAATTACCGAGCTTTTTGGTGATCCTTTAGAGCTGGATACATGGTGGATTTGACTATGCTTTTTTTTATCAGAGTAGAACTTCACAATTTTAAAAATATTTCTTGCTGAACTAGGTTTCTATATAATGTGTTTTGCCTTGAATAAAAATGAAACTCGGAATTAAATTATCTGAGTTATAGTAAATCTGAATTATATTATATTTCGGTAAATTAAAATATGGAACCTCTATGAGTTAAATTTACCGAAATTGTAAGAGGAATAAAAAAGAAAAATGCAATACATCAAATACAGTTCAATACACGGTTTGTTTAAGCGTAATTTTAATATAAATTTATGCAAAATTGAATTTTTCAATTGGAAAAATGAAAAATTGTTTACCATAAATCAAATTCACGATATCCCTAATTTTCCCAACGTAGTGTGTAGAAATGAACTGCTATATCAAAAATGTATTCCGTGATTCAACTCAATTGAATTTCAATTTTTTTTTGTTTTACTTTCATTGCCTTTGCTAGTTATTGCCTTTGCTTCATATACTTTAGATCTTTTGTTTTCCTTTCTGTTTTTTAAACTGTAGATTTCTTTACGTGGCCTTCAGCTTTAGAAGGGCTTTTAAAGCTAAATAAAAATAAAAATAATCAGAAACCAGAAATAAATTCAGAAAAAAAGGAAAAAGACAATCCGGAAAATAAAAGACATAATCTTTTTATCAGCTCACACGACTACATGCGTAAAGAGAAGTGCTTTCTAATATTATATCAATATGGCCAAATCAAAATATATCAATACAAATATATCAATATCTGAGGAGCACATATATATANTTATTAATTATTATTATTATTATTATTATTAAATACTCTATTATGTGTCCTGAGACTTTCAGAAAGAAGATTTATTAACAAAAGCGAATGTTTCGTTCAAGTTCACAAGCCAAAAAAGAAAAAAATAACTATCAAAAATATAAAGATAGAATTGCATTAATATTAAACGAATAAAAAAATCATGTAGATAAGAATCTGTGATTGTTCGAACTATGTATTATGTCAAAGTTCAAAGTAATAGTTTCTCGAGAAAAAAAGTGCATAAAAAATGAAGTCAGTTTTCCCGATAGATGTTTCATAAAACTGGGTTAAGCACGAAATCCATTCAAAATATGAATCAATATAAATAATACAAGTGGTAAAATCGAACCTATTGTACGACGTGATAAAATTTTGGAAAACGTGGAATTCCTGAGTAGGGGAAAACTTTGATTTATTTGTTTATGTCTGAAATCCTGGAATTCTGAATTTTATTTTATAGATAAAGATTTCTCAGTTAAAGGAAGCAAAAATGCGAAGTAAAGTGCTTTATGTTGGTAACACTAAAAATAATTACACGATTTAATAGTTACTTCTTTTAGGATCCAAACTAAAATAATGATGTTCAAAATGTTTTGAATTGTCAACGAAAGAAAAAAAAGGTTTTTATAGATTTCATAAAAAAATATATAAAAAACTTTTTTTATTATCCAATAATTAAGGTGTGAAGACAGAATGAAAACCAGTTAAAGAAAATATTTCAAGCAATTTTTTACTAAGAAGAGAAATAATAGAATTACTTTCATCTTATAAATTAATTGCAATGGTTGAAGATTTTGAGCTGTCATTGTGAAGGACTAGAGCCCACTCCATTCATTCTACAATGTTAATTATAGTTTTTTTAAGCTTTATTCTTAAAAGAATGATAATATTAATTTCTACGATAATGCTAAAAAAACAAAATAATGCATTTTATGGTAAAATATCTTTTATTTTATTGCATTATTAATTGCACTGTCAGTATAAGGAAAATAATTTTTGATAATGTGTTTGGGGCGGGAACAAAACGTACTGGTGTTTGTGGCTAGATCTCATAGTTTTAGCAATAAGTGTCCATTTAGACAATTAACAATAAGTGTTCATAGGGATAATTTAAACCATTTCCCCAAGGTTTGGTAAGGTCTCTACGTATAAAGTAAAAAACAACATTTAGGGGAGCAGCAAAAATACTTGAAACGGATTTGTCCTTCCTCTCCTCCCTGGAAGGAGGATATGGACTTGGGTTGTTTATTAACTGTAACTGGGGTTAAGGAGGTAAAAAAAAGGTCTGTCTTCTTCTTCCTTTAAATCCCCATTTCTAGCCTAGCTGGACAAGGTCCATGAGTTTGTTCACCTTCAGAAAGTTTAAAACAAGTAAGAGTCTTTCAATAAGGTCTTGTTTTGAAAGACTGATAGGCAGTCCAGTAGATGTTCAGGGAATGCCTGGTCCGAAGAGCACTTGGTACAAAGAGCAAAACACTTTTCTCCTCCAGAGTAACTCAGTGGTTTCAGGTGTCCTCAGCGGAGACGTGTGATGGCGGTTTGAGACTGACGGTCTTTGTCAGCTGCCAAACAACTACCTGGTCTGGTACCCTGGGTGGAGTGAGCCATGCTGATTTATTTTTGGCTTTAGCAATGGAGAAGAGCTCTGAGGAGGTAAGATACACTGGAGGCGCAATGGCCTCAGCTGCATCTGCCTTGGCAAGTCTATCTGCCATTTCATTGTTATTTCTTTTTCTCTTTTTTTTCCGCATTTTTGCACTATTAGGAAATAGTAATGTTCTATTAATTAAGATATTTCTTTATGAATACATTTATATCATTCGTGTTGATTAAATCTGCTAACACATTTTGACATGGAAAGAAAGAATAAAATGGCATTGCTGGAGGCTGCGTACACAACCACGCTTGTCGAGTTATCCAGCAACCGGCTTATAGATGAAATATCGGACAGTAACTTTGCATTTTGTGTGTTTTTGGTAGATTTCATCAGATATGATGCTCCGATAATTCTGAGTACGTTGCTCACCCTGCAAGTCATTTTTCTACTATATCACACCTCGCTGAGAAGTTCCCCTCGTTAGTTACGTATTCGAAGAGCTGGACAACTTCTGTTTTCTATTTTCTTTGATTCAATTCCCAAAACATCTCTTAAAACCCTTTTTTGCTCCTTGCAAAAGATTTAAAGGCATGAACATTTTAGTGAGGTAAATTTTACTGTGAAAAGAGTTTAACTAAAACTCTTTTTTACTTAAAGGCACCTACTTTACCTATTATTCTACTATTGCAAACTTGGAGAACAACCTATTAATGGACCAAACATTTTCTTTTTTTGTCAGTAATTTGTCAAATGCAAAATTAGTTGTTCATTAGTTTCTCAAATTATATAATCGCTTCATATTATGCACTCTTTTTCTTTGGAAAAACCTGGCACAGTCTGAAAAACAAAAAGTTGATGAGCTAAAACCTAAAAATGTGATTATTTTTCAAAAAATAAGAATTTTAATATATATTATGAATAATAAAAATTAATTCAGTAGATATGAAACAAATAAAAGATAATAGATAATAATGTAACATAATTTTAAATAATGTGAATAGCGAAAGTGATAAACCATAGTCTTACCGAAAAAAATACCCTGACATTGAATTGCTTACATAAGAAATGCACTTTTGAATAATATATATTTTATTCTAGTATTTCAGCCATTTTCTTCAAAGGAAAGTCGCTCATTTTTTTAGTTTTCTTTGTTAAGAAAAGTTTGATTTTTTTTAAAGTATTGCTTCTATCTCTCTTTATTTTATATACCACAAGTATTGAGGATGTCTCCAAAGTCTATGTACAGATACTTGCTAAAATTTCTTTTAGTTTATAGAATTTATTTCTTTCAATTTAAAGAACTGGTTATCACGTTTTGCAAGAACTTTTTCTTTCTCTATTTTTTCTGTTTTCAAAGGATTTGTGACTGATCTAGTTTCCTAAAGTCGTATCTGAGTTTTGAAAAATTGTTCTTGAAATGATGTATCAATCAATATCTTAATATTTTGTGAGTTAAAATGATTTCTTATTTGCAGAAGTTGTTTTTACTTTCTCTTACGATATCTCTATTTAAAAATGATATTGATAGAGATGTTTAGCCGATTTGAGAAATTTACATATATGCTATGGATTCTTTTCCTAATAACAAAAAAAAAACTATTTGAAGAAAAAAAATTTTCTTGATTTTTAAACTAGTCCAATCATTAAAATAAGTCACGTGTAGAAATATATTTTTTCACTGTTTCCTAATGATAAAACTTGAGTGGTATTTCCTTACATTCTTCTGCTAAATCAAACTTTTTTCTTAAGATGTATAATATTTGAAAAAAATGTATAATATTTTCTTTTTGAAAGAGAAATAAAATATTTAATAAATTTAAGAATGAAAATAAAATTAAATACATTTCGACTTGAAATATTTCTAAGTATATATTCAAAAATACAGGTGTTATGTAATTTAGCAAATATTTTGTACAAAAAAAAGAAAATTAATTTAATTTTGTAAAGCTGTATTATCATATATTTCACCTATAATTTTTTTTTCATATTTCAATAGCACAAATGGTAAAGTTAAATCGAGGAAAAACGATTTGTGCTTCTATTAAAGTATTAGGATATTATAATTTTTTTGAACTATATGATCATAACATGTTTCAATAAATCAATGTTTGATACTAAACAATTCATTTGAGAGATAATGGTTAGTTTGAAATAATATAAATTTATTTTATCGATATTATGTAAACTAGTACTAATTTAATCTTCTTGTAGATGTAATTCACCTTTAATTGTCTACTCATATTTCCTCAAAAATATTTTTTCATAGTTGAACACCCCAATTTGTGTTAGTAACACTACTTTTAGATGTCCCATAAAACATCATTACGCATAGTAGAAAAAATAAAGTCGACATAAAATAAGAGCCTTTTCCACAAAAATTACACTGTGGAGTCGATTATAAACTTAAAGTAAAAGTAATTTGAAAATATAATAGGCCCACAATTTAATATAAATTTGGTCCGCAATGGTATTTGTCAGAATGATAAATAATATGGTTTCTGACACAGTTTAGGAGAAATAAAAATTATTACAAAAAAAAGAGAAATAGATCATTAGATATTGAACAGAAAATTTATCCATAAGAGACCCTTTTCTTCATGAGAATTATAAATCTTAATTTAAGTTGCATCTATACTTATATAAAGTACAAGAATTCAGATTCAGTGACTCAAGCTCATAAAGCCCATATGCAGTGCATAGATGTATCGTTATCACTATATTAACCACCACTACAGATCAAGAGGACCAAGTGATTGTTGCGGACTCTTCGGCTTAAAGCATCAAGTTATGCACGAGTAGGAACATCGTACTTACCTCCATTGGTAAAGGATATCTTCGAAAATCAAGGGGGCACACAAAACGACCTGGTCGAGAAAAGAAATCTCACACAGCAGATTCGGTAGATGTATTAGACCGACTTCAGATTGAAAGGCAACCAAACCTTTTTACATTTACATTTTTACAATCAGAAAATTTCAAAATTACATAAAAAGATACTAGTTAATTACAAAACTAGTTAATTATATCAAAATTTAAGTAACATTCTATTAAGAAACATTATGAAATTTAATTTAGAACTATTACAAAAATAGTGCCAGACTGGACTAGGCCATACTGGAATTTTTCAGATTCCAAATTCTCATGGCTTACTCTCCGTAGTCGATACGACTTGTCTCGTTTGCTCGGGTATGACTCGTTAAGACATCAGTGGTTTATGCGATGGCTCAACAGAAACTTTTGTTAAAGAATCTTGTTAGTTAGAACAATTCTTTCGGCTCTTACAATTTTCCAAATGGTGCCCATGATACCCGAATTTTGAAAAGAGGTTCTGGGTGAGGCAATTTTTTTACCCTCACAAATTAAGGTTCTGACTATGAAGGCTGTACCACACTGCATGACTTGATTAGCTTCTGTGCGCTCTTAAATTTTTTTCTTCATTACATCTACGAGGTTTTGTTGGGAGTATTCCTTTTCAACACCATACATATTTATCTTAGCCGGTTCATAGATTTTGACACTTTGAATTCTTTTTTCAATACTCCATCCCCAAGATGATTAAAGGGATCTTCAAGATCGGTTAAATTTGCCTTCAGAAATTACTTGAGTGAGTAATTTTCTTTTAACAAACTTTTACTCTTTTTATTCCAAATTTTAATTTAGGTGAGTCAGGTTTGGTGATTATTTCTCTGGTGAATTCTTCAAACGTTTTCTCCATTTCTTTAGTATGGATCAAGAGTATGTGTTCCTTCATCATTTTTGGTAAGACTTTTTACTCATTTTAAACTCTAATTGGCTTGCTAACTACTGCAGAATAGCCTCTGTCTTGAATCATCCATGGAGTTTTCCTATGGTTTTCTCTTCTCTATCTCTGGCTTGAGTGAGTTGCTCATTCAGTTTTTAGGAACAGTTCATTCCAAACAATTCTTTCAGGTAATTGATCATTTTGGCTCATTCTTATTTGATAGTTTTATTTCAAGAAATTGGGGAAATTTACTCCTGCAATGACAAAGAATTAATCACCCTAGCCTCTTGGTGGTCTTCTACGTTTTTCTGATGTTCTCGGTATCTCCGATTCCGTACTGTTCCTTCCCCTTCGATCTCGATTGAAAAAGTTATGTGAATTGGATAATTCTTGATAAATAGGTCCCCTGCCTGTCTCAACCCTCTCTGACCTCATTGGCCACCCAGATGGGTGCTGACCAACACACCTCTTTGAAGTGTGGGATTAGGAAAAGCTTTTAAAAAAATAAATCTTAAGCGAGAATGATCTTGACTGTGCCTCGGTAGTGAATATCATCTTGAATGATCTCTACCAGTCGTATGAATTTTATTGAGCCTCTAATCAAGTTAGTCCAGCCGGGGAAACTCTATATAGAGAGAGTGATCTGCAAAGACTGCTCTTAATATGTATTGATATATATCCAGAATTTTTTTTCAAAATTTGAAAAAAAATGCGTCATTACTATTTGAGAGAGAGAAATACAAAAACTCTATTGAAATCTTACAAAATACAACAAAAGAAACGCTTGTCACAGGTTCAAAAACAGGTTTAATTGCATGCTGGAGTTAAAGAGCTTCTAATAAACCTTTTCCAACTCATCTCAATTTCCTATCACAATCAAACTTCTCAAACTGTTTATTACATTCACTTTACTGTACTGTCATTTTAATATTTTGTCAGAATTTTTTTTCATTGCTTCAATATTGCTTAGCAATCCCGAATATGATTACTTTTTACTTTTATTTTTAACAGGAATTGAAAAATTATCTATGAGTGGTGGTGTTTACGGGGCAACCTTACATAAGATTGATTATGCATTCACATTTTTGAACTGCACATTTTTGTACTATTTTATTTAGTGTTGAAATATGTGAAACTGTCGATCTCACATTAAAAATACGTCAATAAAAAGCCGTTATATAAGCTGTAAACTATGAGACAGGTGAAAAAAATTCAAAATAAAAAGCACAGATAAATTTTAAAATTTTTTTTTTTTTGGTTAACAGTGAAGATATTTTTATTTATCTCCAAGAGAAAGCTTTTTAGACGAGATATATTTTCCCACTTCTTTTCCAAAGAGCAATCTTACAAAACAAGCATCAAATAAGACACGAAACGCAAGGAAGTGGAAAGAAAGTTAACACAAAATGGAATAGTTGAATGATTCGAAAACGTATAAACATCCTTAGGACATCTGCCACTCACATAGAAGGAAAATGTTTTTCGATTCAATTTTTTGATACTATTTTTCCTTTAAAATCAGCTAGTGTATCAGAATTTTTAGCTTAGCAAAATGGGGAAATATCTTACCGATTTTTTTTCTTTTTTTTTTCTTTTGCTTTTGTACGTTTTTAAAAAGCAATTTAGAAACTGAAAAATGACATTAAAGAAACTCTTTGAAAAGTAACGGAAATATATATTCAATAAAAACGATAACACATAAAATATTATTTTCACATTGCAGTTTACGGAAAGTACCGTAACAGCTTTATTTAAAATTGTGTGCTTATCAACGACAGTTTTATTACTTTTTTGTTTAAAGTTTATTGCATTTTCAGTTTGCACTTAAAATTTTATTAAAAGTTTTAAATTGTTGTTTTAGAACTCAACTATGTTCATTTATATTCACAATTCTTAAAACCTTTTAAGCTAAGTTCCAAAAATTTTAAAATATCTAGTTTTTTCCAAAAGGGAACACCATTTACACACAGTTAAAGACACAATCAACTTACTGGGCTTGCAGAAGAAAAATTCTTGAAATACTGTATTTACATCAGCCTTCAAATGCCTTCGATAATTAAAAGTTTATTTTAATTGATTTTCGGACAATTTCCACTCATGTGAACATGAATAAATATTTTAATTTCCAATTATATTATCTTTTTTTTGCGGCTGATACAACATGTATGTCACATTTACACTTTGCGTAAAATTTACTATTTTGCTTAAACTTTATTTTTTAATTTTTTTAACCTTTATTTCCTTTATTTTATATAACAGTTTAAATTTATTTTACGTGAAATTTTCGAAATCATTTTCCTAAATTAGGTTTTAGTTTACTCAATTTAACCATACAATTTTCTTAAAATATCTTGCCTGGCCAAATTACGCTTTTCTTTTCGTAAATATTATTAACTTTCTGTTCACCCTTCTTCACTGATCAACTCGGTCATTGCACTTCCTGAAGGGAGAAATACCCCTCTATACCAGCCATTATTTTTTCTTCATTTATTTTTTCAAGGGAGGCTTGCTTAACCAATCTGATTCAACTTATTTTCAAACTCTCCTCTCTTCAAATTTAATTGGCTATCGCTTTTCTGGTTCTACACCAGTTAACGGGTCTAGACCTGGGTCTACACTAGTTTTAAGAAGTTGTAACACATTCTCTCTCGAGCCATCTTGCCTATTACACCAAGGGGTGTACCTTATGCCTTTCTTTCTCCAAGATGCGGATTTACGTCCATATCGAGGGAATCTATTATTTTTCCCATATCTCTTCCCTTTAGCACTTAATCCTCATATAATTATAAAATTCAGTAAACTAAATTTCCTTTATGTCTACATCTTTAAACCTATGAGTTTTTATTTATTATTTTAGATCCTTTCAATTTAAATGTTCCTCTTGTAAATTTTTTCTTATTACTCTTAAATTTATTTTCCTCTTGAATCTCATATAACGTATTTGCGGCTTTTATTGCAAATCTTTACTCCCATCACACATTTCTGATTCTAGGCTTTCTTTTGTTGAAATGGAGTCAAAAGATACGTTTTACTGATGAAATTGCGAGTTTTTTTTCTAAATGAATGATGAGCTGAATTAATAGAGTGTTTGAATATGCAATTTTATTTGTCTTCAGTTGGTGATGGTTGTTTATTTTCATTTCTCCTGATTGCGATGAGTACTTTTTTTTCCGTTTTAGCTGTTTGCTTTATTTCTCTTTGGAAGCATCTCTACATTGCACTAAATGATATATTTAGATATAGCATGCCGTTGTCTTTTGGTTTGATTAATTATAGTTTTCATCTCATTACAAATTTGGTGATGCCAATTTATCCAAATTGCTCGAACCTCGCACTTTGTGACCATTTAAACCTATTAGATTATTGTTATCCCCCGATAGCATTATACTACCACTTTTCCTTAATGAACACGTTCCCCTTCAATTTAATTACTATTGATACTTTTTTCCGGCCTTAATTTGCTTACTTTGAAATCCATAATTGTCTGCTTTCCCCCACCCCATGACTGTATTCAAGTACATGTGCAAATACAAAATACTATTTTGTTCCATTCCAATGTAGTATAAAAGTTTTATCATGATGTGTACATATTTACATAATTTTCGAAACCATCTTATCTATCACTTATACAATTCATTCAATACATAATTTATCGATCTTATATAAATAACTTTCCGGCCAGGTGACCGAGTGGTTAGCGTGCCTGACTGCGAAGCCTAAGGCTGCGGGTTCGAATCCCACGCTGGGCATGAATGTTTCTCTCTCTCTGTGTTGCCTTCTGATGTGTGAACGTATGAATGCTGCCTACCCTGCGAGCGGGTACTTGTGGCAGTGTGGTGTGGGTAATGTTGCTCGTCTCCGTGACTTTGGTTCACGGGTGCCCACTGGGAAACGATAAATGAGCAACACTTCCGGCAACTTCTAAGGCGAAGAACGAAAGTTCAGTGCCTGCCGTTATTTGAAAAAATATACATAAATAATTTACTTAATTAATACTCAATTAAAATGCAACATATTACTAATTTCTTTAATTGTAATACTGTATACCACATATTATGGTACAACATAGTGCACCGTAACTAAAGGGTCAATATAATGCTTTAGTGCACATTTAGAATTAAAATTTTTCAAAATAAAAAATTTCAAAATTTTGTTAATGGCGGTACTCAAGTAGTTTGGATTAATTTTAATATAAAACACTAATATCAGCAGATTTTGAAAAAGTCAAAAACATCTAGGATATAAATTTTACGAAAGATCTTTAAAGGATATTATTTATTATAACAGCAGTGAAGCGGAGAAATTTCATCTTCGAGTGTTTTAAGCAGCACAACCATTAATAATAGCTTAGAGGTTATGGAAACAATGTAATTTTTCAGAAGAGAGAAAGTACACACTTCACTTATCATCACTCCCGAAAAAAGGATAAACAGGCTGGTTTATTTAGATTTTACATTTTATGAGCAGTTTGCGTGATATATGATGGAATATGAACTGAAGAAAAACATCGTTAACCTCTCATACGTACAAAAATTCATTTCTAGGAAAATATTTTAAAATATGAATAAATCCACGCGACAAAAACATGTTTAAGCTTGTTTTCCATTAAGTCTAAAAACGTTTACTTTCTTTCTTCATTATATCATCCAGTGTTTTCAAGGAAATATTTATTGTATATTCCTCCGTTTCATCAATTTTATTCACATTTTTTGTTATTCTTATTTTTGATGATTTAAGCTGAACAGAGTATATATGTAATAATTCATATTTATAAATATTTATTATATTTCATTCTGTGTAGAATATTTTAGTTTATATGTTGGAAATTCGTTTGAAAAAATATCGGCATGCATCTCATTTCTTTAGGGAGAATATTTTGAAATATGATTATATCAACCCGACCGAAACATGTGTAAGCTTAATTTTCATTAAGTCTAAAGCATTTGCTTTCCATCTCTCTTGATTGAATTATCGTTTATAATAAATACTTACTGTATATTTTTCTGCTTCATCAATTTTAGTCACATGTTACTGCATTTGTTTCACTATTCTTCATTTAAGATGATTTAAGTTGTAAAGTGGGAATTATTTCAGATATTGTTTAGATATTTATTGGTAATATCTAATTTTTTGCTTAAAAAGACAGTTATATATATATCATTAACCACTTATTCGCATGCAATTATTTTTATTCTGATTTAATTAAATGTTTCTTCTCTGATCATAGTTGGAAATTCCACATAAAATTATATTTTTGGATTAGAGATTGCTTCGAAGGTATTTTATCTTTTATCACTGATACAAAACTTTCTACTTCGGATTTTTTGCTAGATGTTAACATCAATCTTTAAGAGACATCGAATATATTTTTTTATTTATGCGCAAGATTTAGACATCCATTTTACGAAAATTAAAAGTGTAGTGACTTAAGTAGACTTTGTTGACACAATTTTTAAAATTTTTCCAATTTTCTCTTTATTCAGTTTTTTGTTCTACCGTAAACCGGGGCGAGTCTACCCATTTTTTCAGTTTGTCAACTTTCAAGTGGTCAAACTTTTGTAAATATTAAGGAAAAAAGGCTTTTAATAGGTGTTTCGGAATCGCTATTTATCCCTCTTTAAAGCTGTGAAATTGATTTTAGAAAATAGTAACAGCTACGCTGTTACTGTATATTTTTACAGAACTGCTGGCAAATCTCTCGTATGGGGCGAGTCTACCCATTCTACTAAAATGAATGTTAACATTGTAAATAATCAAATTTTACTATTAAATTGTTATTTTAGTTACTATATAGGATATTTATGAAGTAAAATTCATAACTTTATTATATATTCCATTTTTTTATTCATAAAATAACACAAATTGAGTATTTGATCGATTATCACATTTTGATCACAGTTTTGTTTTTATAATCATTAACATTATAAAATAACATTTTTTTCTGATTATTGTTGATAAAAATAAATTAAAATTAATATAAATTTACAATTAAATAATTAATAAATAATAATAATTAAAGATTATTAACAAAATCGAAATTCAAACATTGGGAATCATGAAAAATCCTTTTCCCATTCTTTTGGGAGGTAATAATAATTTATAAATAATAATTTATTTAACTTGCATTAAATAAAAAAAGTTAATTTTGTAATATAAAAATTGAAAAAATAGGTAAAATAAACATATTTTATATTTACATTTATATTTAACCTATAAATTTTCTTATTAATGATAAATTTATCAATGCAGAATTAAAATAATATACTCAAATTCATTTAAAATGACTTAATTTTAATATAAACAAAGTTCTAAATTATATTATTATGCTTTATTAAAACTAAATACGAATGGGTAGACTCGCCCCGCGAATTCTGGCTTTTTGTTTACAACAGCAAAACTTACATTCTTTTTGTTTTTTTTTTTATAAAATTAATGTAATCTTAGTCTTAGATAAGTTTATCACTTAACCAAAGTGAAAATAGTAATAATAATAATATACTTACGGAGCACCAACTAAAAGTTTGCTGATTTTCAATACAAATCTCTCAAAAGACGTTTGAACAGGTCGGTTAAAAAGACACCAAATAAATAAAAACGGATCAAACTACTACAGCGCCATCTTCCTTAGAGTCTGAACTAAGTCCTCCATTGGTAAAAATTTTTTTATTTGCAATTTAAAATAGTGAAAATTAAATAAAACTCAAATGGGTAGACTCGCCCCTGGATGGGTAGACTCGCCCCGGTTTACGGTACTATAACTATTTTTTTTGTGAAATTCCTGATAGTCTATCAGCAAAGAACTCTGAAATCGATAGATTATTGAAAATATAACTTTTGACGGAGTGTTACAAACAAACTTTGGACAAAGCTCGACAAATTTATCAGAGATTCCAACTAATAAAGAAGTTAAGATTAAAACTAAGCAAATATAGAAAGAATAAATGAACTAAAGAAATTTATTACATCGAAACCCTGAACTGCAAGCAACTTTTTGTAAGGAAGAAATTGAACTCACAAAATTCATGCAGGAAAAATATAAGAATACTCATTATAGCAGAAGTAAAACCTATGACAATGCAGTATCTAGGATACATTTGCTACCTTTGCTACTAGCATACAAAGTGAACTCAGTGAGAATTATGAAAATGTCATTAAGCAGAGCAAGCAAATTTCGTTAGTGATAAATCTGCCAAAATTCGGATTTTTTAAATCTTAATCATTTAAGCTAAATGTTTAAAAAACGGGGCAAGCATATTTAAGTTTAATTCAGTAAAATTGTTTTTCAAGTCATTTTTCTAATAAAAATTTAAGGTTTTTTTCATGAATGAAAAAAATATGTCACTCTAATTGACTTTAATTTCCTCACTGAAGGGGATGAACGAGTTTACTTAATTAACGCCCGCCATTTATTTTAACTGGAATACTAATTGACTTTAATTCAATACATAAGGTAATTTATTTCCTTAAAAATTTAAGCAATAAATAAAAAATAATGTTATTTAACTGTTTTGTCAAAGTGTATAGGTTTTAAAAACGAATATTTTGTTATTTAGACTGTATTTATCTATTAGGAATCATAATTTCATAAAGTAATTTGAATTAGGCTAAAATAAAATGTAATGCAGAAAAGTACGAAAGTATTACTAAAAGCAATTGTCTAAAATCCACTAAAAATATACACTGAAAAAAAACTAAAAGAATATCGTTTCTTTTACCGTTTTTCCAGTAAAGCTCAATAATTTTGACCAAATAATCACAAAGCACTTTGGCAATATTTTTTGTGAATAAACGAAATAAAATGATTTTATACTATGGGATACAATTTGGTAAATGGGGCGAAGTTTGATAATTTTATGATGATACCTTAGGACTTGGACTGAAATCCATTTATTCGGTTAAATTTACTTTTCAGTTTTGTATTTTTTACTAAATGTGTGGTAATAAAAACTATAATTTTAAAAGCAAGAATTTACTGAACCAAAAATCAGTCAAATGAATGGTTTAAATAACGTATATTTTGTTTTTATTAAGCAGAATTTTGTTTTTGTTTAACCAGAATTTTGTTATTGCCATACAGTTTAATAATTTTACCAGAATCCTTTTTCACCGGGCAAGGAATGTTCTTTTAAACTCAAACATTCTAAAAAAGTGTAATATTTTCGTCATTATTCAATTTGTTATTAAACTTAATGAGGCTTAGAACAAATTCTTTTAATTGTTTTCTTTAACCCTGTTAATATTAATGCTTTAAATGTTACAAAATTATAGAAGAATGTTAAACATTTTATCAAGAAGTCAAACTACTTCAATTTCAAATTAATGATTGAAATTAATTATGATGAAACAACTTTTAAGAAATCTCAACTTTTTCACACACAAAATAAAAAAATAAAATGCTGAAATGGGTAAAAAAAAACCTAATTTGGGTTAAAAGATTCTTAGGTATGACATTAACAATTTGGGTTTACATTAAATTTTGCAGTGGCCCATGCCTGTTTGGCTTATCTCTGTGTAATTATTTTTGAAAAGAAATCCAAATTGGGTTTTATTAAAAGCAAATGGATCAAAGGACTGTTGTGAGGTTATCCAATTTTGGTTAATACTAAATTGATCATGATCATGTCTGTTTTGGTAATCACTAAGTACCCATTTTGGGAATCTCAAGATCAATAATGACCAAGTCTATACCTAAAAAACCAATTCAAGATTAAATCAAACAGAAAATAAAGATTATTTGCGTTGGCAAAGTCAGAGTTGACATTACGGGCTTGGTGCAATCTTAAAAATAGAAACCAAATCGACACCTTAATGATGGCATATCTACGAAAAATTATGTAGTTGAAAAAAAATTAAGTTCTTTGACAAATGTTCTTGTGATGATAATTTGAACTTCGAAAGTTGTAATTGTTATTATTAAATTTGGGGTTATTTAATCAGATATTTTTCAAGTTACGATTTCACAAAAGTAAAATCGTGTATTGGCGAAAATGTTAACCTGATGTTGTACAATAATACAAATTTATAATTGTTTAAAAAAATATGCTTCTGAAGTACGTAAAAGAAACCCATAAATATATTATAATCATGATAAAATTAGGAAAGATTATACACCCACTTTCTTGACCAATATAAAACACAACATCCGATTGCTCGAAAACAAATATGGCGCGGCCGAAAGAATGAATTCGGTTGACAGCTAGAGTAACAAAGCTGTAATCCAATTTATGTGTCGACGTTTTCCAACTGGTATTGTAAGTTGGAAGTCATCGAACTTGTTTTTTTTCCAATTTGGAAAGATCTTAGACCCATTACGGATCCGATAGTCTGAAGTTCGTAAATTTCGCCCGTATAGGAGTTCAGAGAGCTAACATAGATGTTATTTCATTTTGGGAAGCATTCTAAAATAGGTTTCCTTTTTTACTGTGCAGGATATTAAAATCTCACATTTTAAGTACCAATAATTTGTAATAAACTGACGAAGCAAAGCGTTTTCTTGCAACAATTACGTTGAAATCCGAATTGTATAGTTTAAAGAAAATGCGATTCATCTAAAAGAAAAATCTTATTCCAGTTAACGCTTTTCTAAGCATTAACTTCATAAAAAAAATTACTAAGTTTGATAACAAATATAAAAATACCAACAACTTTTGCTTAAATGGGCTTAAAATAACAATGGGCAAAAAGCGATGAGCATTTCTTTCAACAATTATATACAGGAATACTTTAGAATTGAAGCTGTTTTCTATGAACCTCGATGCAATTCCTATGATGTAATTATGGCAATACTAATGCATATTCTCATGAAAGTTATAATTTATACCAAGGATTCTTATGGGATACCTGTACATCTATTTTTGGCATTTCCCAGTTATTTCTTTCAACAATTTTACTCCAACCATTCTGCTTTTAGAAAAGGAATTTTAAAGTGGTTCCAAGGATGCATATTATTAGCAAATTCTGAAATGTTCACTTCAAGCATAGAGTTTCATTTATGTTTCTTTCGATTATAAAATTTATTTTATTTGGTAAAAAAAATATTGAATTTTATGTTTGGAAAAAAAATTGGGATTTAGAAAAAATAATATGTGGAAAAATGTTATTGTATTATGAAACAAAGTATAAAAGTGAGTACTCATAATTACTTTTGTTACAAAATATGTGTATAAATAAATACATATTCAACACGCATGCTAGAAGAATATTCACAACGTTACCAACAACTCTTACCTCAAAACTATAGACATAAGTATCTTCGAATATATAAGCAAAAATATTTTAAATAATCCTTAAATAGTAAGCTTTACTAAAACAGAAATCAAAAATGAAAAAAAGTTGATTTTATAATGACAGCTTAAATTAAAAATAAGAAGCAAATAAACTACAGCACAATATGATGTAATTAAAATATTTTTCAGCATAATTTAGAAAAAATGATTAAAAATGTTATTGTTGAAGAAAATAATTCATTGTTTTGTGGATAGTTTTGTTGCTTAAAAATAACCGAATATCACTTTGAATTGAAAAGTAATTAAATGTCGCAATGTCACTTTTGTTATTTTTCGTCGTTGAACAGCAGACCCAATTTTGGGTTTACGACTACTAATGCTTAACTTCGTAGCCTTGTAATTTTGAACCCGATCCAGAAGACAGGGATCTCATGTATCAAGTATTGGGAGAAAGTTGCCTTCATGGAGGACTGTTTGATAGAGCTAACTGACATTTGCATTACATGGAGCGGAAAACAATGAAAACTTCCCAGAATTAGCCTGACTATAAGGGGACTCTCACCCATGATCTATCTACCACTCAGTATATTTTACGTCAGCACCGTGGTCTGTGCGAGCCAGGTGTGGGAATCGTATTGACAGGCCATAGCTGGGAATCGAACCAAGTTCACCTCATTGGAAGGATAATGCTCTATCTCTTGAGCCACTGCGGCGAGAGCGTTCTAATTGACATTTTGAAACACTTTTAGATACGGTGGTTAAAAAATACCAAATTACCCTGAATGAAGAATGAAGAAATATTTTCTTCAGATAAAAAAAAAAGTAAATTTTTAAAATGCCTTGCTTCCACTATCAAGCACATTTAAACAGTATTTTCGGATAATATATTTTTTCATGAAAATAAAAGGGGAGGAAAAAATTTTATCAATTTATATATCCTTTACTGCAAAAAACGCGAATTCTTTTGATTCCCACAATACATTGTTTAATGATTTGGAAACCTTTTTCAGAGAGGAAAATTGGTTAGAATGTTTATGCTGACTACTTTCAAAATATTTTTTGAAGAAGTAACAGATGTTTGAAGACGGATATCCATTTCCGAATCGCTCAAAATATAATCTTTTCTTATGTTGTTATTCGAAGGTTTTTTTTAAAACCTTTTCGTAAGTATAAGCAACTATGCTCAATATGATAGCTAAATGTCTTTAAAACATTTTGTAGAAATAATCGTTTTATTAGTAATTTTTTTTGTTTCTTCCAAAATTTGCGTAAAGAGCGTGTTTGTTAAGGAAAGAATGCTATTTTTTAAATATAATATTTTTTTTATCTTTATTAGAACCTTTTTAATTATTTTGGAAACTTTGAAGTATGAAACGTTTTTGAAAAAATATAAGAGTAATTCTGCACTGTAAAATTTTCCAGATCAAATTACGGTAAAACATACTGGCACTCAAGGTGCTGGTACTTTTCCTAATCGTAACTCCATTTTACTATAGCATCTGCAATACAATGAATGTATAATAAATCCGTATTTCAAAATCCATTATGACATAAATGTATCATATTGCCTCTTTAGAGCACACTGCAAAACAATTCCGGAATTCATCAAATTGCAATAAAAAGTTCCGGGAGTCCAATTGATTTTAACCGTGAAAATAAATTTTTACCGTAAGAGTTACGGAACAAAAAAAACCTGATCTACCACAATTTTTAAAGTTGACTGTAAAATCACTGAATCACTGTAATTAAGTAAATATTTCTACATAAAACTTTGCAGTACTAATGAATTTTGTGATAAAATGCATTATGCAGTAAAACGGATTTTAAGAAAGCTGCACACAGTTTGCCAGTACAATTTATTCGACTTTGATCTGGAATTTTTGTCAGTGTATAGCGTTGTATTAAAAATATTTTTTATTTCCACAAAAGTGGATATTCAAAATGTTTCTATGAATGATAATTTGACATTTTTAGCACATTTGAGACTTTTAGTTTCCCACTTTTACAAATGAATTAGGATTTTCTAGTAGCTACTTACTCTAATGTCTAAAATTTATCTTGACAAATTACGTTCTTTAAATATTGATTCGATTTTGGAGAGCTTAGAAAGCTTTATTTCTAGTCATCGGTCCCTCTGATGTGAAGGAAAAACTAATTGCATTAAATATAAATTTCACTGATGCTAGTAATACCATGTAAGATTGCAGGTACCAATCTAATTTCAACAACTGAAGAGCAATTATAAGAAAGATGCACTTATCTTTATTTCAAGAAATATTTGATTGTAAGACCCTTCATACAATGCTACTATTACACCTGGAATTAACTATTTCCCATATTAAATTAATTACTAATCATCAGAATCTCAGGATTTTTGTTTCATTTGATGATGAGGACGTCATTACTTTCTAAAGGAGATATCCTAAAGCTATAAAGTATACTCCACATGACGGGGATATTTTGAAGATATAAAATATTTCGCTTAAACTGGTTAGTTTTTGTAAGAAGTTTGAAGTTGAGTTTTCAAATCTAGTCTTTAATACAATTAATAAACAGTATGGAATATATTGAAGTTTTAGATGAAGTATTGATCCTTGGAACCGAGTGGAAAGTTTGAACTCAAAAGACAATGTGATCTGATATAATCTGCTACCAGTAAAGCAGTATTTTTGTCAGAAAGTAAAGCATATAAAAAAGCGAGCCTATATTTTTTTCAATTACATGAAACTGATTATGGTTGCAATTCAAATCATAACGGAAAAATTTCTTAATAAGAAATTCACTCGATTTTAATATTAATATAAATTTACTCTTTTTTTTTAGATTAAGATTAAATGGAACAGTTATTATGTTGAGTATTAGTATTATATATCAAATGTGAAGTGCGTAAAATAATAAAAATGGACTAGCCCAAATAACTTTTGATCTAATGCTCGGATCTACACATTCTAGGACTCTATCTTAATGGTTCAAGGATATCACTCAAATATGCTAATTAAAAAGTGCAGACGTTATTTTAAGTTAAGAAACTGGTCACAAGAACGTACTTTCTCCGAATAAATAAAACTTTTTTCCAACGAATTCGTACCCCCCCCCCCCCATAAAATATTGGGACTAGCAATCTGAGAAATAGAGTCCCCATAGTTTGATCAGGAGAGCGATCCCCTGAATGTTCATTTTATTTTTTGCGTATATCACCATATCTCGCGAACTTTTTTAGCGAATTGAAGAATTTTGGCACACAATTATAAAAATTGATTGTCCTAAAATAATTCCATGCAAAAAATAAGTTTTAGTAAACACTTATTTTTTTATTATTTTATTTATTAACAGTCGAACAATTTTTATCCTGTAAGGTATACAGTTTTTTCATCTTTTCAAAGTATGTAATTTTCTTGGATAAAATACAAATTTTAAATTTACTACTCATTTAAAGTTCGATTTCTCAGGAACTATTTGATCGATTTCGTTCAGTTGTTGTGCATTAATGTACTTTCATGTAACAGTTGATTAACTGTTGATGACTTTAACAGTTGATGACTTTAAACATACTTAAAAAGATGCAAAAGTTGCATCTAAATCTTACAATAAATACTAAATATTTAATATACTATTATGAATAAAAAATATTTAAATTTGTACTTATTTACTATTTATTATATAAAAAAAATATTAACAAAATGTATTTTTTGAATGGATTTATCTTTGGACAAATGAATTTTGTAATTGTGTACAAAATTTTTTTATTCGCTTGAAAAGTTCTTGAGATATAGAAAAATACGCAAAAGGAAAAATTCGCACTAAGGTCTCCAAACTTGGGATTGCTCTTTTGACCAAACTATAGGAGCCATATTTCCCAGATTGCGACTACCTATTGTATTTTAGGGTTCAGAAATCCGATTCCGTTGAAAAAAAGGTATGTTTATTAAGAGAAAGGGCGTTTTTGAGTCTGATTTCGTAACTTTAAATATCAACTGCATTAAATAATTAGCATGTGTGAGGTTAACCCTCGAAATCATTAAGATTGAATCCTAGAACGTCTAGATCTGAGTTTAACTGGAAATTATTCAGGGTAGTTAGATTTTTTTTGGCGCATTGTACAATAAGTATAAATCATTAGTGGTCAAATGTAGATGGGTCAGATTTACTAATATCAAACTTACCACAGTAAAGCCAAACAATTTTAACAATTTAGTGAAATCTGTTATTGAAATATGTGATGGTACTTAGTATAGTCTCAAAATATATTAAATACTTACGCTCCAATCAATATGATCTTAGATCATAGTTATTTATGATTCTTAAAAATACATAAAGCATAACAAAATCTTCAATCACATTTGACTAAAAATTGTATACTTCAATGAAAAACTGAAGATTGTTAGAAAGAATATATTTTCCAACTTCATTGTTGAATATATTAAATTTAATATAAGGTTCCCTTTATCGTACTGTTGTCTTCAGACAACTTTTGAATGTGTTTTACATTGTCTTTGTTTGAATACGCAGTAACCTTAAGTTAAAATTGGGTCTTAGCATGGAAGCTCTTTTTTACTTATTAAGCTCATTTCATCTAATAAAATAATTTTAAATATTCGTGAAAAATAACACTGATATATTTAGTTTGAATATTCATATTGTAAAGAGAATATTAAATACAATTTAGAAAAAATAAACATTTAAGAAATAAATGTAGTAATAAATTTTCGAAGTTCTTGTTCAGAAATTTGAATTCTGTTTATACTTTGATTTTAACTATTTACTAATATCTCAGAAGATCAGTTTAACTCAAAATTCTATTTAGGAAAGTAACTGCGACAATATTCATAATTACTCTTTCTTGAGTAATAATTTAATCAATCTTAGGATATATATTAAAAAAAAGATATAGCTTGTAGAAACTGAATTTAATTTTTCTTCAATGTACATTTACGTGCTGCCTTATTTCCAAATTTTAATCGAAATTTTCGAATTTATTAATTTTAAATATATTATCATGATTTATTTCAAATACATATCTATGATACTGTGTTTCTAGTTGTATATGAATTCAAAATAACACGAAATTTTTCCCGGAGCTCTTTGGAAATAATTATGGTAAAAATAGTAACTAAATAAGCTTATAATTTGTGATTAAATTTAATAAATATATTGATGCTTTGTAATTTTATCATGATATTGTAGAACATGGCATAAAAATCATTTTTCCAGTAAATTTTCTTTTCACTTTTGCATTTATTACTTAATAGGTAAAAATAAGAACTATGATTTTCAAAATCAGAATTTAAGACAAAATTTTATTATATAAGAGGAAAAATTACCAAATAAATAATTTAAGTGTCGAATATTTTGTTTCTATTAACCATGATTTTTTTAAACAATAAATGTTCTTACTATACATAACTGTAAATTTACCAGATTTTTGCTCTACCTGTGTCTTTAAGTATGTATTTGAAAAAAGAGACATAGAATCTAAAAGATCCATTTATTTTTTCCTTCAAAACCGTGAAATATTTTCTTCAAGAAAATTAAGAGTAAACTAAGATTACGAAAAATAAAATATTAATATCGCAGCAAAATATTTTCTAAACTCAGCAAAGAATTTCCTAACTTTGAAAAATATTATTGACCTTTTTTAGCTAATATATAGTTAGAAGAAATTACTCGATGGCAGCTGGCACTAATTCAGCATTTCGACCTAAATTTCAATGTCACTTGAACTTAATGGTTATAATTAAACTTTTTCGTTCGGAAACTAACGGTCGAAAATTTAGATTCGCAACTTCATCATTATCGTCAAACGACTTGCAATCACTTTGGAACTTTTTTGAAATCGAAAGTAAGTTTGTGCTTCCCAGATCATTAGTGATAAGTGCTAAAGGATAACTTATATTTAATTATGGACAGTATTAAAGTTTCAACTTATAAGTAATGTTAAGAGACCCAAAATGAAATTACTTGAATCGTAATTTACAGATGGAAGGTGTTGACTTTATCCTAATTTATTTAAAGGAAATTATGTTTACAAAAGAAAAGATATAAATTTTTAACCATTTATGTTTTACTTTAAATTGGAAATAATAATAGTAAAATAAAATTAATAGAATAATATAAATTATTTTAGCTGATAATGCTAATAGCAATAATGATGTCAATAATAATATTTTTTATAGTGTCATTGAAATAGTATTGTCCTAGTATCATGCGTTTCTGATATTTTATATGGGTTTGCTGAGCAAAGAAAATATGCATCAGTTAAAACTTTTATAGGTAGATTAACACTTTAGTTTAATTTTAGGAACTATGCAAGTTTTAACCTTTTAGGTGCTACATCAAATTGGAAATAATAATGATAATAAATAATAATAGTAAATACTAATAACAGTAATAAATAATAGTAAATAATAACAATAATAATAATAATAATAAATAAATAATGGTAAATAATAATAATATCAATATTAAATTTTAATAAATAATGATGAAGAACAATAATATTTGTTTTAATAATCAATACTCTGATAATGATAATTTTCTTTCATAAACACATTTCATAAAAAAATTTTCTTTCATAAACTGTATTGCCTAGGTATCAAGCGTATCTAATATATAATGTGGATTTGTTAAATTAAGAAAAGATACATCACTTAGTTCTATTACAGATAGTTTAAAACTTAAGCAGTTTTTTTTGTAAAACTATGCTACTTTTAAGCTTTAAAGTGTTACATTATGTCAGAAATAATAATAGTTAAATAATGTTTATTAAAATAATTAATAATACTCATATCAGTAATAAATAATAAGAATAATTTTTTTCTAGTCGCATTGAATTGTTTTTGTCTTGGTATCACGTGTATCCGATTTTTTATAAGGTTTTTTTAAGTTAAGAAAAGAAATACATCAGTCAAAAACATTATACGTAGATATATTAACAACCCAGTAGTTTAATTTTAGAAGCATATCAACACTGAAATATACAATATCGAACATCACTTGACAATATCATTTGCCCGTTTAATAAAGAGGACTCTTATTTACATTGTACAGGAAAACAAAATAAAATTTTAATTTTATTAAGTACTTCTATTTAAAAAATTTTGTCTGCAATTTATTCTGTACTTACCTCACCTTCTTCCACTTTTGAAAGTTGTTATTGAAATTTTTTAGCTATAAATAACCAATCGAAGTAGCTGAAACTGGTGTTTAAAACAAAATCCAAAAAACCTGTTGTTTTTGTGTTTAAACCAGCTTTTTTTGTTTGCTTAAGCCGAGTTTTTCGGCATATTTAAAACAAAGTGGTACGTAGTAATATATTTTCTTAATTAAAAGTAATTAAGTATTATGTATGAAGTAAAAGTAATAAAGTATGATCATGTTAACTTGTTAACTATAAATTAATATTGCAAATGAACAATAAAAAATATTCACTTCCCTTTCAAGAACAGGCATATACATGATAAAATAAAATTACTTAATACACTTATACACTTATACTTGAATACACTTATACATTACTTTACATTTTAACTTAAGTTACAAATAAAGTTTTATGAAACAAATGACATATTAGTTATCTATGTAAAAGAATAAACTCTCTTTTGTACATGAAAATAAATGAAAATATCATACTTCTGTATTAATTAATGTCGTTAATTAGTATTATTCAATTCAAAATATTTGTGCAAATTTATTACCAAAAATGATCGAGTTAATTTTCATCCAATTAAATAAATACAATTTCTTTTCGCTTCACTTCTCTTAAAGGAGCAGAAAAAAATGTAAAGTAACATATTTTTCCCCATCAAAATATTTTGAAATAATATAAAATGAACTATATACATATGAACACACCAATTATTGAAGTAAATGTATGTTTTATTAATCTTTATTTAACAATATATAAAGAAAAACCTTATTTCTTAAAATTTATTTTATCGCAACGTAGCTTTAATTATAACAATCCTTATAAATGGTACCTCATTAAAGAAACTATTATTACTGATAGTAATTTAAATGTATTGAGTATGTTTTTAATTGTGCTCTATTAGTAAATCATTGAATTTTGAAATTATTAAATTAGTAAATTCATTCGTAAAATATACTGCGTGTATACAATAAAAATTATTTACGTTGATAACAAATATAACTCAACCAGAAAACATATATATGTTTATTTAAATTTTTTTTTAGCTTAAACTGAATGTATTATTATAAAAAATAGTAAATTAAGCTATTTAAATGATTTTTTTCTTTAAAAAAGCAAGCTTGATTTTATTTTAGATAACCGTCTGTGGTTTAAAACCATGGTTTAAACCACGTTGGTTTAACAGCCAAACCTGGTCGAAACTATTTTAGCGCATCGTATATTTTGTTGTGATTATTTTTTTTCATTCGGAAACTAATTGTTGAAATTTTGATATACAACTGTATCCTTATAGCCAAACAACTAAATTTTTTTGGTACAGAAAATGAGCATGCGTGGTCCATGTCATTTATGATAAGTGAAAGGGTAACTTATGATTAATGTAACTTACAATTAATTTGATATAACTTAAAATTAATTTCATAGGATGACTTATATTTAAAAGCAACTTTACATTCATTGCGGCAAAATCATGATATTTAATTTCAGAAATTGCGCCTAAATTACGAAAAAGAAGCATATGTAAAAAATAAATATATAAAAAATAAATATATAAAAAATAAATATATAAAAAGATTAACCCACTGTTGGTTAAGCATGTAAAATGTCATATTTTAACCTGCAAATTTCTCCGCATAGCAACTACGGATTTTCCCAAATAATTATATGGGGGTTAATAGTGTATAGAGCAGAGACATCCTCCTAATTTTGCCCGTTTACTAAACCACCAGTGAGTTAACATATACCATGTTAATACCATCCAACTATGCATACGCCCATGATAACAAAGTGTCTCTTTAGAAGATATTATCATAATAATAAAACTTAAGTTGTAAAAAAAGAAAAATAATATATTTTCTAGAAATATGAATAAAATTTAGCAATAAAGATAAAAACCATCATATATTGAAAACAATATATGTATATATACATAAATAGATAGATAGATAAATATATGTGTCATCATAAAAATA
This sequence comes from Parasteatoda tepidariorum, assembly GCF_043381705.1. Taxonomy (NCBI): domain Eukaryota; kingdom Metazoa; phylum Arthropoda; class Arachnida; order Araneae; family Theridiidae; genus Parasteatoda; species Parasteatoda tepidariorum. The sequence goes on along the minus strand of NC_092211.1, from coordinate 22,013,551 downwards.
TATATGCTAATAAAGAAAAAAATAAGAAAGCCCCAAACTACATAGAGTCAGTGATTTGCTTCAAGTAATGCCTATACTCATGCAGAAATATATGAGCTTTTCTTTGCATTAGTATTTGGGGAGATTTCCTATAATGTCAAATTTAAGCGAAAGATCACGTATTTATTTGTTTTCTTCCTCTCAGGGTTTGCTTAGCTATAAGCAAAGAAAATGCTCAGAATAAACAATGCGTATGAAGTGTTCTTTACTATAAATAACTTGAATAAAAAGCCACTTCAAACTGAACCCATGAACTTTTAAAAACTTAGTGATACGAGTTTTATTGAAGGGTGATTTAAGTTGGACGTGATTTATGGGTAAATCGAAGAAAGCTGTTTTAAAATGAGGCAGATAGAGAAGATTGGCTTAAATCCCAGCTACTTAAAGAAATGATATTTCCATGAATATAGCGTATTTTTTGGATAAATTACTTTAAAAAAATATGTTTGGTGTTTGTAAAATCCAAACATCATTGTTAAATTAAATGAAAATTTAAATTATTATTTTATCACAAATGGTATACATTATCATAATGCTTTCCTTTATTTAAATTTTTAATGTTATTTAAAAAAAAAATGCTTTGTAATTTGTAGGATACCAATTCGATAAGTGTAACGTTTGATAGTTGCAATGATAAACTACCTTAATGTAGATTGATTTTTTTGAAAAAATATACTTTTGTCCGGTAAAAAAAATCTGGTATATTTAAAAAAGTATACTTTTGTAAAAATTTAAATAAAGGAAAACAATATGATTATGGTCTACATTATCATATTGTTTTCATTTATTTAAATTTTTAATGTTATTTAAAAAATGCTTTGTCATTTGCAGGATACCAATTCGATAAGTGTAACGTTTGATAGTTGTAATGATAAACTACCTTAATAATGTAGATTTTTTTTAAAAAAATATATACTTTGGAAAAAAATCTAACGAGTTAACATTTTTTTGTCACATTTGAGTTCGAAAAAAATTTTGTGCAGGATCTTCAAACATCAAAACTAACTGTACTGTTACTGAGGTCGACACATCCATAGTTTTTGTTCATCTATAATTAAAAATTTAAATTACGGTCTGATGTTGTATTACATCCATGGCATATTTTATGCAATAAATGAGTTATGATTTTTACCCTTAATGTAGTATTTTTCTTGCATTATCAAACTTTTTACTTGATTATGGTGCTTATTAAAGTATAATTTTTAAAACGGCATAACTACGATTATAATAGCAACTGTTAGGAATACTTGATAAATAAATATCCTTGTAAAGTTAATGTTAAGATATTTGTAGGTTAGCATTAGTTAAATTTTTGTTTTACATGCTTTTTAATTTGTAACAGTAGATTAAATTATCAATTTTATGACTTGTCCACTCTAATCTTGTGTCATGGTGCTGCGACTGTCTTCAAAATGCAATATGATATTGTTCTAACTTTACCTACACATCATTTGAAATGAAGTACACGCTCAAATTTTAATAAAAATGATAGATTTACTTAAATTTATAATTTGAGATTTTTTCTGAAATTTATAAAAATTATCTACACAATCCTTCTTTGAACTAATTTTAATTTTCATGGCTGATTCTTTCACATAAAGCTTGAATAATATAAAACTGAATTTTTTGTACAATAATATTTCTAAGGTACCCGAATACCTTAAGGCGGTGAAATTTTGAAATTCGAAGTTTAGAAATATTTCATTTGGATTCGTGTGAGTATAGCCCAATAAAGCATATTATGAGTACAAACAAAATGAAAAAAAAAAGAAATTCTTAGTAAATACGAAGGAAAAACTGGTTAGAAAAGACCAAAAATCGAACTTTTTTCAAAATCATATAGCCTTGTTGAAATTTAATTTTTTCAGTATCTTTGTGTTATATTACTCATTAAAACTAAACTTAAGAAATAGACCATATCAATCTTATTTAGATATTTTACAGCAAATATCGAAATTTTTTTTCGACAAAAGTGCCAAAAAACTGCAACCAGTTATTTTTGTTCTAGCTGCAAAATATGAAATAATAGTTTAATTAACTAGTCCTTAATACATTTTCTTGGCCTAATAAAAATAGAAAAATGGAATGAAGTATAGAGAATATTCAACTCAAAATTTGAAGTACTGCGAAATAAAATATTTAGAGACGTTTCATTTAAAAAATGTTTTTCCTTTAAAAAAATGTTAGTCGCGTACTTTAAGATATTCTATTCTTATTCAATAATTAATATTAAATCATTATTTAAATATTATAATTATTTAATGATAAATAAAATATTAAGATCATGCAAAATAAAGTTTTAAATCGAAAAAAATAATTCATGAAATTCAATAATTTTCCATGTAAATTAATCTTGATTCCAGACAAATTACGCATATAAATGTTATACATTGCTCTCTTTTATAACTAAAATGATGGAATTATTGAATGAAATAAGTGGACATGACTTTTTTTTTTCGTGAACAGCTCAAATAAAATTTAACTAAAAAGATTCATGGCATTACTTTTTAAGACAGCTATGTTCTAAAAGTGCTCTCGACCGACTAAGTCTTCTATAAGAGAAAGAAAGGACTCCCATAACCATAAAAATGCACGATATGGAACCGCCTGAGACATAGTGTCACTTATGCATTCCACGTACAATGGAATCACATCAAGAATGTTGCTTTTTGTTGCTATTTTTGTTGGATTTGTATGCTTCGATTTTGAAATGATTCGACTGAATGGAAGACCACATTTTTTGGAAAGCTGTTTTGTTAGTTCTACAAAAGAATGACGTCTTCAAATATTTCTTTTGCAATTGAAAAATGGACTTACAAAACTAAGTTTAACTTCTTTGAAACTCTTATTTTGCTACGAATTTATTTTATGACTTATGACTTTACTTTTACAGAAATGCTTCAAAGATGACACACGTTATCTTCTTCTTTTCTTTTTTTAAAATTTGTAACAAATTGATTTATTGATCTGGTAATTTTCAAATGTAGAACTAATATTTGAATATTTTATNATACAAATGCTATTTTATGTATCAATAATATAATTCTCCTATTATTACCTATAATATTAAAAAAAGTATAATAGTAATATTTGCTACATGTTAGTAGGAAAAGCACGTTTTGAAAAGCTACTCAAAATAAAGTTTTAAAAATCTACAATTTAAAAAAGTTAGAAACTTTTCGTGGAAATGCTACTTTAAAATTTTGTATAATGGTTTGGCTGACATTTGTGGCTGATAAGGCATTTACTGATTAACCTATAGATTTTTTTAACTGAAACAATTTTTTAAAATCCTGCAATTCAGAGGGACCTGGAAAATTTTTACAGAAATTCTTTGCCTCCACAATATTATTTAAACTTTAATAGTATATTTTATATGAGAAAGAGACTGTACCAATAGAGGGCAATAGTATTTTATTCTTCGTACACCATGATAGAATAAATGGCTTGGTTAAGGCAAACAAATAAAAAGTGCTCGTTGATTTTCGATGCCACTGATAGTCTATGAGGGTTACATGCATAAAAGCTTGGCAGAGATTGGTTGTTAATAGTACATTCTCTGGTAAATCAGTATACTGTTTTTAAAATTCGTATTAACCTCAGCATTTGCAAAAAATGTCCTTAAAGCTAGAGGGATCAAGCTTATTACGCTTTTGAAAAGAGCAAATATCAATATAAGAAATACCGCAAAGGTGCTACTTACATTGATATAACCACCTGTATAGGAAATATGAATACGGTGACGGTCATCCACATAGCTTGTAATTCATATCTTGTTTCTCATTTGATAAGCAAACTTATGAAACCAACCATTAATATTTCACAAAAACATGTGATATAAACTAATTTTTGATCGATTAGAGCTGCAAGCAAGCAAATCACCTTGTTATAAAACATTCATCAAATTCTCTTGAAATCTCTTTCTTTCAGATGTAAAGCGTTAACTGGCAATAAGTAGAAAACTAGATCTTCCGTATCTTTGAACACAAAATTTAGTAGAGATAGGTTTAACATTTCGTATTTGTTTAGAATACAAACTAGTTAATATAAACATTCTGCTTAATCTGAAATAGAAAAATAACATATATGAATTGAGTTATCATCTGTGATATAAGAGACTATTTAATCTTTACTGACAGAAATAATGTACTTTAAAACTTTTCAAATTATATTATTAAGATTCCATTTTCTTTAAAAAAAATACTTTAACATAGTCAAAATACCTTTTTATCAAATTTCCTTTCATGCAATGTTCTGTCTTTTGAACACTTTAAAGTAAGCAAAATTAAAAGCTTGAAGCAAAAACTATTTCATTAAACAGACAAAAAAAAAGCTTTATCTTTCGCTTTTAACAATTTTGTGTCCAACAGATCTGAAGCATTATTGCATGAAATAAAACCTCAGACTTTTAATTTAGCAAAATATTCAAATTAGTTAGTTTAAATAACCGAAAAGTTTACTCTATGCAAATTTTAGATTCGGTTGTTTTTTTGTTTTTTTTTCCGCCTAAAGGCAAGAAAAACATCGAAAAAGAAGACGTTTTGAATTTTGTTTTAGTAGGTGCTCATTATTTCCTCGTCTCCTTTTAAAAACAAGTTACATAAAAGAGAAAAAAACTTCTTTTTTTAAAAAATTAAAATATCAAAGTATTTGACTTGAGGCAACATAATTTTCAATGTAGTAACGGGAGTGCATATTTTTTTCTTCCCCTCAGAATATTTTGAATAGAATATCGTGCAATAAAAGCGTCATTTTAAATTCGTAATACCATTAAAAATATTTTTTGAGGTATGCCTAACACAACTAGAGGAATTTGAAAGCAAAAGCTTAATATTTTTAATTTTAAGTACTGTGTTAAACAGGGTTTATGCTTATAAATATATATGTTACTATTAAAAATCCCAGATCAATTGCTGTATAAAGTACCGGTACGTGGGACATGTCATCCACATAAACTCTTTTTACCATAAGCTTTTAACGTAACACTTAATACCATAATTTTTACAGTAATTAAGATTTTTTGTTGAGTAACATGTTCCGGTAAAAATAGATGCTACTGGAAAAAGTACCGGCACTTTAAGTGCTGGTACTTTTGAAGTAATTTGATCCGGAATTTTCTACAGTGCGATCTAGCAATAGGAAACTGAGCTAAAATTAGTGAGTATAGCTTTTTAAAAACAAAATTGTGAGGTATTTATAAAGTAGCCATAACGCATTGTGTAATCTAAAACTATTTGTTATTTTGTTACATAACCTCTTGATTAATAATTTATATAAGTCAAGTATTATATTGCGTTATCTTTCACAGTAAGAAACTGAATGAAATTTAGTAATAAGCCTTAAGAAAATACATTCGTTTTGTGAGGTGCCGTACAAAACTTAATTTTAAGCCTAAAAATATTTTTATTAACTTTTTTCAATGAAATAAATGAGGCTGTTCTTGAAATAAATATACACTTGCGTAAACTTTAATTACATTAAATTTTGCTGCACCAAATTACAAACTTATAATGCATAAGCATAGAATAATGTAAAAACATCACTATTATACTTATAATGCATAAGTTTCTTTAGTGTTTTAATTTTTTTATAAATTGTTAAAGCGAAATTATCATTGCTAAACATCATTTTACGCATTCAGTCGTATTTAAAAATACTTAAAATATAATGTAAAATCAATAATTTTATTAATAAATAATTTAAGCTTATGTAAAAAAAATACAGATATCAATTTTGATTACTTTTTATTTTCAGTGTTTAGAGCAACCTTATAGACTTGTGATACAACTTCTAATATATATATATATATGGTAAATAAACAAAAAATGTGATAAATTGAAATGAACTAGCACTGTGAATAAAATATAAGAACAATGTAAATGAGGAGCAGTCATGTCTACATATAAAATGATAAGAAAGCGTTCAATATGAGCGAAGCATGTATTTGACATTTCATTGACGCTAAAATCTCCTGTCTCTAAAGTTTATATATATATGCAATTAACGCATGCATAATTATGATATATATGTTTCAGTTGGTTACACATATGGGTAATGCTCCCAACCTGAACTCTAACTGTAATTTTAGTCTGCTTTGTAAAAAGAGGGTATCTCATAATTAAGCAAAAATATATCGAAATATCTCCGAAACAAATAATAGTGGAATATTGAAAACCTCATGTATTCAAAATTGTAGCAGCATACACTCATTTTTGAGCTAAATGCCCTGTCTCAAAGGTGAAGTAGAGAGAGAAATGATTGTTGGCTGCCAGCAGGATTCGTACAAATGACTTCCAGGTTCATAGTGGGATACTCCATCCATCCAAAACGTACAACCAATTTCAGCGATAGGTAGGAATCATTATATATTTCATTTGCTGAATAGTTTTTACGAAAAAGAAAATGTAAATTCAAAATTATCTATCTCTGTACTTGGTACTGTGGCGTAACTACAACTACGATTATTAAACATCATTTCACTAGTATATAAGACATGCTAACTTGATTCAATCTTGAGGTACCTTTTGAGAGATGAAGGTTGGCCTTGTCTTAATGGTCTTTCGCCGATTGGTGACTTGAGGGAGCGATGTGATCCACATTGAACAGTTGACTTGATGTTTATGACTGCCTCATCGTCCTCCTCACGTTGTTGCTTCTCAGTCTCATTTATACACAATGAGATCCTGCACACGCTCTACTGCTAATAGCAACGCAAGAGTGACTGCACACACAACAATGAACTTAATACGGCTCTCATGGCTAAAGCTCAAAACCCGGTGACCTTAATCCAGCTCTCTCGGTCTTCACAAATACCGCAACAAGTGGTATCCGTTCATCGAATTCTATCCCTGATAAAATTCTGGTGGGGGAGTATTGCCGCGTAACTATCACTACGATTATTAAACATCAATTCACTAGTATATAAGACATGTTAACTTGATTTAATCTTGAATTACCTTTTGATAGATGAAGTTTGGCATTGTCTAAAGGTCTGCCCCCCCCAGTGCCATATTTTACAAATTGCAACCCTTTTTACTATTGAAATTTGTATGTTATGACGTGTTACTTCGGCATCTACCATATAAAGCTTCTAAACTCACGATGAATTAAGTTGTATAAATATGGCGCTTAGATCATTCCACTAATTACCCAGAGGGTCTTGGTGTGAATCGAATCCCTCCGACAGCGAAAAAGCATTTCCCTTACATATGTCTCCCTAAACATCCACATTAAGACAATGTATCATGTTCAAAAATAAGTAAAGGCTGCTTAAATTTTGATTATATGGGGTTTTAAAATTAGACTATAATTTGTTTTGGAGGTATTTTGAAAATTTTTTTGTTACATTGAGAATTGTTTTTAATATTTTGTTTTAATTCTTTATTTCTATGCAGTGTTCTCTATGGCAGAATATAACTAAAACTGTAATTATATTTTGAGTAATATAATACGCTATAAAGTAATATGTATAATACGATAATTATTTTGTTATAAAAATAGCTCATTTTATAAACTTATAAAATTCATGTAAATAAATTCAATACAATATGACAAGTATAACTTTAGACTATACATGAAATTTATATTGTTTAAAAGATTATAACATTTCAAATATATTTATATGTTAAAATATACTTACATTTTTATGTGATCTTCAGTTTTTATATTTTTGTTTTGTTAAACCAAATTTTTGTTTGCCTTAGTTTTGTTTTTGACTCTGGGAAGAAAGAATGGTATCTTTAGAAATGTCGCAACGTTTGATGAATGGAGAGATAAAACTAAGGTTAGCTTCTTTCAAACCTCTACTTTGTTCTGAATTCGTTTTATGATTTATGATGTTACTCTTCAAAAAGATAAAACATACATTTGCTCATGACATCTTCTTATTTTTGTATAGCGAAGTTTGCATGCAACTTCATTTGGGAATAATAACATTTCAACTGATCATATACGTGATTAACAATACAACCTTTTTTATTATTCTTAATGTAAACATGTATTTTTTATTCGGAGTTGTTTTTTAGCATTTTATTTGATAAAAAAGGTTATGTGATTGGAAAATTTAAAAAAATTGGTCTTTACAGAAATTATTATATTTTATATTTTCTAATTAAAATTGAAACCTATAAATTAGAGTGTCTTTCTTTTAAAACCATAGATGAAAAACATAGATTATGTAAATTATTGGGCATCTTTAATGTTGGATTTGCCACGAGATTTCGTGGCAAAAAAGAAATCGAAATAATCAAAACAAAAATATAAAGGGTGGAAAGGCAAAATAAAATGTATCATCAGCAGCAGAGAACATAGTTTAAATACATAATTGGGTAGATTTTATAGTAGATTGGATTTTCACTATTAGAAGTTGATTATAGTAACTGATAAGACCTGAGAACAATACAATTTTAGTTAAAAATAGAGACTACCAAAATATAATTGAAACGTATATAATGATCTAAAAAAAGATAATAGAAATAATACAAAGATAATAGAAAGAAAAAGATAATAGAATAGAAGATATAATATAAATTATATATTAAAAATATTGGTAATATAAACAATAGAAATTAAATAATAGAAATAGATTAAAATAAATATCTTGAACTACAGAGGAAATTGGATGCTAGGCTGGCTGAGATATTTAAACAAATCAATTTGAAAAACGATACAAACAAAGGAAAATGTAAAAACAATTTATAAGTCATAATATGGAGTGATGTTAAGGACCTTTATCAACACTAAACTATGTATTTTACCTTTCTATTTGATGTAGTGAACTTCTAGTTAAAGAGATTGTGTTAAGCAACTACAATTTAATATCTGCCACCACAAAATGTCAATATTAATTTTATCGGAATAACTGTCTATAGACAGTACATACTCCGCTCATGTAATTTTGCCTTTAAGCTGTGCTTGCAAGTACAATTGAACATTTGGAATGCAATATATCCAATTAATAGTTGTGACCGAAAGCAGTCCTTCTGCAGAGTTTCATATATTGAAATGTACCATAGAGATATGCATGAAATACATTATCAAAACCTCAAAATTAATTTGCTTGATAACAGGGTAGAAAATTACCTGGTTGCAAATTATTAAATTGAAAAGGGTAATTATTTTTATATTAATAACCCAGAACTATGTACTGTAAGTACAAAAAAATTCAATTAAAAATACATAGTGAGCCTGTCTAGTAAAATATTCCGAAGAAAAGAACATGATGAAACTGAATAGTATAGAAAAATATCAGAAAGAGAAAAAGCAGAGGCAGAAAAAAATGAAACACCATTTTAAATTGAATTGAACATTTAGGTAATATTTTTAAGTAAGTGATCTTATAATTTAGGAAATTTAGCACTATTATTATGTAATTTTTACATCTTAAAGTAAGTATGACAGAAGAATATTTTGTTAGTTTCTGAATAATATTAATGATCCATTTAAGTTTTATTTTAGTTATGTTTTTCTTAAGAAATGTGGAAGATTTTCTGATTTTTTGATTCATTTATTTGCTGCATTAAAGGTTTTTGTCAAAATGTCAACCTTATTTTTCTTACTTAAGCATGATTTCATTGGAGAAATTGCTCCATGTCTTAGGTTTCATTCAATTTGAATGCTAAAATGTTCCACTAAATATGCACGAATAAGCTATTGGTTGTAGTTTGGTATTTGTTGTATGACAGTTTTTTTAAATAATATGCACGGTTTTCCGTTATGATAGCTATTACAATATATTTCAGAACACTTGTCAAAGAGAACTCAATTAAAAATGCACGATAAAGTGGTCAGATCCTTACAACCCCCCACCCCAGACCAAAACCCAATGAACCCTCAATGAGAAATTTGCATATTATCCAATGAGAATATTATCCAAGCCTGATCGAAGATCGACAAAAGTAGAGATTAGTCTAACGATGACTATTAGAAACACTCCCACGCTTCATCAAGCAATCAAACTGGTTTTCATGAATTTCACCTTTTTTTACTAAGGAATGAAATAGTTCTAGTAGTTTTTTTTCTTAAATTGTGATTTAAGTTGCGATCTCTATAGTGACTTAGCTTTAGGTAAGATTCTAAATGTATACAATAAGTCGTATGATTGTTATACTAAATCTGTAATCTGAATAAATTTAACTAAATCAGTTATTTAAGGACACTATTGCTGAATTGCAATGGAAACCCATCATTTTTTATGTATCTGTTGCTTCTCTATACCCCGAAGATGAAATCATGGCTTGCTACAAACGGGTTCGTCTGCACTTTATTCATCTGCTTTCTTCCTCGTAGATTATTTGCATGCAAGTAAGTATGTCCCTAATTTTAATAGCACCAAGCGTACATTAAAACAAATATTCCAAAATATAAATTTATTCTTAGCCGATCAAGAAATCTTATTTAACATACCAGATCAAACCTTCGACTTAATCTATACTCAATTATTAAAAAAATAACATTATTTAAGGGAAGTGTTTTAATCTTTGTTAAAGACCATTTATATAATTTAATCATTTATATAATTTAATTATTTATAAATTTCCTCACCTTTTCACATGGTATTCTAACTAAACGATTTTCTTTCCTTCTTTTTTTCGTAATATCAAAGTAAATGTAAAGACTATTTCTAATACCTTTGCAATTCAGTAAAAGACACGATGAAATGATGAATAAAAGCTAATACTTGGATTAAAACTAATACTTAATGAAGTCAAATTGATCAAATGACAAACTTTTTAAAGTACTGGCTTTTTACCAGTAGTTGTAAAAAACAGCCTGCTAACGGAAACGAGTATATTATATACACACTCTGTAAAACAAATTTATGAGCGTTCCTGAAAAATAATGAGCAAATTAGATGCCTGATTAATACCAGCAACACTTCCGACAAAAAAGCAGGAAACTTTGTTTTTAGAATTCAGAAACTTTCTTCTTAAAAATAAATAAATACCCTGGAATTGACAGAAAATTTCTGACGAAATTATTAACTTTGCCAGTAAAATCCAGAATAAATAATCAATATCGAACTGTATATATTAGGTCATACGTAAGAGTGTATTGTTGATTTAATGGTAAAATCTAGCATTAAGACAGGTAGTATTAAATCTAACCTCCATTACGTCCGAAAGTGAATATCAGAGTTGCATTGCTGTAATATACGTCTGATTGAGTGAATTATATCTTCCAGTAGTTCAGGTGTTCGAATTGAGAAGAACATGACAAGGAAACTTGTCATATATAAGGAATCGATGTGTGGCCCGAATTGAGAGTCCAACCTCACGATAAGCCGTTATGAGAATGAAGGCTTATGCCTATATGTCAATGCATATACCCATTTCCAAAAAGCTTGGCAACTTCGTAAGAATTCACCAACATACTTAAGAGAAAATGGAAACGGATTTATCGTAATATCCACTGTTTGCATGGAAATGTAATAGAAAATTCAAGTATTAAAGCACATAATAATATATTGCTGAATTTCGAAAGCTTTTCTCATCCATTGAATTTTGCACTAATCTGAAATTTTATGAACGGTTTTAGAAAAATGCTAAGTGTTAAAAAGTTTTCTTATATTTCACTGCTAGAATTTTTTTTTTGAAAGTGTATAAATAAAATTTTTTTAATTGTTATCCTACCACGTTCAACCTGAATATTGAAATAACCATAAAATATGTGATATCTGAACTGGTGAGAAAAATCGTTTATTGACTTTTTTTCACCTAATAGGGTTAAAGAAAAGCAAAATTTCCAATTGTCAAGCCAATGAGAATCAATGGCCACAGCCAATGAGAATCAATGGCCACAGCCAATGAGAATCAAATTCGCGTTTTCCGAATAATAATGGCAAAGTAATAAGGGAATGTTAAAGCCACCTAGTTTCTTGCAGCTACTTACATACTTTAGCTGAGTTGGCTAATCACGCAATCTCATGACCAGCTGCACAGAGATGTGAATCCAAGCTGTGATTCCGCTATATTTCCTACATTCTTACAACACTCGTGGAGTTTTCAGCACCAACATGTCTTTGATTGGTGACCCTGAACTACTGAAAAAGGAAAATTTGATTAACGCATAGATGGCGACAGCTGCACAAAGTTGCTCCATATAAAATGATCGAGTATTTCCAAAGTCTAATGACAAATGGCTCCCCTAAATAAGCTAATTAAGTTACATTCCACGATTGTCTTGAAGATTACAATTTAATCACAGATAAGCCCATCTGTGATCAATGCCCTTCACCTATCGAAAAGCCTAACTTAACCTACCTTAATCTCCAGTTAAATTAAGCTCTTCTGGTTTGAAACCATGACAGTTGAAAATGGTTGCAAAACTAAGCGGTTTTGTACTCAAGGTTAACCATATCAATGGTAATCAGTTTCAAATGATAATCGGCTTATAACCGAAAATTTTATGATTAATTGCTTGGATTAACTGCTGCCGGTGGTTTTACCGTGATTTTAACATAAGCGTATAGCGTGGGGCAAAAGGTATAAAAAAATCACATTTCCATTTTGCGCTATTAAACATGTGTGTAAATGCAGTGATCTACGAGGGTGTTTCGAAAAGTAAAGATACACCGTACGCCAGAGGAAAAGAAAAGCTTTGGCGAGAAGGTTGGCCACACAGGTTTTAATCTTGAACCGTTGGCTTTCTCCTCGCGGTCGTTCGGCATTTCAACGTTGATTCTGGTTGGAGTAGGTCGTGTTTAAAATGGCTGCGGTGATTCAGAATCCCGCCAAATGCGAAGTGCGCTCCGTCATACGTTTTCACCATGCAAAAGGTCAGAAACCAGCGGATATTCACAAAAAAATTATTTCTATTTATGGGAACGTTATGAATAGACAGAATGTAACGAAGTGGTGTCGTCATTTCTCTGAAGGTAGGACCGATATTCATGACGAACAAGGAACAGGTCGGCCATCTGTGATCTGTGATGCCGTTCTTCAGAGAACGGAAGAAGCAATACGTGCGAATAGACGTCTCAAATTGAAAGAATTGCGTCAGATCATACCGCAAGTGTCAATGACAACTCTTTATGAAGTTGTGACTGTCAAGTTAGGGTACAGGAAATTTTGTGCGCGCTGGGTTCCAAAAATGTTAACAGAAGAACACAAAAAGAAAAGGATGGGCTTTACACTCGACTTCCTCACACGCTATGCAGAAGCAGGTGATGAGTTCTTTGATCACATTGTGACAGGCGCCGAGACGTGGGTTTATCACCATACACCTGAATCCAAGAAACAATCAATGCAATGGCACCATTCGAATTCACCCAAAGCCAAGAAATTTAAAACCTCGATTTCAGTGAAAAAAATCATGGCTTCTGTTTTTTGGGACAGACAAGGCATTCTTCTGTTGGAATTTATGCCTCCCGGAACGACAATTAATTCTGCTGCACATTGCCAGACTTTGAAACGTCTTCGAAGGACAATTCAAAACAAACGCAGGGAAATGCTGACAAATGGAGTCCGCTTGCTTCATGACAACGCTCGACCTCACACAGCCCTCGTCACCAAAGCACTACTCAAACAATTCAAATGGCAAATATTGGACCATCCGCCATACAGCCCGGACCTTGCGCCCAGCGACTTCCATTTATTCCTTTACCTGAAGTCACATCTTGGTGGAAAATCATTCCACGACGATGATGAGATCAAATATGAAGTTGAAATGTGGTTCCGACAACAGACGGCAACCTTCTATGACTGTGGGATACAAAAGCTTGTGCACCGACTTAACAAATGTTTGGACAACAGGGGTGATTATGTCGAAAAATAATAAATAATCGAGTTAATAAGATGTAACTGACGTTTTCTAAATAAATGCTTTTTTTAAGGAATGCGTTCCATTGTACCTTTACTTTTCGAAACGCCCTCGTATATCCTTATTTATACAAGACCATCACCATTATTTTAAGATTTAGTGTTCGTAAAGTGCTCCGATAAAAAATGAAGAATTGTATTAAAATTTGAATCATTAATCTTGGAGGACAATTTGAGATCAATATTTCAACTATAATTTGCCTTTGATGCCTGTAACATTCGTTTACTAATTAAGAAAAGAATCCAAATACTAATGCAAAAAATTAATAAAATTAAAAATTAATCAAAAGTGAAACATCCAAATTTAAAAAATGCGCTTAGCAGCAAAGAAACCAAGAGGAATTAAACAAATGAGACAAAGAAGAAAATTAGTAAAAATTGAAATTCAATGAATTTTTATTGAATTTCAATGTTTTTTTCAATGTTTTTTCAATGTTTTTTTCAATTTTTACTAATTTTCTTCATTGTCTCATTTGTATACTAATCCTCTTTGTGTACATTGTAATATTAGAATAATTACAAAAAAAAGTTATAAATAGGTAATACAAATAAAATATTTTTTTTATCTCCAAACTTTAATTACATATACTTTAAGAAATTTAAATATATGCATAAGATTGTTTAATTTAATAACCATTTTTATGAAAAAGTGGTAAATAATTAATTATTAAAATTTTAATACTGTCAGAGATCAAAAATAAAGAGTTCAGATGAGCATTTGATATTTATTCTTAATAATGAAAATGCCATTTAATTGTCAAAAATTTATAATTGTCTTTAAATTTCCAACATTAAAAAATAAGTATCTGTAGAATAGGTAATTTTGAATAAATGTATATTTTACAATTACGTATTTGCAAATATCAGCCTATTTTAATCAAAGTTTCATTAATATAAACTAATCTGGGGAACAACTCTTTTATTGCTAATTAAAAAGTAAATTTGAAAACAATTTCAATCATTTATTTAAGTAACTTAACGTTAAAGTTATAAACGGAAATATTTCTCTAGAGGAATTTAGAATGAAAATGAATTTTTTTGTTCTTTTTACTTTCCTGAATATAATTCATTATTCGAAAGCTTGGAGTCAAAAAGTCTCAGAATATAAGAGCAAGGGATATTATAAGAATATTTTCTTGCATTTATTTCACTTATATTTTTTTAAATATACAATCGTTAGGTATGTGAGTGTTTTTCTTTGTTTTTATATAAAAAAACTCCCTTCTAAAACAAACTAATTATAATTCCTAAATATTTAAATTATATTTAAGAAAGTTATTATTAACTGTTAAAATATAATTAAAATATCAATCAATGGCTATTACTTTTTAAAAATAATTTAATTAGTTTATTCAAAAGGTACTGCATTTATGTTATTAATACTTATCATTATAAACAGTGAATAATTAAATGCATGAAACCTCTTTGACAAAAAACTGAATAAAATGCTAATAAAAATGAATATATAAAGCTAAATTAAGATTATAATTGATTGGAATTAAAAGATTTAGTTTTTCTTTTAAGTCAGTGAAAAAAAGGTTGAGAAATACAAGAAGTCATTTTTTTCGACTCAATTATGCTTCCAACAATTTCTGGGAAAATAAACATATAAATAAAAATTGTTGACGTTATGTATGCCGTTCGCTTATGGTTTATTTAAAAATAATCACAGAAAAAACCTGCATGTATTTCAGGTGCTATGTATGTTTTAACAATGGAATAATCCAACTAGAATATTAGTTATTAATTACTTAAAAAAATTTAAGGACAACTCAAGAGCAATGAGAACTTCAATGTTTATGCTGAATTTTTCCTTGAAATCTAAGTATGTTCAATTCTTATTTCTAAGCATGCTAAAAGCGGTTACATTACCAAAAATTCCGGAATTTTAAGGTAAAAAGTAGAAAATTACGTTGAAAAGCAGTGGTCTAAGTACAATCACTCTGAGAGCAAAGGGGAAATAATTCTGGTAAATGTTTCATACTGTACGGCAATAACATTTCTGTTAAAAAAAATCAAAAACTCAATTCTGGTTATGAATTTAAAAATACGTGGTACTTAAACCATTCATTTGGTTTTAAATACAACTTTCATGTTCACGTTATTTTCACTGTCCATTCTAAAGAAGCAAAAGAGCCGACACTTTGTGATTTTCGTTTTTATTTTTTAGAAAACAGCGAATCTAATAAAACTAGTTTCATGTTAAAATATGTGAGTCAAATTCTCTTAAAATGTCCATATTTGTCCAAGGGTGCTCAAAGTATGTCTTTAAATAAGATTTGACTTAACCAAAGCATGATATTTCCACAGTAAAAATTAAAGAAGTAATAGAGTTGACACTTTGTGAGTTTTACATTTTTTTAAAGCAGTGGATGTCTTAAAACTGGTTTCATGCTAAAATATATACGTCAAAATTTTGCAGAAAATTCAAACATTTGCCCAAAAGGGCTCATAAAATTATTTTAAATGAGATTTTTTTTTAAGACCAAAACATGATATTTCTATAGTTCTTATTAGTATTAAAATTTATCTAGTATTATCTAGTATTAAAATTTATTTATTGATTCTATAATCTATTTAATTAGCATACTTTATAATCAAGCATAATCAAAGTGCTTCAAATTAATTAAAAGTGTTTATTTATAACTAGTTTATCAAATACTTTTAAATCAGTTTGAAACTTAACGAAATCAACATCTAATTCTCTATTGTTTGATTTCACTGAATATTTCTAACAATGAAATTTTACTAATATCGAAAAATGTATTGCGAGTCTTAAAATAGTTGAAACTATAATTTTTTTGTGTGAAAGTTAATTAGGTTTACATTTTTATGTGAAACAAATCCAGTAAAAAGTTTTTTAAATTACTTTTATAGAGTGGTAAGTTTGATGTTATGCCAACAAAAATTGCATATTAAAAATAAATAAATAAATGTAAGTGGTTTGACCTAATAATTTTTTGTAGCGATTTAAAAACAAAAATTGATCAAAAGAATATTCTTATAAATGTGAATAATTCTTATATTGTGAATATTTTTATAAATAAATCTTATAAATGTTACAAAATGCCCTTATTTCATAAAAGTATTAATTCATTTAAAATAAATTACTACGATATTTTTTGTTAAAATTGCATTAAATATATGTTTGATAGAATTAGATTTCACAAGTTAAAATTTACAAAATATCTTGTTTATATTATTTTTGATACTCTCACTCCCTGAAGCATGTGATATTCAGATTTATGTCCTAGTAAGATTTTTCACAATGCTATAAATGTGTTTAATAATAAATTTGTCTGCTATTACACTGTAAGAAATTCCAGATAAAATTAAAGTATTAAATACCGGAACATAGCGGGCAATATATATAAAATCCATAATATCGTAAAATACATCTTTACCGTCAACTATAATACTGTAAATTTTACGGTAATAATTATTCAATTAAAGTGATTTTCCAATAATTATTACTCTAAAAATTATAATCATGCATTTTGCAATGTAAAATTTTTCAATAAAAATGAATTTTACGGTAAAAAATACCAGCAACATCAATAAAATCCATAATAAATATCGTAAAATACATCTATACCGTCAACTACAATACTGTAAATTTTACAGTAATAATTATTCATTGAAAGTGATTTTCCAATAATCATTACGGTAAAAATTATAGTCATACATTTTGTTCCGTAACATTTTCCGAAAAAAATGAATTTTACGGAAAAAAATACCGGCACTCAGAGTGCCAGACATTTTTGCATTAATTTTATTGAGGATGTTTTAGAGTGTATGCTATGATTTTATGAAAATATTATTTAATTTAAAATAAAATAATACCATAATTTCTGTTAAATTTGCTTCAAATATATGTTTAATAAAAAAAAGCTTCGAATTTTTTATTTAAAAATAATTGTTTGAGAAAAATGCATTTAATATTGATCTTGAAGTGTGCAATTAGTTAAAAATATACATGAAAGTATATACTTTTAACATTAATAGCTTTTTAACATTAGTTAAAATTTGTTTAAGAACAAATAGGATAATTATTGCTATATGAAAGTTAATTATTGTTTATTGGTGAGTATTATTTAATATTAGAGGGGGTGATTGCTACAGGTTTGATTTTGATATTAATTTACACTGTTAAAATTTTCATTTTAAAATTATGGAAAAATAACTGGCAGCTGTCTGTCCATCTGATTAACCGTAAAGTTTACGGTAAAGAACATTTTTTTTTCCTTTATGGTTTTGAAACCATTTACGAAAAGTGCGGTTATAAAACCATGAATACAAAACTATACGGTTTTTTGACCATTTACAACTAGCATTTTTTAAAAAACGTAAAAAAAACTAATTATTTAACTAGTCATGGGTAATGGGCATTGGAGAGTGCCAGACACTCGAAATTCTTCATATGTTGAAGGGAAGGAGGGAAATATTGCGGTGTCAACACTAGGACTCGAACTCCAGTTCTGCCGATCATGAGATTGACATATAGGCCAGCTCAGCTATGACATGTACGCAATTGCAGAGAACTAAGTAGCTTCATTAGGTGGTTCTGGTTAGTGCGATAAAACTCTGGTTGTTTAACCGTATTAGGTGAAAGCAGTTAATAAACAGTTTTTCTCACTATTAACAGTTTGATTACCATTTTATTTATTGTTATTTTACAGTTTTGATTAAGTATGATAAAGTAACCATTCAATAAATTTCTATTTAGTCATTTTTTCTGAGAAATTTCTATCAGTGTAGTCAAAAAATAAAATTGAAATGTATTTATTGTATACGTTAAAGTATATAATATTATTTATTATTTAAATGTATTTATTATTTATTATGAGCTGCAATCTCAAAGAATTCACGGAAAAACATATATTTTAAATAAAGTTGAATAACTAAAGCTTTAGCAGTGAGCTTAAACAAACTTTCTCATTCACCATGCCGCTCATCAAACGCTGTTTTGTGAGGTTTCTGAGATTCCTGATTATGGAATATATCCATTTACTAAGATATTATTCACCACCTCATGCATAAAATATGAGTTAGGTGGTGTAGCGTAAGCCTATACATATTAATACATTGTTTGCTTACGGAAACCGACTGGATCAGAAATGAATACCGATAAAAGAATGTCTGGAAATTATTTTACTCCTGCTTCAGTATGTGAATGATCCGTAAAATTATTTTCCGATAGTGAAATTAAAGTTTTAAAATTATGTGCAGTATATTTTGCAATAGTAAGATATTCTTCAAATATACTTATAGCTAAATTATCATACAATGGATATCAGAAAATGAAATCTCAAATAAAATCGAAATTTATTTATTATATACGATACAGTTAAAGTAGTAAATCTAGTAACTATTTGTTAACCGGTGATTATTACCGTTGATTGTAACTGGTCTGAGTTTTGCATGAATTTAGTCCCCAAAAAAAATCAAAATTTATTTATTATATACGTTACCGTTAAAGTAACTGGCAATTATTTGTGAACCGGTGATTATTATCGATGATTGTAACAGTTTGAGTTTTATTTGAGTTTAGTCCCAAAATAAAATCGCAATTTGATTAATATGTATGTTAAAGTAGTAAATCTGCTGATTATTACCGGTATGGGTAATACTGTTAAATTAATAATTCTGGTAACTATTTAATAATTGGTGATTACTACTGATGATTATTATTGGTTAGGTGATTATTACCGGTTTGTGTTTAACATCAATTTAGTCCCTAAATAAATAAAATCAAACTTTATTTACTACATACATTAATGTAATAAATATGGAAATTGTTTTCTTACCGGTAATTATTACCGTTGATTATTACTGATTAGGTCATTATTACAGGTGTCATTTTTACATTAATTAAATCATAAAAATTAAATTGAAATTTATTCATTATTTACGTTAAAGTATATAATAATATTTATTACTTAAATTATTTATGAATCAAACGATTGCAATATTTACTAAAAACTGAGATTTTTTTCTCAATATAATCGTCATTGAATAGCCACCCCATTTTTTAGGTTTACGATTACTAATGTTGAACTCCATAGCTTTGTCACTTGGAACGCAATGCAGAAAACAAGGAAACTCCTGGATCAGCAATTGGGAGAATTTTGTTTTCGTGGAGGACTTTTTGAAGGAACTAACCCGCATTTGCATTTCATGGAGAGAGGACTATGATACTGTCCCACGGTTAGCCTGACATCAAAGGGATTCTAACCCATGATCCGTCTACCACTGAGAATACTTTAAGCAAGCAGTGTGGTCGGTTTAAGTCGGATGCGTATTCTTTTATCCCAGCCATCGCTGGGATTCGAACCCGGTTCACTTCATTGAAAGGCGAACGTTCTATCATCTGAGCCATTGCCATTAAAAAACTGCAATTTGAATGAAGTAATGGAAATAATATATTTGAACTAAAATTGAATAACTAATGTTATAGCACTAAACATTAACTGTCTAATTCGCAATGCTTCTAAACTAAGGCTGTTTCTGAGATTCTTGATTATGGAATAAATCCATTTAACAAGATATTATCCACCACCTCATGCATAAAATATGAGTTAGGAGGGGTAGTTAAATTGTGTGTGCTATATGCTTAAGTCTATACATAATAATACATTGTTTTCTTACAGAAACCAACTGGATCAGACAAGAATACCGATGAAAGAGTGTCTGGAAACTATTTTATTCCAGCTTCAGAATGCGAATGAGTGGAGAAATCATTTTTGCAGAAGAAAAACTTTACTTTTCTAATACATATTGTGTATTTGTGCATTGTGTATTTTATTTTACATATTGTGTATTTGTAACACTATATTGTATATTTGTAACACTATATTGTATATTTGTAACATATTCTACAAACATGCTTATACCTAAATTATCATACAATATGAGTAACAGGAAATGAAGTTCCAAACTAAAATAAAAATTCATATATTGTATACGTTACTGGTAATGTAGTAAATCTGGTAATTATTTTCCAATCAGGGATTATTACCGGTTTGAGTTTTATATTAATTTAGTCTCAAAATAAATCGAATTAAAATTAGTTTATTATGTAAGTTAAAATAATAAAGTCCGTAATCATTTATCTA
Organism: Parasteatoda tepidariorum; assembly: GCF_043381705.1. NCBI lineage: Eukaryota > Metazoa > Arthropoda > Arachnida > Araneae > Theridiidae > Parasteatoda > Parasteatoda tepidariorum. Next base: position 21,992,580 of record NC_092211.1, on the reverse strand, counting down.
CCGGTGATTATTACTGGTTTTAGTTTTATAATAATTTGGTCCCAAAAGAAATTCTAAATATATTTAGTATATACTTAAAATAATAAATCTAGTAATTATTTGTTTAAAGGTGATTATTACCGCCGATGATTATTACCAGTAGTGTGATTATCACCAGCTTGTGTTTTATATATATTTAGTCACAAGAGAAATCGAAATTTATTTGTTACATATGTTAAAGTATTAAATCTTTTAATTATTTGTTAACCGGAGATCATCACCGATGATTATTACCGGTAAGGTGATTGTTACTGGCTTAATTTTTACAATAAAATTAACAAAAAAATCACTTCGAATTTCTTTAGTGCCATGCCAGTACTTTATGTAACAGCATGTGACTTAGTGTTTCCGTTAGAAAAATGTCTATATATTTTGTTTTAGGAATTGTTGATAGGAATAAAAGTTTATTAAAGTATCAAATATTTCAATACTAAATAAACTTTTAATAACTTTATTAAGGTAACCTCTATTGTACATTAATATGAATGAATTTATATGCCTGTGATGGCTCCTAGAAATGGGTACACTCATACTGCGGTATTTATGGAAATGAGATGGCAGACATGCTTGCCAAAAGAGGAGCTGGCGTTCTTCAAAAGCCCAAAACTGAAGCAAGCCTCCATTCCATTAAACTGCTGACATCACTCCTATATCAAAAGACTTTTAGAAATTTTAATACTCGGGCTTGCGATGGCAAGCCTTGGAGTGTTCTTTTAACAAACTCAGCTTTTATTCCTGACCACCCGCGATCAGTTGCGGTTGCTGCTTTTAGACTATTAACGGGTTATGACTGTCTACAGAATCATTTATTTCGCATTGGACTAGCCGATTCATCTTTGTGTGTTATATGTGATAGTGGACGGCCATTGACGGCAGAACATTTGGACGAGTGTGAAGCTCTGACAGATTTTTCTTGTATATTTCAACGCTATTGGCAAGCAAGAAGTTTAATGGCCTAACTGCAAATGTAACTGGCATTTGACAAATAAAAAATATGCCTCTAATTACGTTTTTTTATATGACGTAATTATAATGTATTATAATATCAGTAATTACTTATGATTTTTTTCACTGTAAAAATATTAACTGAAATCTAGAATATTATTATACTAACTAAAATTTAAAATTTAAGAAAATTATTTTTTGTAATTTAATATTAAACAAACATCTCTTATGGTATTGCAAACTACATTAATTCATAATGCTACTTTTACCTTTAAGATTAGATGAGGCTTCTACCAGAATCTAAATGCTCAGATTAAGTTAACAATCTGGGTTTACCTGCAGTTGAACCATGTAAGGCTTCTGTTTCGCAATTAAAACTAATATCCCTCTAAATGAAATGGACCTTTCCATGTTCAAGTTTTGGAATGTAACGTAAAGAGTTTAAGACGTTTTCCGAATGCTAACTCCACTTACTCTTTCAATGAAAGTATAAAAATAAAGTAATGCAAGACATTCCAGAAGTAGTTAAAGAAAGCATATTTATTTAACGATCAATTTATAATATCATAAACTCTCACTTGTACTCATGGTTAATTTCTTCAGGCGAGTTTAATTCGGGTAAAAAGTATTTAACTTATTCGACTGAAACAACTGAAGTTATACGTTAAAGAAAAAGAAAATCACAGTAGAATTAAGAATTATGAAACGAGAAAAAATAACAAAATAAACTAAATATTTAAAATGAATTTCCTACTCTAAAATAAAAAATATTAAGAACTAGTTTTATGGATATTTTTAAGAACAGGATTGAAAATATGCAATAAATAAACAAAATCGTTTTTCTTTTAAATTTTTAAGTAAGGGCTATTAGAAAATAAAAACCAAAAGAAAGAAAATTTTCATGATACAAATTTAATACTCGATTCTACATATGCTTCTCTTTTTTTCTTCAAAATAGTCGCCAAGTTTGCTTATACCAAGTTGCCACTTATACATTACAACTAGATTTAGAATACCCTCTTATTAGTAACTGGCTGCCTGCACCAATAACCATTTCATATCTTTGTCATAGTTGTACCATAGTCCCGACCATTTTCATACCTTTGTCATAGTTGTACTGGTTGCAGCCAAAATAATGTCTCAAACACGGAGAAGATAAAAATCACTTAGGGCAGGGTCTGGGATGTATTGATAGCTGGTCCAAAACAGTCCAATAAAGATCGGCACTTGGCTGTGGAGAGAGTCATTGTCATGGAGTAACCAAATTGCCTGTCAGCCTGCCAGTACGAGTTTAGTAAACTTCAAAAATTTGTCGGTGAATGCATGCAGCAGGCAGGCTTTTTGCTTAAAAATGCATTACTGACCGTACCTCCTACATGGAGGCCGATTTGTTAAACTTGAACATTTTAACCCCTTTACGATCGGTTAATTTTCAAGAAAACGGTCATAAAAGTGCCTATTTTCCCAAATATACGTATTTGATTAGTGCTGACATCTAGTTTAGGATAAACTATCTACAATTACCTTAAAATATACTGGTACTGCCCTCTGGTGTGTAAAATGAGAAATAAAATATTTTCTGGGCAAAATAAATGAATTATTTTATTCTTATTGGCGCTTTACTACTGAACACTCCAGCACGGAAATTTCACGGGAGCGAGAAACAGAGGGCAAAACCTCACCCTGTCATTTTCACGGGAGCGAGAAGGAAGGGGTTGAAGATACAGAACTGACCTTAGAGACTATCTACACATCTGTAACTGAGCACAGTTGTTCCCAAGGAACCATAAGTCATGGCACAAGCACTCGTTGCTATGCACCCGTCATACATTGGTGTACGCAACAAAACGGCCCTTACTTAAAGAAAAACAACCCTCGTTTATTACTTAGAATTGTATGTCTTTTGTGTAAAGTGGAAAAAAATCTAAATTTTTTCGCAGACTAATGTTTTTGAAAATCTTTCAAGGGATTATTATAATGTTCATAATTTTTAAATTACTTATCTAGTAAAACATTTCTTAACTTCTAAATATAAATAAATCATCACATTCCACACCTTAAAAATTCTTGAATATTACAAGTTCAGTATTAAGAAGTACATTTAACAGCATTTTAAATTTTATGAATTATAAAATGGAACATACTAGAAAGAAGAAAGCCGTTCCGCTCGAAAAAAGAAAGCAGTTCCGCTCGAAATGAAGAAAACCGTTTTTCAACAAAAAATCTTTTAGTTAAATCTTAAGGTATTTTGAACATATCTTACTTCAAATTTTCTTCATATTTTTCCTTTCGGAATATCCTAAAAAAATTTGTTCCAAATACTTTAAGATTTTATGCAGGAAAGAGGAAAAAATCCAAGTAAATATCTACAACATATCTTTCGACTTTTCTGCAGATTTTTTAACACTAATAATAATTCCCAAAAGTGAAACAAGATAACATGATTTTGACATTTTGCTAAGAGTTTTCTATCTAAAAAGAAGCACACAATTTGAAAATTCCTATTAATACGAAACGTATTCTGAAAGTTTGGGTAGAGTTCAAATTAGCTATCTTATCTATCCACAAAAAAAACCAATTACAATTACTTTATCCCCTCCAGTTCATTTACTTTTAAACGGTATTTATTAATATAATAGTATCGTATATGATATTTATTAATAGTACATAAAAGCAAATTATTTAGTGACCAGGTTGTCTGCCTTCTACCCACCAGTCTCCCTTCATGACAAATCCCACCTGGGATGATTCCGATCTCTAATTTTCTTTCCCAAGAAAATTGCTACCTATTTAATATTTTATTCAAGTTATAAAGTATTATTTATAATTCAAATCATTTTTAAAACAAAATTTAATCATTTTCAAAATATATGTGTTTCAAAAATGAGGTCTAAAAATAGATCTAATAAAAGGGATCTGCATAATCAGAATAATCATTGCAGACCATATTCCTGTGTTGCGTCAGATTAAACCTCAGGCCTCATACCTCAAAAAGACCTTCCAGCCAAATAAAGCTGCTGGTTCTATTCCTAATAATGCTTTGTCAGTCAAATTAAGCCTCAGACTCCATTCCTAAAGATTGATTGGGAAAAAATTATTAAAAAAAGATCCTGCGGTTTAATTTGATTATGAGAGCATCATGAATAATGAAACCTGCTGATTAATTTGAATGGAAGGACATTATAAGGAATGGGGCCTGCTGCTTAATTTGACACCACCTCATAGCCTCAGCGATGTTTCCTTCCTCTCTTCGTGAGAGTTTGATGCAAGCCTGATGACTGCAGTACTTCTGCGACGTCGATCACTGATCAATGTTTGAAAGATGAAATAGTATTCAAATCCAGACAACGTGAGCACACCGTGTAAGCGGCAGTAGTAAATTGTTTAGCGTCGACGTACGTGAACGTGATGATTGCTTTGATCTTTCGTTAGTAGCATCTAGGACCTGTCCGATCAAACTGTTTATGGCGGCCATTTGCGTTTGAAAATGACTGGTCGAAGTATGTTTCACAAGTAGGAGTCTGGCTTTACTAACATCTATTGTAGTTCGGGTCCTCGCCCAGTTTAGTTACTAGCGGAGACTGGAGATGTTAATTATCTAATCGAGATAAGTAGTTTTAAAAACAGCGAGACGTTTTCTTCAAGCAAAGCACAGTGGACTTCATTTTTGTTAATTACTCTTAACTCGTTTTCAAGTAATCTCATGGCTTTTCCTCACCATGGCAATGTGCCATTTTTCTCCTCACAAAGCTTTTCCTCATGGCAATGTGCCATTTTTCTCTCCACCTCATCCTTATCATTATGCTTTTAACCTCAGGGCTTCACCTCATAGATCCTTACTTCATGATGAAGGGGTAAAGGGTCATATCGGCCTCAGGCACCCCAAACAACCAACAAGACCAGGCCCGACCTGCATAATTTACTAGGAAGGTCATAATAAAGAATAGAGCCTGAGGCTAAAATCATACCAAGGGAATGGTCGTAATTTGACAAGGGATGGCCGTTGTTGACCACGAGTCATGTTCGAGGGGTCATAGAGCTTAAGGCTTCGAAATTTCGTGATTGCATGGTAGGGGAAATGTGATCAGCACTACGCACTACCACCTTTACTTCCCAGAGAAACTGGTACGTAACGATCTGAAACCGAGTTGGTTGTCTTCAATCCGTCACTGGATTGTTGAACTCTAGTTTTTCACAATGACAGTATAGTGCTTTCACCACTGTACCATCGCGGCTCCAGTGTTGGATGGAACAGAATTAAATATCCACTTGAATCAAATCTATGTTTATACCATTCTTAACGTTAACGCACATTTTGCGCCATCGCAATAATAGTGGTCAGGCATTAGTTTTTGTTCAATGACGATTTTTATCTTTGATTTTCATTCTACTTTTTTATATTTCTCCGGAAAAAAACACTTAAAAAATCATGCAAATTCATNAATATCCTGCATTCAAACTAAACAGTAACAGGAACCTATATATATAACGCAGACATTCCTATGATATGGGAAGGATCGAAATTCCTTATCAAACAGTAGAATAAATGTTTTACGTTTTCCATATATGTGAACATATAAAAGAGTAAGAAAACGTCATTGAACAAAAACTAATTCCTGCCTAATACCTGAACTAATGACTACTTCAAACTTCTCAATCATAACTTAAGTCAGAACATTTTAATTGATTATTTAAATAATTATTAAATGTATCATTTACATTGCAGATTTACATATATAAAAAAGTTATTAAAGTTAAGAAATTATCATTAATAAATAGTACGATAATAAGTTTAAAAATAACCATGAGTTAATTAGTAAGCTAGACGTTGTATAGTGCTGCAAATTAAAAAGAACAACCCATGTTCTTTTTAAGAAGGAAATTAATGTCATTTTCAATGACAACTTTTGTTTGTAATGTCCTGGCTTTTTTATCCAACGTGTCAAACTGTCAGACGTTTAAACAAGCTTTTGAATGTAGTTACGAAGCAAAAAGTTCTACTAATTGTTTCATTTGGAATATTTAAATTTCTTTTCATTCAAGAAAACGTTTCTTTAATTCCGGGGTCTTAAAATAATATATTTCAATCTTAATTTTTTTACTAGAAAGTTTAAATTTAACAGGTTCGTTTAAAAATATAGCTTAGAGACAAAAATGAAATTGTTTTTGGGAATATATGATTGAACACAATTAATTCCTTGCCAAAGTATTAAAATTTTATTCAGTTTTGTTTCTTTTTGTAATTTTGTCATTATAATTCATAGTACACAATTTCAGTTTTCGAATTTAGTAATTGCTGTAATATTTCTTATTGATAACTTTTAATATTTTAAATTGCAGTAAATAATTGCTATAAATAATTTTAAATATATGAAAACACTTTTATAATAAAAAATATTGTTTTTAAGCCTTAAAAATATGAACGTTTTCTTTTCTGAAGATTTGATATATGAAAGTGATATATAAGATATGAAGTTCGATATGTTTGATATATTATATAATCTATAAAAATTTTTAAAAAAAATAAAAATATTCTGTGTCCATTTCACTATTGGTGTAATTTATTTCGCTCAGCAAATTTTTTGCATAAATATTGATATTCGCCAATAATAAATGCCTCAATGAAGCAACATATCGCTCACGGACTACAGTAGTGGCACAACTCAAAAAATCTTTTTTTAAAATAAGTTGTCTTAAAATTTTCATTGCTAAGGAAAATGGATAAGAAATGCTTTAGTTTGCTTAAACAAAGATTACCTTCAAGTTGAAGTATGCATTGTGATAGTATTGCTGCTGAAACTAATGTGTATTTTCATATTTACTCCTGTTCTAAGTCCAAAACGTGTGTTTTTTTAGTTGTGCCACAATCGCAACCCATGAGCAATATATTGTAAAAGAAATAGTTACCTTTTCGTTAAGGCACTTAGTGTAAAATCAGTCATTTCGGTCTTTTTGTTATACACCTGTCATAAGTTAATTACAATTACTAGGTTTTTTGCCATTTAGAGTGCTAAAACAATGAAAAACTAAAACTTTATGAAATTCAACAGTTTTCTACAGTTTCTTAAAAACACGGTCCCCACTGAACCATTGTATCGGTGGAGAAAAACACAATGCATTCTTAAGTTACTGTAACCGTCATAAGTTATATTGAATCATATTTTCGTTTCGTAAAATCAAGTTTAATGTAAAAGTTTATTAAGTCAAAATAAACCAATAAGCAATAGTCCTATTAGGTCAATAAAAGAGAATAATAGCATGGTAACAAAAACGGAGTATCAGAGAAATTGATTGAAATTCATCGCCAAGCCTACGGGCAACTGAATCTACATTCTAACCAAGTTTAAAAAATATTAAACTTGAAAAAAAATATTAAGGTTGCAACAAATTTTAACGATAAACCAATAAGCAATAGTCCTATTAGGTCAATAAAAGAGAATAATAGCATGGTAACAAAAACGGAGTATCAGAGAAATTGATTGAAATTCATCGCCAAGCCTACGGACAACTGAATCTACATTCTAACCAAGTTTAAAAAGTAATAAACTTTAAAAAAAATATTAAGGTTGCAACAAATTTTAATAATAAACCAATAAGCAATATTCCTATTAGGTCAATGAAAGAGAATAATAGCAAGGTAACAAAAATGGAGTATCAGAGAAATTGATTAAAATTCATCGCCAAGCCTACGGGCAACTGAATCTACATTCTAACCAAGTTTAAAAAGTAATAAACTTTAACAAAAATATTAAGGTTGCAACAAATTTTAATGATAAACCAATAAGCAATATTCCTATTAGGTCAATGAAAGAGAATAATAGCAAGGTAACAAAAATGGAGTATCAGAGAAATTGATTAAAATTCATCGCCAAGCCTACGGGCAACTGAATCTACATTCTAACCAAGTTTAAAAAGTAATAAACTTTAACAAAAATATTAAGGTTGCAACAAATTTTAATGATAAACCAATAAGCAATATTCCTATTAGGTCAATGAAAGAGAATAATAGCAAGGTAACAAAAATGGAGTATCAGAGAAATTGATTAAAATTCATCGCCAAGCCTACGGGCAACTGAATCTACATTCTAACCAAGTTTAAAAAGTAATAAACTTTAAAAAAAATATTAAGGTTGCAACAAATTTTAATGATAAACCAATAAGCAATATTCCTATTAGGTCAATGAAAGAGAATAATAGCAAGGTAACAAAAATGGAGTATCAGAGAAATTGATTAAAATTCATCGCCAAGCCTACGGACAACTGAATCTACATTCTAACCAAGTTTAAAAAGTAATAAACTTAAAAAAAAA
>NC_092211.1:21978282-21983532 GCF_043381705.1 Parasteatoda tepidariorum | reverse complement strand
AAGAGCAATGGCTCTCACTTCCTATTGAACTGATAGACCGCATAATTGAAAGCATCACACATCGCTGTTTGTGCTGTATTGCTTCTAGAGGCAATCATATTCCATATTAAAGGTACTTTTTCTATTGCAAACCGATACTTCCAATTTGTTTATTTTATACATGTGCTAATTTCTATACTACTATTAATGTCTGATAATTTCTTTTTATGTTGTTTAATACCTTACTATGTGTTGTATATTGTGGGTAAGTTTCATAAAATTCCATGTGTAATTTCTTGAGTTATCGCGATTTTTGTGAATTTTCCTTAATTTATGATAACCAGTGTATATATATATATATATATATATACATGTAGTAGGAATAACTTTTCGGTCGAAATGAGCTTTTCAAACAATCTAAAGCATGCAAAATTGTGAGCACAACACTGTAATATGTAGCGTATTTAATAATTTGAAACAGATCCCAAAACTTTAGTAATTTATAGCAAACTATTTCTGGGTGAATTTAAGTTAATATGTTAGCTTTAAATATTGATTAACTAAATCTCTTAGACTTGTCTACAGTTTCTGTATAGTACTACTTGCTGTATAGTTCTCAAGAAAATCATGAAAATCAATTTTTTTAATGATATAAATTAAATAATGTAAATTAAAATAAATTACATGATTAATTTTGCAGCTTTAACCTGCAAAGAAAACAAAAATATTGCATTGAGTCAAACATAGAACATTTATATAATAAGGGTAATATAGAACATTGCTGGCATAGGCATGTTAGTTTCTGGTCGAATACCTATTAATGGTATTATAGGTTGACTGCCAATGGAATAGTAATTAAATTGTTTTATATAGCAAATAAGCAACTCATGCAAAAACAAAACTAAAAAACAGTAAAACTAAAGTATAACTACTCGTTTTTTATTATCATACATTGACTTAAAAATGACTCTATTTTTGAAACATTTTTAAAAAAAACTAAGTTTTATTAAAGTGTCCTAAAAATTCATATGATTTTATTAGTTACAATTCATACGTGTCCTAAAATTGAAATTAAAAAAAAATAGTCCTTTTTAGAGAGCAGAAGGTATGTTCTTTTGCAATACGGATCTTAATTGTTTAAATTTTAATTACGGTTTAAAGTTATAGCGTTTGGCTTTAGCCCAACTGTTATTCCATTTAAGAATTTACTTAGTTTCCTTACATGGTTGTCAAGCTCAAAAATATATCAAACTTTTAGACTTTCATATTTAAATAAAAAGATATAATTAAATAACTAAAATGAAGAATTTAAAATTATATCACACTTGAATTAAATTCCCAATGCACTATCTTCGATTTTCTAAAAATATTTAATTATTTTGCTATATATGACTAACTTATATTTTGTAACTGAAGTGTAAATATTAATATTTACAATGTATGTGAGTCTTATATTTTATTGTTATTGAAGAACCCGAATTTATTGTTATTATTAACTTTATTATTAACTTTATTATTAATTTTGAATTATTATTGTTATCGTTACTATTAATTTGAATTAATTATTATTGTTATTATTAATTTTGAATGCGAAATTTTTATATTTTTAATTCAGATTTTTTTTTTTTTGATTTTAGTCATATATTATATACAAACTATGATTATTATTTGTTGAAGTTTAGGAATTCATGAGTATTGCAGAATGGGTAAATGCTTATGAAAAAGTCACATTAAATTTTTTTAGTCACATTAGTGTACTACAAAATACTATTTTTTTAAATTTTAAGTTTTTCTTTTTCTTCTGTACTGTTTTGAAATAATGAGAATAATATACCATCGTTTATTATATTGGATTGCAATAAATTTACAAGTAAAATCGTTATTTTTTTTTGAAACAAACGAATGTCAAAATTAAATTACTTTTTTATAGCTGTAAAATAAAATAAAGTTACAGTTTGATTATTTATTAGTTAGTTATTAGTATATTATATTAGCGTATACAGGGATGTGATTTACTCTCCAGTAAAGAGGGATAACATATTTAAAAATATTGCATACATATTATTAAACAAAAAATAAGAAAAACAATTTGAAAATGGAAGCTATAATGTACCTTGGAATGTCAAACTGTTAATTAGATTATCATAACTTCATCTCAAACTAAATAGTCTGGGTACTTCAAATATAAAATGCTTCAGAATTATATTTTAGTAAAAATGGAAGGACGTTTAGAGGGAATATCTTTAGATGTTTCCCAATATAAATAAACTCTACAAAAATTAAAAAAGAAATCCAATGTAATAAAATGCAATTAAGAAAAGTAATTTAGGTTAATGAAATGAAAGTTTGTTCCGAAAATTTCTACGAATCATTAAGGTATAGTTTTAAAATAAACTCGTATTTTCTAGGGGTAAAAATACTCACATTATTATAAAATATATTGAAAAAAGACTTTTCTCCAAAACATTCTCCAAAATATTGTTAAATGTGAAAGTTTGCTTTAATTTACAATTTGATTTACCTATGTATTAAATGCCATAGGTGTAATAAATATATTTTACAAAAGTAGATGTAAAATGAGACGAATAATTTTTCTAAAAAGCAAAATCTCCAAAAAGTTTCCAAAAACATTATTAGATATAATGCCTTAGATCAGCGTTTCTCAACCTTTCAGTATTCGCGGCCCAGTTTTCACTTATAATTTTCATCGTGCCCCTGGCGATTACAATATGTACAACAATAATGTATATTGAGTATTTTGGATTCTGTTTTTAAATGATTTTTAACTAACTGCAAAAACAAAAGTAAAAGCGTGCCAACGTTGGGAAGAAATCACATTCACCGTATTAAATATTCACGGCAGCAGATTAATGCAGACTCATGGATAAATTTTTAAGCGGAAGTAAACGAGCATTAGACACTAGTCAAGCATCAACAAGTACACAGACAAGCAAGGCTCCAAAAATAAAATCAAGAAAATATTCTCAGGAGTACTTAAATTTTGGGTTTATCAGTACTGGAGTAAATGGAGAAACAAGGCCCCTGTGTATCATTCGCTCAAAAATGTTGGCCGCCGACAGCATGAAACCAATAAGACCAAAACGATATTTGGAAAAGCGTCATAGTGAGTACGTCAACAAACCGAGAGAATTATTCGAATTAAAATTAAAATCATATAAAAAGCAAAAATCTTTTTTTTGCTGAAATTTGGTCTGTGAATAAAAAAAACTTTATTTGCATCTTACAAAGTTTCATATAAAATAGCCAGCTGTAAAAAAACCTCACACTATTGATGAAGAACTTATTTTGCCAGCAGCAATTGAGATAGTAGAAACTATGTTAGGAGATAATTTTTCAAAACAATTGCAGTCCACAACTCTTTCATATGATACTATTGCTCGTCGAATTGGTGATATAGCTGAAAATGTGCAATGTCAACTTTTCTCTAAGTTGCTTGATAAATTATTTTCAATACAGCTCGATGAAGCAACCGATAGTAATAAAGATGCTCATTTAATTGCCTATGTTCGATTTCGGGATAATATGTCAGTAATAGAACAACTACTTTTCTGCAGACCAATCGAACTCAAAACAACAGCACTCGCATTACTTGTTATTTTAAATAATTTTATATACGAGGCAAACATAGGATGGAAAAATTGCGTTGGAATATGCACCGATGGTGTTCGTTCAATGTCACGAAGATTCCAAAGTATACAAGCACTTGTTAAGCAAAAATCGCCTCAGTGCGTCTGGACGCATTGCAGGAACCACAGAGAAGCTTCGGCTTCGAAAGAAATGAGTCCTGCTCTGAATATTGTGTTAACTACGGTTGTAACCGTAGTAAATTATATTAAAATGAAACTATATTAATTATATTGAAATGAATGAATTATATTAAAATGAAATCGGGAATTTTTTCCGCATTTTGTAAAGACATGGGTTCAGTACATTCAGCGTTACAATTTTATTACGAGGCAAGACGGTAATCACGTGGGAAATTTCTGCAACGTGTTTATGAATTAAGGAAAGAAATCGCCATTTTCCTAGAAGAAGAAAACAGATCGAAGCCGAGAATTTTTGCGATGATTTATTTGTGATGAAATTGATCTACTTGGCAGACACATTAAAAAAATTAAATAACTTGAATCTTCTACTCCAAGGAGTAAATACACATATGTTGGATACGAGTGATAAAGTTAATACTGTTTGTAGAAAATTGGAATTGTGAAGCAGAATTTAACCCTTTCGCAGCGGACGGGACATGTGCTGTCCCAGTCAGGTAAATTTTCATTATTACGGCTGGGACAACATATGTCCCAGTTACTAAAAAAATATCTAGGACAGAAAATAACGCCCAGTTTGGTCTCCAAACAATTTTAAGGCCGTCTCATCGTTTTGAGTCCATAAATTTCTCATGTCAATCCTTCCCGATCTAATCAAGCAAGCGACAACTTTCTCCGGAGAGCGAATAACTATTTTCGAGTGGTAGTTAATTAATTCTAATTTTTGTTTTAATGAATTCAATTTATTAGGTTTTTAACCACAACTATTTCTAAATAATTCGAAGGCTTATTTGAAGGCTCCTTCCTTTGTTGAAGGATCGAAAGAGAATTTACCCTGATAACAAGTTGAGACAGCTCCCTTATATTATCGAGTGTTCTGAAATTGAAAACACTGAGTCCACATTCGCGGAAAGCACCGAAGAGGAGACCGACAATGAAGTCGTTTCACCCAATAACAATGATTTGGTTGATGATAAAGTTGAGCTCCGGAACCAGAATCCACCATCATTTTCATGGTCTCAACTAACTTTGCACCACGAATGCCACTAGTTACTTACATCAAGGGTCAAACAAAACTCGCTATTGGCAACGAAGCCATCGAAGTAGATTTTTTCGTTAAGATCCTTCCGAAAAGCTTATTCATTTACATTGCCCAACGTACGAACGAAAGAACACTTGAAAATGCGAGAAGGAAGTCAATAAGCAAAGACCCTCTTCCTCCAAAACTATATCATCATCATCATCAACAGCGAGACTTTTCAATGTTGGAAACCATTCCCCTCAATTGAGTGAATAGACGCGCAGAAGATGTGTATGGTGTGCAAAAATGAATAAAGAGGCACGCTCAAAAATAGTGTGCACTTCTTGCAACGTAGCACTGAGCAAGAACTGTTTCCCGCCCTACCATACCTTCAAGAAACCCAGACTTTAGATACTATTGTTCCTCCACTACTTTCAATTTTTTACCGTTCTTATTTTATAACTG
>NC_092211.1:21887398-21977871 GCF_043381705.1 Parasteatoda tepidariorum | reverse complement strand
TAACAGTGTTTGTAACAGCGTTAGTATTTTATTGCGAGGCAAGATGGTAATCACGTGGGAAATTTTTGCAACGTGTTTATGAATTAAGGAAAGAAATCGCCATTTTCCTAGAAGAAGAAAACAGATCGAAGCCGAGAATTTTTGCGATGATTTATTTGTGATGAAATTGAGCTACTTGGCAGACATATTTAAAAAAATTAAATAACTTGAATCTTCTACTCCAAGGAGTAAATACACATATGTTGGATACGAGTGATAAAGTTAATAATGTTTGTAGAGAATTGGAATTGTGAAGCAGAATTTAACCCTTTCGCAGCGGAAGGGACTTGTGCTGTCCCAGTCAGGTAAATTTTTGATATTACGGCTGGAACAACATATGTCCCAGTTACTAAAAAATATCTAGGACAGAAAATAACGCCCACTTTGGTCTCCAAACAATGTTAAGGCCGTCTCATCGTTTTGAGTCCATAAATTTCTCATGTCAATCATTCCCGATCTAATCAAGCAACCGACAACTTTCTCCGGAGAGCGAATAAATATTTTCGAGTGGTAGTTAATTAATCCTAATTTTTGTTTTAATAAATTCAATTTATTAGGTTTTTAGAAACCACTATTTCTGAAAAATTCGAAGGCTTATTTGAAGGCTCCTTCCTTTGTTGAAGGGTCGAAAGAAAATTTACCCTGATAACAAGTTGAGGCAGCTCACTTATATTATTGAGTGTTCTGAAATTGAAAACACTGAGTCCACATTCGAGGAAAGCACCGAAGAGGAGACCGACAATGAAGTCGTTTCACCCAATAACAATGATTTGGTTGATGATGAAGTTGAGCTCCGGAACCAGAATCCACCATCATTTTCATGGTCCCAACTAACTTTGCACCACGAATGCCACTAGTTACTTACATCAAGGGTCAAACAAAACTCGCTATTGGCAACGAAGCCATCGAAGTAGATTTTTTCGTTAAGATCCTTCCGAAAAGCTTATTCATTTACATTGCCTAACGTACGAACGAAAGAACACTTGAAAATGCGAGCAAGGAAGTTACTAAGCAAAGACCCTCTTCCTCCAAAACTATATCATCATCATCATCATCAACAGCGAGACTTTTCAATGTTGGAAACCATTTCCCTCAATTGAGTGAATAGACGCGCAGAAGATGTGTATGGTGTGCAAAAATGAATAAAGAGGCACGCTCGAAAATAGTGTGCACTTCTTGCAACGTAGCACTAAGCAAGAACTGTTTCCCGCCCTACCATACCCTCAAGAAACCCAGACTTTAGATACTATTGTTCCTCCACTACTTTCAATTTTTTACCGTTCTTATTTTATAACTGCTAATTTCGAAAAGTGTTTATAAGTAAATATGTTAATAAAAATGTTAACGCAAATGTTCATGAAAATGTTAATAAAAAAATGTTACCTAAAATAATCATCAAAAATTTAAGTAAAATGTCAATAAAAATGAGTTATTGACTCTAGAATTCCGGCCGGGACATACCCTGTCCCGGAGTTTAGATGCTTTGGCCTTACGGCGGGACATATGCTGTCCCATCTATGAAGCTTGTGAAATCACTGTTATTGATGGTGCGCTGTTATGGGGACGTTTAAGCGTCTCCAAGACCTACTACCTTTTAGGCATAAAAGTTAATTTATCTAATAATCGCTTGGAGGAGAAATAACTGATCCTGGCAATGGGGCGCACTTGGACTGATTTTTCGCCGTATTGAAAGCGTTAAAGTAAAAAAGTCTAACAGTGTTTGTAAATGTGAATGATTGTACTAAAACTTACAAGGCTAAAGAACAACATCTAAAATTGGTTTTTTTAACCTTTGAATTTGTGAAATTGTACTATAGAATAAATGGAATTTTATTTTACAATTAAAAATATATGTGATATGTATTGGAGATAGGTGTAAGATTTTGCAAAAAAAAAAATAAATAAATAAATAAATAAAAAACAAATATTTCAGCCACACTGAGTTAATCAGAAAATTAGGTAAAATCTTCAAAGCTTAGCTATGGCCACCTTTGGCTCACCCATCCTAAGTTTTGATTTCGTAAGTTTTTTTACTTTAATAAGTTATTCAATAAGTCGAGATGTATTTTGTATTCTATGCGTATGTGTACTTTTCTTTCGGTCAGTTAGTCAATTTTTTTAAATAATATTTTATCTTGGATATTTTCGCTCCAACCCTCTAGTGTGCTCGCGCCCCCCTAGGGGGTCGCGCCCACAGGTTGAGAATCGCTGCCTTAGATTAAATTTTAGTTTACTCCTGTATGTTTTGATTATCTGATTTATAATATTCGAAAACACTTGCTAAAATTATTCGAATAATTTATTAAAAAAAGTACACTTGAAAAGTGACGTGTTTTTTTTAATCAAAACTATTGATGAAATGACTTCATACTGAAACAAGCACCGCATTTTTTAATACATTGTTCACTTCACATTTACTTTTAGAACTAAATTTTAAAACTGCATATTAAAATATTCTGAAATTTTATCACTGAATTTTGAAAAAAAAAATGATTTATTTTTATTCTTATCATTATTCTTGTTATAAAACAAGGTTTTGAATTTGATTTATTTTCTAAAACGGGATTATCAATTAGTTTAGAAATTCTAACGAATAAAAAGATTTATTTCTGAAATACAAAGTCACGGGAGAATTTAATTATATTATTCAAATCTAACTTATTAAAGCAAATTGCTTCCTAAGAATTTAGCGAGTGGAATATAATGGCAGGGAAAAATAACCAAAATGTTGGTTTTTTTCGTATCATCATTAAATTCTTTTCTCCGTAATTTCAAATCATAAAGAAGAAAAATGAAATAGTATATTTTTATTTCAGCTTCGACATTAATTTATTTGAAATCTGTCTCTTTTTAAATGCTTGTTTTTAAATTCATACACGCTCATTAAGCTCTTTTGCGTATCATTTTTCCAGCGTAACAAAACCTTTTTTTAAAGTAAAATTCCTAATTTAAATTGGAACGTTCTTGGATTCCACCCTTGCGACTGTAGATATTTATTTTGACTAAGCTTTTAATGATTTTTTAGGAAGCTTGCAATTAATGATCGCTTTGATACTTAAAATAAATGGTATGAAATCGTAATAAATAATTCAAAATGGTTTTCAAGTATCATAATTAACAAGTAAATAAAATAGCAAATAAAAATTCCAGCTTACACTATTCTAAGTTAGAACAAGAGAAGGTAGTATATATATANTGTTTTATTCTTCATTTTGAACTTATATATATATATATATAAGTTCAAAATGAAGATAAAATAAAGGAAAATTACAGATTAATGAGAAAAGGGAAAAAGAAAATTAATAATAAAAATGAAAATAACACAAACTGTGGAACAAAAATCCGAAAAAAAGGATAGAATTCTTTTAAAAAATCCGAAAAATAAAAGATATAATCTTTTCATCAGCCCACACGATTATATCCGCAAGAAAGAGTGCTTTCTAATGTTGTATCTATGTAGCCAAATCAAAATGTATCAATACAATAATAAATTGTTGAACATAAATTGTTTGCAGAAACCATTTTTATTTTTGGAATGTATTTGGTTGTTTAAGTAACATTTTTTTATTTGAAGAAAACAATGAAAGTTAAATGATTTTTTTAAGAAATTATTTGTTTTATTAATTTTTAAACTTTTTTTCTGATGAACAGATCTCACCATAAAAGTAGTTCAATCGCTTTTTTGTTGCTGTCACTTTCATGGTAAGACCTTTTTTATATCTTCAAAATTTGAATTTAGGAGCTTAACGTAACAGTTCGAATAATTAATTATAAAGCAATTGCTGCTAAAAATGAAAGGAAGAGAAGAACTAAACAGAAATTATTTTTTGCAGAACCAATCGAAAATTAATTTGGTAGTAATTCAAACTCTTTTGTAATAATGTTGCACAGCTCTGAAACTTGCATTCTGAGTGTTGAACTGTACTGTGTAATTTTTGTGCTTTTTGCAAATTTTTCTATTTTGCGTTTCTTATTATTTGATGATTTATTTTGCAAAAAATAATTACAAAATGTAAATAATAAATCACTGACTAAATTTCTAATTTTAGATATAATTTAAAAACGTGGTTTCATAATGTATAACGCAAAAAATTCAGCAGCAAATAACGATCAAATGTACCGGTACTACGAGTACCGAACTTTTTACCGTAATTTAGTGCGTTTTTTTTTACAGTGTAGTATCATATAATCAACTGCAAAAAATACGATAATATGCTTCATATTAACACCATACAATTCTGCAGGCAATTTAAACGATATGATTTTAATACGCTTTAAAATTTCCAATTGTGTATGCCATGATAATAATGTTTTTTAAATTTGCTTTTAATTGCATGTAAAAAGAAGTTGCCTAGACTTACTCGTATGTAAATAATTTTGACAAAATTTGAATTATTCTATTAATAATAAATATTCTGGCAAAATAAGAATCTTCTTTTTAATTCCAAAACTTTTAAATAGAAAACCGATTCACTTTTAAATTTATTCTTCTTGATAAATGTAAATTCAAATTTTGTTCAGTTCAGGGCATAACACTTTTTTTGTTCAGAACAGCGGAAAAGGAAAAACAGGAGAATATACTTTTGATCTTGTAGCCTGGAGGTCATCATTATTTTCTCATTTCCCTTTGAAGCTGTGAAGAATAACATATTGCTTTCTAGAAAAATTTCGTATCAAATCTACATCACTCGAAGCGACATCACTGAAAATATTTTTTTCACTAGCATTAAAGGAAAAAATTGAAAGAAACTAATTTAACAGCATAAACATTGATTGTCGTAATAAAGTTCATGTAAAAACTTGTTTTGAACTAACTGCAGAGAAAAAAAATGCGTGTTTATCTGTATAGGAAGGATAATGGTAATATGTTATATAAAATGATGTAACATAAATCGATAATTAAATCTAATTTTGATAACTGATATAAAGCAACTTTTTTACAAATTTAATAAAAAGAGTACCAATAACTTGTAGGCAAATAAATTATTTGTGCTAATTATTATTATTATGATTATAATTATAATTAAGAATATATTTTACTGTTTTAAACATTAATTCTAATTTTGCTTTTAATATGATATTTTATATTAAAACGCATAAAGAATGAAAATGTAAGAAAACAAAGAAAGCAAAATACGTTTTAAATTATATAGTTCCAGTGGTAAACGGAAAATAATTATTAAAACAGATACTTAAAAAAATGATTCATGGCATCTGGTAAAATTATCTTCATTTCACAAATTTATACTTTATTTGAAAAAAAAATGAGTCTGAAGTGAAGAATAAAATATTTCAAACATTTCAGTATACGAAACATTATTAATTACTTATAACTAAACTAATGTTTTTACTGATACGATTACAAATTATCGATATTTTTATAATTTTTAGAATAGTTTTGATGAATGTGTATAATTATCCACCGTAATATCTATTTAACAGTAATAATTACATTAAAATTGCTGAATAACTTTAATTAAATAAAAGTTATTGTAAAAATTGCAGTATAATATATTACGGTAAAAATTGAATTTACGAAAAGAATATATGTTGTACGGCAAAATAAATATTACGGAGAATGTAATTAAGCACTGGTACTTTTTAGCGTAGTTTGATTGGGAATGTTTTACAACGTATATTCATCTAGGCTACATTTACCGTATAATTTACTTTCAAAGTTGTTTAATAATGCAAGGATCACATTTTACCATAATATTTCCCCAACAGAAGTGCTAAGGGAGAAAATGAAATTTGTTGTAAGTATGCCCTGGTGCGACAGTAATGTATTTCTAATTCTATTATTCGTTAGAAAGTGGTTCAGTTTTACTAGAGCTCATAGGTTATTCGGATGAGACAAAACTACTTACAAACGCATTAGTTTTAACTAGAATTCAGAATTAAAATATCAGAAAAAAACGTTATTAATTCTAATAAAAGTAAAAGTAAAATTATATCAATGTATGAAAACCTTGAAAATTAAGCACTTAAAAAATATTCTGATAAAATTACCACACTGTATGTTGTTGACTGTTTTGGAAACATTATCATATTTCAAGTTGGTGAACAAAAATATAAGGCATTATGCATGGATTACATTCGTTGGGTATTTTTAACGGTTCAGCGGAAATCCTGGTTTTAAAAATTACCTTTCTTATTATCACACATTTAGCAAAAACTACAAAACTGAAAAGTAAATTCAACCTTATAAATGGTTTTTATACTATGGTCCATGGTTTATAGATAAAATCACCTAATTTTACGACATTTACTAAATTTTTATCCCACATTATAAAGCTATATTTTATAGTAAGATTTTTTAAAATCCTTACCAAAGAGCTTTGAGAGAAATTGTCGAGGAAACATCCTGTATTCGATATAAATTCTGTATTTAAACAGTCAACCCTTGATAATTCCCCTGTCGTTTATACAGTTATAAATTAGTGCGATATACATAACACAGACACTTGCAGAATAAGGTGATTATATTGAAAATTAAAAAAAATTACATTTACTGACAAGTAATTACTTATAATTTATGAATTTGAAATTAAACTAAACATTTCAATTAAAATATATTTATCGATACATTTATTATTTTTGACCCAATATGAAGCAAGAAATGAAAGAAGAAAATATAAAGAAAAATGAGTTGAATACAATTTAATGTCACTTAATAATACTCAAAGTACCATCTCAAAATATAAAGACAAATTTAATTACTTAAAAAAACGTATCCTTTACACCAAGTTAAAAAATATATTTACATCTTTTTAATCTTATATAAGAAATTCATTATAAAAACTATATTTATTTTAATTCTTACAGTAAAAAAAAAGGTAAAAACTTAAACTGACCTTTTTTATAAGGTTTTTTTTTCCATTCTTTCTAAAGTACTATCAGAAACCAATTTAGTAGCCACACAGTATCGTAATACGTGAACGGAATTCTTTTCAAAACTATTTGTAGAAGGCATTTGATACTTGTAAGGCGACAAGATTCTCTTTTTTTATCATTTCTTTAATTATATTTGCTCCAAGAGGATGAGGGTTTCTTAGGAAAAAAAATGAAGGGATTTTTTCCGCCATCGACTACCTTTTTTCAGTAAAGGGAATGTAAAGTTTTTTATTCGAAGGCAAAGATCTTGGATCATTTGGATAAGCAGTCATCCGAGTAATGGGAAGTTAATCTTTCCTAGACTTAGTTGTTACATTCTATAACTAATAAAAAGAGTGACGAATTTGCATATTTTATTTTCAGATTTTCTTCTTCGACTGAAGTTTAAAAATCAATTACAATTGAATTTATTTTTGTGACTTTTTAACCCATGGAACCAAGTAAATAAAATCTTTCTTACTTTTGCTACTTTCAAAGCAATTTTCATTCTATTGAAAATTAAAATTAATAGAAGGAAAAAATGTATGAGACTTGTTAAATAAGTATATTTTCTAATAAATGTATCTCTTTAATCCCAATTTGAACAATTTTGCTTAAATATAGAAATTTCTTGTCTGACCTGAAATTAATAAAGTAGCAAGTTAAAAAAAAATTAATGAATGCAATAAAAAATTTAATTACGGACTGGTTAGTTAATTGTGATGAATTGAATTTAAGAAATGTTTATGATTTTTTTTTCAAAGTACAATTTAACGCATGGCACTGTTGACAATTCCGGATCAAATTCCGGGAATAACTACAGACACTCAAGGTGCTGGTATTTTTCAGCGCAAACACCAAAAAGTACTGATATGCCGTAGTTTTTACAGTAAATTACGATAAAATTCCCGAATTATTTTAATTAAGTAAATGTTACTGTGTAGCATTATGTACAAAAATGGCTTTTCGAATTCTTATGTAATTCCATCCTACATCACTCGAAGCGACATCACTGAAAATATTTTTTTCACTAGCATTAAAGGAAAAAATTGAAAGAAACTAATTTAACAGCATAANTATTCGAAGGCAAAGATCTTGGATCATTTGGATAAGCAGTCATCCGAGTAATGGGAAGTTAATCTTTCCTAGACTTAGTTGTTACATTCTATAACTAATAAAAAGAGTGACGAATTTGCATATTTTATTTTCAGATTTTCTTCTTCGACTGAAGTTTAAAAATCAATTACAATTGAATTTATTTTTGTGACTTTTTAACCCATGGAACCAAGTGAATAAAATATTTCTTACTTTTGCTACTTTCGAAGCAATTTTTAAAATTCTATTGGAAATAAAAATTAATAGAAGGAAAAAAAATTATGAGAAGTATAATTTCTAATAAATATGCCTCTTTAATCCCAATTTGACCAATTTTGCTTAAATCTAGAATTCTCTTTTCTGATCTGAAATTAATAAAGTAGCAAGTTTAAAAAAATTAATAAATGAAATAAAACAGTTTAATTACGGACTGGTTAATTAATTGTGATGAATTGAATTTAGGAAGTGTTAATGATTTTTTTCAAAGTGCAATTTAACTCCAAAGTACAATTAGTTTGTCACTGTTGACAATCCCAGATCAAATTCCGGCAATAACTATAGGCACTTAAGTTGTGGGTATTGTTTTAGAGCAAATGCCAAAAAGATCTGATATGCTATAGTTTTTACAGCAATAATTACGATAAAATTCCTGAATCCTTCTAATTAAATAAATATTACTGAGTAGCATTATTTACAAAAAATGGTATTTTGTAAAAGAATTGTTTTTCAAATTCTTAGGGGTAATTCCATCATTTCATCTTATACCTGGCTCATGAAATGACGTAATATATTCACTAAAGAAACATTTCTGACGTATCTGTCCACGCTGGAGATGTCTTAGTAAAATGTAAGTATATAAAAAAAACTGTATTTTACTAAAAAAAGGAGTATAAATTAAAACTTTAATTAGTTGGAGAGAAAGTTAGGTTTACAATCTGAATAAAGCGTATATTAGCTACCGCACCATCATTTTTACCGTACCATTGTAAGCTGAATTTGTTGTTTTTCAAGATATGAGCTCCACGAGTTCTCTGCATTTTCACTGGATAACAGAACGCCATACGAATTCAACTTATATCGAGCTTCAAATCAATCTTTTCGCCATCTGAAAAATGCGACTTATCCTTAGATGTGTGAAAAAAATATATCCTATAAATGCATGGTATCTTACTATAAAAGTTTTACACAAACTTTTTTCAAACATTTATTGTTTTTTTTCCTTATTTAACATTTTGATTATTTACCTTAATTGCAATATATTGATTAAATTACCTTAATAACATTATTTTTTATATTACCACATGGCTTCTTCCATATTAATTTAAACTAAAGCTTGTGATTTCTTTCGGATTTTATTTCGACAATTTAGGTACTTTAGATAGCACAATATTATTACAAATGAAGATTTAAAACAATTGCTTAAATATACTAGTAATTTACTACAAGTAGAAATTGTTACGAATTCTTAGTTGTATTAGAATATTATTAATTTAGCGCAGATGCGTTTCTTTTCTTAATTTACACTGTAAAAATTACCGGATCAAATTTTCATTAAAAAGTGGTGACCACTTAAGTGCAGTATCCGTAAAATTCATTTTACCGTGATATACATTTACCCTGAAATTATATACTGTAATTATTTTCAGCGACATTTATTTAGTTACAGTGATTCAGAATTTTCGCAGTTAACTTTATTTTAAAAATTACAATATATCAGATTTTTAGTGGATAGAATTTTGCGGTAAAAAATAAAAATACTGCCGATACTTTTTACCATAGTTAGCACAGGAATTTTTTTCAGTGTACAAGGTTTGAAATAACCTACATTTCATTGAGAGATAAACCTAAGCGTGGTTACAATAGTAAAAATTTACGCAATAAAAGTTTAAATTACATTTTAAACTACATTACACATAATGCGCCATTTTGTTTCTTCCTTTAAAAACGTTTATTATTTATGTTTAGGTAAAAGGAACCGGTAAAATTACATTTCGTGAAATTCTTTGGTATCAAAAAATTTTCTGGGCTGTCAAATTTTTCAATTTTTCTTGCTAGCTATTCTTTATGTCGATTGTTGTTGTGAAGGGATTTCATGTTTCTGTCTCTCTCAGTTCTGTGAAAGTGTCATCTGCAATTCTAAAACGTTTTTACGCTGATAAATTATCTTTCTAAATTCCGCAGAAATGATATTGATCGAAGACAAATGGTTAAATGTTTTTGTCATCAATCACATGTCATAAACTTGGAAAAAGAAACGGATTAAATTTGAAAGTATGGTTAAGTAAAAGGCATATTCCCCAATCTATAAAAATGGAATGAGCATTATATCTAAATGAATATTTAAACAAGCTAAACTTAAATTATACCCTAAAATTTATAAAAGTGGGAAACATTATATACTATTAAATTAAATTTTTAATAGAATATGTATACATTTTTCTTCCCTTAAGATATGTGTGAAAATAAACTCTATCTGTATGTATGAACAATGTGCAAAAAGAATAAAACATCTAATTAACTTTTGATCTTATGTTCCGATCTCCACTTATTAGGATTCATTCTGAATGTTTCGAGGATATTAACATAAATAATCGTAATGTCATGATTTATTTTCGTAAAGTCAAACTAAGGAAACCAGAACACAACAAACAAACAAAACTTAGAAAATACATCATCATTTTATATGTGAAGTAGATATTATGTTAGTGTCATCAGATGTTTACGGGATTCAAAACCTGAAAGCACCGATACGATCACATTAATCAAGGAACACTGTTTGCAAGAAAATATTTTTTGTTACGAAAGAAGAACAGTGACATTCATTTATTTTTCCAAAGCAGTATGAAAAAAATAACAGTAAACAGAGATTTTTTGCAGAACTGCAGACAAACGTGTTTTTATCTAAATTCTGAATAATTATGCATCGTTCACCTATATATGTGTATGTGTAAAACGTTAATTAGATATGTTAAGGAATGCATGAAAAATAGAGAAATTATTTTCTCATTTCTTATATGAGTGTAATCTATAATCATATATGAAAAATAATGGTAACTGAAAGTTCTAGTAGGAATTAAAATTTCAGGTATCTCTGCGATCACGTTTACCGGTGGACATTGTATTTAGAGAAATGTTTTCTTTATACAGCGTGAGCAATAGCATTAATTTATTTTCTTCCAAATCAATTATTTTTTTTTTAGTAATTGTTGTAAGTCTTACTTTTAAACATGTTCTATATAACAACTTAACACATATCTAAGTATGAAAGATTAGTAAGGTATGTCGCAGGTAAATAAACATCAAAGCTTTGTAAATATGCAATAAGTGTTCGACAACACTGAATTTAAATCTACTTTTTTTTTATTCTAAAAAGAATATTTCATGAGATGTTTTGCATCGCAAAAAAAAATGAAAATAATTTAAATTTTTTCATGGTTCGGCCAAGAAATCTTTTATTAATAAATAAAAAATATGAATGTGATTAGTTGATTACATGCTATGTGTTATTAGTATAAGCGGTTTATTTTTGCTATCCTTACTTATTATACTACATTATTCTACATTTTAAACTACATTTATTCTCCTAAATAAAATAAAATAAATATTTCTATGAAATAAATCAGTAGTTATGGAAATTTTTTATCTGAAAAATAAATTTAAAATATCTAACAAAAACGTTTTTTTTTAATTTTTAGAAAAAAATCTGCGGTTGGGCAGTTAAAAAAATACTTTTAGTTAAGGGAAATTAAATGTTCCAAAAGTTAAATAGTTAAAAACATAAGACTAGTTTTCATTCGTTTAATAATTATGATGTCATGTTTTTAATTAACCTTCTGTTTAAACTGACGTCCGCATATTTAATGTCAAGCCAACATAATTTCGCTTTCAACTCATCAGATAAGTTATGCGTGTAAAGGATTGATTACCATAGTTAATGAATTTTCAAGTGAAAGCAATCTAAGGAAATGAAATGTTAAGATACGTGCTAAGTTCAAAGGAAATTTGCTAGTTAATATTTTAATACTCAAATTAGTAAGGCTTCAACTAAATTGAGGGTAATAACTAGGGTTTGCTTCTAAATTTTTGACTTGTTTCCCTAAAGAATAAATAAATATATTTTCATTATATGCACCCTTATTTATTATATTTACATTGCTTTTATTATTATAATTATTCACGAAAAGATTTATAACCCTTTCCAAGATTTATAACCCTTTCTCCGAGATTTTTTTCCTCCTCTTCTAATGCATCTCAAAAATAAATAAATACACAAAATAAATAAAAAAAATTAAAAAAATCGTCACCCCTTTTTTTTGCAAGGTTTTTTAAACCCAACTCCAGGGTCATTGATACTAGTATTCTGAGAGGAAATTATTGAAGTATTTATTTGATATTTGAAACTCTTGAGGTTTTTAATTGTTTTTTGTCGTAGAGCTCTACGAGTTTTCCTAAAAGAATTATAAATAAATATTTTTAAAATTGTTTACTTACTGGCAGGGAAACATTTCAAACAAACACTGTTTAAGTAGTAGCTGTTTGGTATTTGGCAATTGAGTTAACCCTATACTAAGAATTTCCCGTCATCCTGTAAGAATTATTCACTACATCTGAAAAAAATTAGAATTTTAAAAAATTTGTAAAAAAACCGATTTATCCGTCAATATAAAAACCTACTGATCTACTATTAATTTAAATTTAGCATAAATTACTATTCACATTTTGTGGTACAAGCACAAAATGAAGTTAGAGCACAAAATGTAACATAATTTTGGTAAAGTAACAATTCGGTAACATAATTTTGGTTCGATACTAAAGCAATGCATTTAGTTAAATATTGCATCATTAATATCATTAAAATGGAAAAATCAAGAGCTACAGCAAATCAGTAGCAAAGATTCAATAAATTATAAACTGAAAATTAGAAATATTAACTAAGAGCTGAAAGTATCTCCAGAGAAAAAATACTTAAAAAAGGTTTGACCCGTCAAAGACTTCGCAGAGTAACTGATATTATTCGTAATATTGCAATCGTGATATGTTTATGTTTGCTGTAACATTACTTATTGAATTTTTTGAAGAAAAGTTATTTACTCATTTCATAAATCATCGTTAGCAATATATAATAGGCATATGGATATATTTAATAATTTAACATATGGAGGCGATAATAAAGAGGAAATAATCAATTTAAATTTTTATTAATGAATTTAAGATAAATGACGGCTAACACTTCCTTGTTACTACTTGTCTGTTTATGAAAACAATTACTTTAGATTATTTTCAAGCTATTTAGGAAAAAGAACTTTATTATTTTGAAATTGAAAAATCAATTGCCACATCAGCCGTTCCTTGTAACTGTTTTAAAAATATTATGGTTCGGTATGGTTATTATTGATATCATGACTATCTATATATTTACCACGCTTATTAGTTTTATTCGGATTTTCTAAGCTCAAATATATTAGATATGGTTAGGAGAAAAGTTTTTAGTTTTATCCTGGCTGCAGAATTAACAACCATCTTGTCAAAAGTATAGAATTAAATATGTTTTGCCTAGAAAGCGAAAGAAGTCTTGCCTAGAAAGAGTAAAGTTGAGAATCGCAATTGGGTGGCGATCATAACACGACCATTAAAATACAGATCACTGAAAAGCCGGCTTTAGTGTTTGGTAATGTTTATTATGTTTGGAATGGTTATTATTAATATCATGACTATCTATATATTTACCACGCTTATGAGTGTTACTCGAATTTTCTAAACTCATATATATTAGATAAGGTAAAGAAAAAAGTTTTTAGTTTTGTCTGACAGCAGAATTAACAAACAGATTGTCAAAACTGTAGAATTAAATATGTTTTGATAGAAAGCGAAAGAAGTTTTGCCAGGAAGGAGAAAGAGTAATGTTGAGAATATGTTGAGAATATTTATGTGGCGATAATACCACTACCATTAAAATACAGATCACTGAAAAGCCGGTTTTAGTGCTTGGTAATGTTTGAGAGTCAAGCTATATATTTGTAAATTTATAAATACTCAATATGCTGATTTTATTCAACATTAGTTATAAATCAAAATTGTAAAATACACAAATTCAAATTTTTCCCACTGATTTAATGGTGTGAATGTTTTATAAATGCACCAGGGATAAATTTAATATTGCAATAGCATTTAATCTAAACATATGTCCAGCGCTAGATTTTGTAAATTAAATTTTAAAAATGTAGAGTTTCAGATTTCGCGAAGCTTAAACTTCAAAGAGATCCAAGGCAGCTTGAGTTATCTTCTACGACTTTGAACCACCTTTATTAAGACACAGAATAATCAAAGTCTTTAATTAATTTAATTAAATTTTGTTCTGAAAAGTGTAAGGAAGCGAATGCTGAAGCAATCAGTATCGCGAAGTAAATCTCCGTGAATTTAATGAAATTAAGATGTGAAACTATTTCTAAAGAATAATCTCAATGCACTTCAACAGTTCATTTTAACATACAACATATAAACAAGATTTGTTATTAAAAAAAATAATAGTTATGGAATAGAATCCTAGTTCTTTTTTTTTCTTATACACCAAAATCATTAGTTTAAAAGAAGTTTAAAGTGATAATACTATTTTTAAACGTAAAAAGTAAAAAAAAAGACTACAATTCTGGTTAATAAAACCAAAACACGCAGTATTTAAACCATTCGTTTCTTATTTTCTCTTCATAATGCAATGGTTGACAGGAATACGATGACATCACTTATTACAAAGTTTTCCAGAACTTTTCACTGTGCTAAAAAAAAAAGCGAAAACATGTAAATATGCCCTGGAATGGCAATAATTTAATCCTAACCTCATTTTTTCTAACCCATTGATTAAATTATACTAGAACACATAGGTTTGTATGAGTCAAAACTAATCACAAACGCATTAGTCTTAACCAGAACTTTAATATCAGAAACAAACATTATTAATTACAGTAAAAAATAAAGATAAAATTATATAAATGCTGGAAAACTCTGAAAACAATGTATGCGTTGACAAAGTTTTGATAAAAAATATGGCCAAATTACTTTCCAGTATGATATTGATATTTCAGATAAAACAAAATTCCATAACTCTGGTTGCTGAACAAAAATATACAGAATTTAAACCTTTCATTTTAATTTTCTTCTTTGAAAATATAACCGTTTACCTGAAATTCTGGTTTTCAAAATTATAATTCTTATTAACATATATTCTGTGAAAAATAAAAAACTAAAATATAAATTTAACTGGAAATAAAGGATATTATGCGCTGAATTAAGATATCAATAATGGAACTACCAAATTTAACCACAGCAATTAAATTTAATTACACATTATGAAACTACATTTTATTATTAATTGCATTACATTACGTTGCTTTTTGATGTTCCTACAGATTGAGAAACGCAGTAAATTTTACTATATTTAAGTAGCTTTGACCATAGATTTTTCCCACTGCTGTGAAAAGGTTTTGAAAAGAACTTCTTAAACTCAAACATCATAACTACCGACTTTCAGACCACTGCTCGCATAGGATGTCATTAACTCAATACATGCATATCTCTAATATAAGTTTCATTAGAAAATATTTTTTTTTTCGAAAACTGTAACAAATAACATTTTTAGCAGCTTTTCTTAACAAACCAAATTTTAATGCACAATGAGAAGTTTCTCTAAACAGTATGGCAAATACACAATCACCATGCTGAAAAATATGTTTTTTACGAAAAATTTAGTTTTGCATATATAGTATACATTTAGGGTGCTCTATAAAATTGAAAACAAATCGTATTACTCATGTAGGATTGCTAAGTAATATTCAAGAGGAGAAAAACATAAACGCTATCGAAATCTTGTAAAAGGGAAATAGTAGTAGAACATTTCAGGATAGCTTTAATTATGCTTTAATTTGAGAGAGAAGTTAAAAGGAGATTATTATAAACACCTTTAGGCTTTTTACCTCCAATTAAATTAGTTTTCAAGTTTATTTATGAGACTTCATTCTTTGTAATCTGTCAGATTCCAATAGCATTTATTCCTTGCTCAAACATTGATTTAAGACCCCTATGGACTTTTTTTTCCTTCAATTTTGAAAAAATATTCTAGAAATGCATATTATAAGCAGCCAAGTATTATTTCGACTAATTCCATATGGAATCTTTTGTCTAATAAATAATTTTTAAATGATGTTTTATCAATTTAAGCGTGCAGATTCTTTGGTATCTTCTGACAATAAATTTCTAAAAATAGTTTTAAAAAAACTGAAAACGCTTAAAAAATATTGTTTTATGTAATCTAAAATTTTAGATTTATCAAGAGATTTTACTTATTGCCGAAAATTCAGCGTAAAGATATCCCTACTTACTTGATAAGGAAAAAATATATATAAAATTGTTAGAAGTATATCATTGAACTAAGATACATAACTGAGCAATTCCGATGATTATTTATATATTATTTAAAATAAGGAGTTAAAAATTAGTTTTTTTTTAAAATTCTATCACGCACAGAATTTTATTAAAAACTTTATTTTTAACTAAAGATAGTCACGCAACACTCACTCTTGGTGGAAAGGCTTTACAAAATGCTTATCGATTTGCCAGTTTTAATCTATATTTTCCAAAAATTCCGCAGAAAAAAAAATCTAACTTTTTCTTTTTATAAAATTAAAACAAAAGAAGAAAATGCGTAATGATCTTGTTTAAATTTTCTCAGAACAATACGTGTTAATTTTCAATAGGTTTGTATATTGCTTATTTTCAGAGAGAGTTTTTTGTTCACGTTAATGGAATAACTTCTTTAAACAAAATTTTTATGCAAGGAAATGGCTAGCCTTATTTTAACGATTTCCTTTACAACAATAGTGCATTTTTATCAAACAAAATTTTTAAGAACGAAAATAACTGAGTCAGATAACACACAAGAAAAATATTTATTTAATTAGAAAAATAAGTAAAACTAAGAAAGTAAAAAAGTAAAAATGAACTTTAATTTATTTTTCATGAAAATTCTTACACATTATGCACAGAAATTATATAAAAAATATTAACTTAAACTTGCATATGCATAATACAGTAAAATATTAAAAACTTTAAATTTCGTAAAATGTATCAGAATCCAAATATCGATTATTTATATTATATTAAAAAAATGTACACAGGCATGAATGTATTACATGTATTTAATGCCTGACGACCTAGATGGAACAAGATTAACCAGGAATAATATTTTACTCGTATTTTCAACTGCACGTTAAAATTGTTTTCTAAGAATTCTTCGGTAAAAGTGTCACCATTTTTCTTCAGCCAGGATAGCTCTGGATGTGGGTCACTTTTCGCTAGATGCAACTATCCAGGTCCGGATCCCAGTAGTGACAGATGGATTCTTATGCTGCATCCAGATCTTAATAACGCCTCTGCCGAGAGAAAATATCCCTAATAATATTTGAATCTTGAATTAGATTCTCTAATATCTAACCATTTTGAGAAGTATAGCAATTTCTAAAGGTTAAGTTTATGTGTAAACGCTTTTCTTCATTTTTTTAGATTGTCAGAAAGAAGAATTGAAAAACTAAAAGCGGTCACAACTTGTAGTTAAAATTGTTTATTGAAAATGTAATACTCTGTTATTTTCCATCCGTTGTTTTTGTGGAAAATTAAATGTTTTTTGTTTTGCAGAAATAAAGCTTTTCAAACTTTTAATCAGTTTTTATTATTATCAACATTCCTGAATTTGATCAGTTTACTGCTCTTAACATTAAAGGTATGTAGTCTTAGATATTTTGGATATTTTGAGCTTAGTGCTCTAAAGCTGTGTTCCCCGACCCCCGGTACTGGAAAGCCCATTTCATTGTAACTGAATTTGAATTCCTAGGTTTATACCCAAAGTTAAAAATATTTGTGTTCCATTAAAATTTTATTTATTTCAAAAAAGGGGCTCCCGGGGGTAGTGACAGTAATTTTTTAATGTTTTAAAAAGTAAAAAAGAAAAAAGAAAACCGCCGCAACTATTTTCTCCTTCAATTAGTTTTAATAAAAAAAAAATTAATCATCATAACTGTAAATATCATAAATAAAGCACGAAAGCGGAGCACGAAAATTATATTGGAACTAATGAAGAACTTCGTCTTCTCNGGAGTTAAAATTTGGCAAGTAAGGGGCGATAAGGGATACTCCTGTAGCAACCCCCTCACATCGACTTATTTTGCTCCTCTGGTCACCCTCCCCTTATTTCTCTCACTTGCTGGTCACCCCTCCACCCAACTTTGAGTTTGACAGCTGAAGATTGATGAAGAATCACCCCTCTTGGGATGACTTTGCGTAGACAGCAAAATTAATACATCAGAATAATCTAAAATATAAACAATCAACGCCCCCTCCCCAGCGGGAATCGATAAAATTATCAAACGTTGACAGGCTGCGACGATAAAAATGTTTTATTATTGCTCCTCGAGTCACAAGACCCATGAACAAGTATATGACCTGCCGTCTCGATAGTTCGAGAGTCCACTACAATTGCGGACATATTGATTAAAGACACAAATGAAGCCTGATAATTATTTTAAAAATAATATAGTGAAAATCACGCCAAAATCGAAAAGTTTATTTTATAAGTCATGACATAATATTACGTTAAACATTTAAATATGCGCATAGTAAACAATATTATGATATTTACATAATATAAATTCTGAATAAACTCTCAACGTAAAATCACACTTTCATATGAAAGTAATTTTGAACATTTAGCTTTGAGCCACAATTTCAAATACGTGGAAACTCAGTATTTTTTCTGCAATGTGAAAACAGGTATGGAAAAACTAAAAATATGGACATTTATATCATATTTCTGGCTCTAAGGGAGTATAAAAAAGCTCAATACTTTTAACCGAAGTGCCTTGGCCATCATTTTGGCAAAATAAGTGATGAAATATAGTAAATGTGGTAATATTTGGTAATTGTGTAATTATACGTTATAGCATGGCATAAAAACAATTTATTCAGTTAAATTCACTTTTCGGCTTTGCATTTTTTACTAAATGTGTGGTACTTAGAACTACAATTTTGAAAATCAGAATTGTTGGTAAACCGTTACCACATGAACGAAGAGAAATACCAAATGGATGATTTAAATACCTAATATTTTGGTTTTATTAACCGAAATTATGTTGTTTTTTTTCAAATAGAAATGTTATAAATTCAGTACGGTAAATTTAAAAAAATTTTTTTTTTCTTCGTGTGTTCAACAAAATGGTATTTTTGCCTTATGATTCGGTAAATGAATAATGATAATACTAAAACCTTTCTGAAACATTTACTACAGCTTCTGACAAAGGGGTTAAATGTGTTGCAATATTAGAATCAATGATAGAAAATTGATATTTTTTAACTCATCAAAAATTCGAGCACAGATTTTTTAAAATAACGTTGTTGCTTTTTTTAAAAATAGAAATGATATTATTCAGTACGGTAAATTTAATAGGGTTTTTTTTCTCCGTGTGCTTAACAGAATGGTATTTTTGTCTAATGATTCGGTAATTGAATAATAACTAAACTAAACTAAACTCAGCGGCATGACAGCCCATAGAGGGCCAAGGCCTACTGTGTCCATCTCAGTTTTCATGACCATTCGGCTCTGGGGTGCAGGAGCAGATGATCCGGTTAGGTGGTCAGCCGAACGCGAAACCCCAGTGTTTAGTTCCCAAGCATGCTTGGTACCCATTTATCGACCCACAGAAGGAATGAAAGGCTGAGTCAGCCTTGCCCAGCCCGAGGATCGAACGAGGGACCTGTGGCACGACAGCGCGAAGCTCTACCGCTCAGCCACCGGACGTAAATGATTAATAATAATACTAAAACTTATCTGAAACATTTACTACAGCTTCTGTCAAAGGGGTTACATTTGATGCAATATTAAAATCAATGATAATTAATTGAGTTTTTTTGATCCTCAAGAATTTGAACACAGTTTTTTTTAACAATCATACACTAATAAAAAGTATTGATTTTTGCGAATTTTTTATTTCAAATTCACTGCGCCCTGTTTCATAAAAACTGTACGTATATTTTATTTTTAACAATTTCAAACTTTTGAAAATTTTCTCACGTCTAGACGATTTCCCATCCTTTTATCTCGTCCAAAATTTCCTTTGATATGTTGAACAGATTCCATGTACGCCCTAGTTTTGCCAAAATACCATCGGTAAAGCCGAATAGTTATTGCAATAATAAATTTCACTGATACTATTACTTAAAGCTGAAACAAGCGGATTTCTGTCGAAGATGAATCACTAGGGCTATTTATTAACGATCATCTATCATTGTATTTTGAAACAGACTTCTAAAACATAAAATATTGTAATTTAGTATTGTTTTAAGGTTAAAATATTGAAATGAATAAGCTGCTGTCGTAAAGTTGCCTTTGGAGATTTGCTTCAATTAAATTTAAATAGTTGGGAATATTTTTCCGAATTTGATATTCCAGTAGAATGGGGGAAAATATTTAACATTGAATTGATGGTTTTTAAGTAAATGCGTTATAATAAGCAAGCCGTTTATGAATCAAAACATTCCGAATTCGTTTCTGAAAAAAATAATTATTAATTTCATTTCCAGAATAAAAAAATTGTTTTGGGTAGATTTAATGCAAAATTAAGTCTTGGTATCTGGGTTTGAAAACAAAGCTTATTTGTTTATACAGCATAACTTTTTTTAGTAGTTTCTAAGCTTTTAAAATTAATTCTGGATAGATTATATTTAAAATAAATTTTTATTTTCAGGTTTCGAAATCAACCTATATGTATAAAGCATATATATCCCTGATTTATTTTTTTTCAATCTGCGGAACATGTATTATGTATATGTACATCAGGAATATTGCTTACAGGTCATTCTTAATTTCTAATACGAATTTGTGACTTAGGAAAAATTATAACGATAACAGATTTAAATTCCTATCTAATATCTTAATTTTTTACCTAAACAGGTTGTGGAACTTGCGATGCAGATTTGTTCATCAGTAAAAAGCATGCTTGTTATTTATAATTTCCAATAATAATTATAAATTTGGTAATTTAACATTTATAAAATATGACTTAGATTCCACATCATTTTATTAGTTTACCATTGAGTTTTCAGAAAAAATAATTCTTTAGTTATTTAGCAAAGTACAGATACTGGTAAATTTTGAATAAAAACGGAAAATATTTTTTAGTTGTATTTGTTGTATTTAAGTTGTATGAAAGAGAGGCAAATTATTTTAGGAAAATTTTGCTACAGATTTAAGCTGTTAGGAAAGCATTAAAAAGTACTATTTAGGAGAAAATTGCAAACATTATTATGAATATTAAATGAATAAATTATTTTTTTGACAAGTTTTATATCCTAAACTTTGATTTGCTTGTAGGAAGAAAACTGTTTTATTGTAAGAATTCATTTTCATAAAATTAAATTTATAAAATTAAAAAATATCTGTATATAAAATTCAATAAGTGCTCAAGAACGTTAAATATGATGAAGATTAAAATTAAAAATAATAAAATTGTGCTTCAGTTATAACTATTAATACGTCGCGATTTTTTTCATAACGTTAGGCCAAACTGGCAAGTTCAATAATTTGAATAAAATATAATCATTTTTCAATATCTATGTCAAAGACTTCAGCTTATTCATGTACGTATACAGTGCTACAGTGCTCAAAAAATTGACAACTTTGAACTAATTTTAACCGAATGATCGGCTCAGTCCGACTGGATCAAGGGGGTGTTCACAAATATGCTAATTAGTTTGAGCAAATTATTTTATGTTACGAGATTAGACACAAAAATGTATTTTTTGGGATTTCGTACGATGTCAGTTTTTTGATCTCTAAAGTATAATAGGTACCCTCAATCTTGGATATGTGGCTCAATCTTGGATATTTTGAACATGAGTGCGGTTTAAAGCTTGAACCCTTTTTATGTTAATTTTATTAGTTGTGTATTTCGCCATATTTAGAGAACTATTTAAGTTAATTAAAAAAACTTTTGTACACAATTATAAAATTCATTTATCCGGATATTATTTCATGCAAAAAAACTTTCAGTATTTTTTTAATATTTTATTTAAGGAACGTCGTAACAATTTTGAATAAAAAGGCATATTTTTGAAAAAAAAGTCCTTTTAGACAGCAATTTTTTGAATCCATTTTTCACTTTACACAGTTTAAGATTAATTTACGATATAATTTGCTCATGTCTTATTAAAGAAACATTTTGAAGTTTTCCTTGATTTGAAATAAAATGCTTTGACTTTTAGAAATAAACATAAAAGTAAATTAAACTTCTTTTTTTCTAACATGAAGTTTAAAGAAACGAACTTTTACTCATTCAATAAATATTTTCAGAGCTTTAACTATTAATTACAACCACAAACACATTGTATTGTGATATTATTTCAGGCGGCATTGTATTTTCAAGAGAATTTTCTTACAAGGTTCTTAAACAAGTAAATGTTAAAGATTAAAAGGCACATCATCTATAGATTTTGGGTCTGTTGACATTATGACACCTTTTTAATAAATAGCTAAATTTTTACTCATTAAAATACTTTTCACTCTAATTAAAATGTATTTGTACTAAAAGTGTTTTATTGTAATTATTCTATTTGAAATTAGGACTCAAAATTAAAGTTGGCACCAACATTGTGCCGTTTTTGGAAACCCTAACATTAGGGTAATAGAATCATACTTTATTGATCATAGACGTGCAGCAGATGAACATATTTATACTTTTAATTGTAAGGGAATCAAAAAAAATATTTTTGTTATCAAAAAGTGAGACAAATTTCAACTATGTTTTTCAGCCATATTATTTCTTACAAAACATAGAAATAAAACCTTTATTTTCATTATATGCAAAAACATGTAATCCGAATATTTTGCAATATTTTCAACAAACATCTTAATAAGAAATGTAAGCGTAAAACAAGCAATTTAAGATATTGATTGCAAAAAAAATGTTTTGAAATTCTAGATTCGAAGAACTTTAGTTTGGAAGTATTTCTTTCTTTTTTTTAGAAAAAAAGCGTGTCATATTTCATAATGTCAAGAAACTCTGAAAGTCAGCTCAAGTTTCAAGAAGAGAAAATAAGGAAACTTTAGATTTTATTGTGAGCTTTGCAGAAAGGTAGCTTTATAATAGAGCACTTTTAAGAAAAAAAAATAATTTAAAAAAAGTGTTAGCCTTAATCTTTATACAAGTCTTGGTATTTTCCTTGATAAAAAAATATGTATTTTTTAATGCATCTGAGTTTCTTGGGTTATTTTGGAAACGTAAAAAATGTAATTGCTAAAGTGTTTGTATTAAAATTTTAATTAAGTTACAGAGCTTCATGTAGAGGATAGTTTTTCACGTATATATTTATTTTTCCTTAAAAATATTAAGTCTTAAAAGTTGATAGTGAAAAATAGTGAAGTATAAAAGATTTTTTTAAAAAAAATAAATATTTATTTTACAATAGTTTATATTTAAGAATAAATTAAATTCATGTCTTTCAAAATCTTGAAACTATTGTAGGAAATACTGAGAGCAAAAATTTTATGTATTGATTGATTTTTTTTCTTTTCTTTTTTTGCATTTTAAACTCATACATTACAAAACTACAATCGTAAGATAACTCCACACATGTATACTTAATTTTTTACGAATCTTTACTGACAATTTAGTTACGAAAAATCTTAAAAGAATTTTTATAACTTTTGTCGAAATAAATATTTGCGTTTCAGAGATTCAACGGTCTTTAGAAATTTGTTATGTTAATTATATATTAGCATGTGTTGTAATTTTTAGAAAGAATTTCGACAAATAGTTATATTTTGTTATATAAATTACATTTACTTGGATCATGCAATATTCTACATATTTAAAAAAAAACTTTGATTGGGAAGTTAGGATAAGTAGTTATAAATAGTGGAAGTTAGTGCAAACGTAATATTGTTTATAGTTATCACGTACAAATTTCTATTGTTATACTTAAAAATACTTACTGTATTTTTCAATAGCCGACAGGAAAAAAAACTATAAAACATTGCTTTCATTTTATTTCGAACGCATATAAGAGTATTTATACGGGTGTCTGTTATTTTTTGTCTACAGACTAGCAAATTACATAACTAACTACCATGTTAGTTATTTTGAAAAAAAAATTATAGTTTTTCTACGTAGTTCCATATATTGATGAGTTTTGAAACTAATATTTATTCTTAGATGGAAATAATAAATTGATTTCTCTAACAGGGAACAGCGAAAAGTTTATTTATGCCCATTTTTGCTTCCTTTAATTTAAATTTTTAAATTGTTGGCTACTGTGTATAAAACCAGGTATAATTGACATCATGGAATATTCAGAGCAGGTTGAAGTTTGATTGTTTATTGGTTTTTAAACCATAGTTAGTGATTCTTAAAACAAATTTTCATTTTATTAACAGGTTTTTATCTTATTATTTAATTACAGATTTATTGATAGATTGTTTACTAACATTCAAGAAAAAAATAAAAATAGTTTATTTAAATGTACTATACTATATTACTTTTATTAGGTTCCAAAATTTATTATAATATATATAAAAAAAAAATATTTCATTGAAATATGCTTCTACGACTTCTACGAAAAAAAAAACTGTGGTTGGAAAGTTTTCCAACAGAAAGTGATTACACCCATTGGATAATAGATGTCTTCAAATTCTTTAAAGCTACCAGACAACAAAATATAGTGAATACAGCTCGTCACACTGTAGATGAAAAATATTTATTTAAATGGTGCGTATACGCACCATTCAACGAAAATAGGTTAAATAAAAGATCGCTATGAGATGACACTACTGTCCAGGTGAATGTGAAGAGTAATGCATATTGAAATAGTGGATGCTATTCTTTCCTCCTAAAGGTTATCACTTTTTTGCGGTCCATTAGCGTAATTAATGTTATTAATGATGCCGTTTGAACTGTAGACTTTAAATACGTTATCTATTTTAAACAAGAAAATATATTCTAGGTAAGGGACATATATTTTTTTTTTCATGTTAAATAAATAAATAACGTTTAAAATAAATTAAAAAACTCTCAACATAGCTTATAAAAACGCAGCGTTAATACATTTTAAATCTTCCGAAATTTTTTTTGTCGAAAATTAGCCAATTAATTGCATTCCATAAACACTAAAATTAATCGAATTCAATTACTTAATCACTGCTATGGTTAAATTGTGCGTAAAGTTTGATCTAAGATGAATAGCAATTAAATAACCACTTATCACATAGTCTTAAAATTTAATAAATGCAATGAATACTTAAAAGTTTGCTTTCTGTCATAATTTAGTGTGATTTAAATTTTACAGTATGTAAAAATATGTCGATTTGACTTATGTTAATTGGAAAGGATAATATTGCTTAATATGTATTCCTCTTAAAGCTGCATTATTGCTTAAAATACATATCAAAACATATAAAAACGACATTTAAACCTAAGTAGCATATACATTTAAAAACAAACAAAAGAAAAGGAAGTATAAAATCTTCCATTCTGTAAAACTTAAATTTAATGTTCTAGACGTATGTTAATTGGAAATTTTGCTATTGTCTTAATTACTTCCTTGTTAAAAGTTACATTTACATAAATCAAATCGGTCAAAAGACATTTTGAAGGGACTTTTGCTTTCCAACTAATGAGATATGTTAGATTGTCTAAAGATTGATTGTTTTCCTAATGAATTTTCGAAGATGTAGGAATCAGGCAAACGGGGAATTCTACTTAATTTTAGCTTGGGAGGGTTGCCTTTTACGAACGATGATTGGTGTGAACGGAAATGAATTATGTTCAGAACTATTCATTAGTTTCGATATTTCTCTGTTTGAAAATCCAGTTTCAAATTTATGGATTAGAATTCTTCGAGTGAATTAAATAATGCAATGAGCTAATTCTGAAAATAAAAATTTTCCTAGTTCATTAAGATATTGTCTTACATTAAAACATTGTATGTTTTGTAAAAATAGTTAAACACTCGTGTTTTTTAGCAAGAGAGAGAAATGCTTCACCTTTCTCAAGAATTAACGTTTCGTCAAAACTTCATTTAAGAACATTTTAACTAAATTAAGTGTTAATTAGCTAAATTTGCTTTTTAAGGATATGAAATCAAGTTACTAAGTTAGAATCATAAAATTAAATTAAGCAAAAATTGGCAATATCGTTGCATCGTAATTAATTCCTTTTGAGAAAGCCATTTATTTTAATTTTAAAGGACTTTTAGCAAAGATTGATATGATCTGTTGTTGTTGCTGCTTATCCTCTCTGTCTGACGGAGAGTTCGAGATCCACGAGTTCGTTGACTGAAAGGAAGTCGAAGACAAGGAGAGGATTGCTATAGAGATCTTCCTTGGAGAGTCTCATGCAATCCAAGAGTGCAGCATCCATATCAAAAGTCAACGAAGTCATTGGTGAGGGAATGTGCAGCTTCAGTTAGTCCAAGGACCGGAGTACCAGTAAGTAGAAGTCTGTCTTGTCTTCTTCGTCTACTGATATTTAGCTGGGCATAATGGAATGACCTTCACGCCTTGTGTGGCCCTACCAGGAGTTAACTCTCGACGTACTTCATCCATTCCTTCCAGGGTCACCCTAAGGCCACGATGAGGCAAACAGTAGGATTTGAGGAGGGTGAAATTATCTTTTACATCCATTAAACTATTCAAGTTTATCTCTAAAAGAATACAGGAAATTAAAATAATGATACTATATTTAATCCATTTCAGAGAATATTAAAAACCATCAATATCTAAATGAGATACTTACATTAGTATATTTGTATATTTCGTAAACTATATTAGTATAGTAGATATCTTATACTGTATTACCCGTTTCTTATTATGTATTTCTACAATACCAGCAGTGCCTATTTAGACCATTAATTTACCCTTAGTGTCTATATTGCTTTGATAATTTTTATGACCTCGGAAAACAAAAACAGAGAGAAATATTTTACTTTATTGGGTAATTAAAAAAGGTATTGTAGATTATATATGATTTTTATATTTTTATCGTAAGAATTAACTTTAATTAAGGAAGTAATGCCAAATAATTTTTTGACAGCTTTGCAGAATATTTCAAACAATAAAGAGCAGTACGTAAATGAAATAGCTATAATCAATAGTTTGAGTACCAGTTATTCAATTTGAATTTGAATTTTTTTTTTAAAAATACAAACTTAATTAGGAACCTATACTGAACACAAATTCATGGGATTAAATATGTTATTATTCCTAGAAGACGTTTAGAAAACCACGTTACTTTCCTCAAAATCTTAAAGGAATGATAATCTTCTGTGAGAACAAGACTCAAAGGCATTAAAAAGCCATCAGCCATAAAAAAAACTGTCTTGATGACCTACTCAATTCGGAAGATATGTAATCTTTATATTGAAGAATCTAAAAGTATGGCTGAAACTTTTATTTTATCAGAAAATGTGAAAGTCAACATTGAACGGAAATGATTGATATTGTACAGGTTAATGATTCTCTCGGTGCTGTTAACAATTGATTAATATAATATTCTAAAAAATGCAATTATTCAAGAAGTTAAAACATATTTATGATTCAAAAATAAATACATTGTTCATTTAGAAAACACTTAAAATGTATCTATAGAAACCTTGTCAAAATGCATTGTATTATTGGATGTCACAAATGGAATATTGCAAAAAAAATCACTGTAGAAGACTTGCGAATCACTGTATAGGAGGGCGAAACAAAATAGAATTAGTTAGAGTTACAATTTGTTCATATTTGGGTGTATTTAATATTATTTTTTCAATTCATCTATGTTTCCTTATACAATCGAACATTTCATGTTGTTTATTACATCCGAAGTATCTGCCCTGAATACGAAATCAATACATTTATTATTTTTGTTAAATGCATGGATAATCTTGTAAATCTATAGATATGTTAATACTAGCTCAATACCTTGTATTTTTTACCGATGAAACATTAGTAAATTATTAATAAATAAGTTTTAATCAGCACTACTAAATCATTCATAAAACTGAAAAACATATACTACCACAAACAATTGAGGTAAACAAATTACTTTTTTTTATAAATTGTATATCTTCCCTGTAGTCATATGCTCTCAGAATAAGCAAAACGTGTTTTTATAAGTTCATCTAATTTCCTGCTAAAATTCAAGTTTTCAATTTTCGCTTTTACGCGTCAATTCACATTTCCGTAGAGGAATCTGGATACTAATAGTAGTATATTTAGTGCTAAAGAACTAATTATCATGATAGCAGTAGTACACATTACAAAAATTAACTAAGGAACATTGGCGTCATTAGTAATTAGGCTATATGTTTTCCCTAGATGAATAATTGCCTTTTCTCCATTAATTCAGTATTTTAATGCAAAGTATTTTCTATTTCATTTTGTACTAATTGTTAAAATTAATTAAATGTATTTCTCCGAAATAATTCGTTAAGACACTAACAGTTTTATAATCATTGTTGGGGAATGAAATAATGGCACTTTCATTTCGAATGGTGTAAAAAATACTTAAAATATTATTGAAATTCACTGTTAAATTTGGTATTAAATACTTCTGATATTGCTGTTATAAGTATAAAATGAGTAGTGATGTAATAAAGTTTTTATTGCCTTCTGAAACGGATAAGTACTCTTATATCACCATCCTACACATTCAGGGCACCGAATGTAAAAAATTTATTTTTTATTAAGCGTTGTTTATTCCGATGTGGCCTCATAATATAATATTTACCATGAACTGAGTTATAATCTCAAACCACACTGGAAAAAAATGGTGAACCAAACCACCGAAATATGGTAAAATTTACCGTGTTTCTGACTTTATGCGAACAACAAAAAGTTCGGTAATTTTTACCAAAGTGCTTTGTTTGTGATTTAGAATGAAGTATTAGCAAAATATTATTTCATAATGTATGTTAAAATTCGGTAAATGTGGTAAAATTGGTAAATTTATCGTGATTTCTTAGAACATAGCATAAAAACCATTTCCTTTTCTTCGGTTCAATTTACAGTTCAGTTTAGTATTTTTTTTAAATGTGGAATAATACGAACTATAATTTTGAAAGCCAGAATTCTTCCTATACCGTTACCATATATGAACAGAAGAGTAACTATATGAATAGTTTTAATGTATTTTTCTTTTAATAACGGAAGAGTAATTTTTTTTAACCAGAGATGTCTTTACTACTTATTGCAGCAATTTTACCAGAATTTGCAATAAATGTAGACTATAAAATTTATAATAAATTTAATTATGAGATTCAAACTATACTATAGTTTTTCCATGGCTCAATATATAATTTCAATTCTACTTTATTGGTTATTGCTAAGTTTATAGAGACAAGCTTCAATATCCTAAGTATCAATTAAAGAAAGATATGGTTACATACACCTTTCAAAATAAGAATTAGGTAGCATCATCACCATAGATTCTGAAATTACTAATTTTAAATCTACTTATGTAATCTACCAAATGAAAAAAAAAATTATTCATTAGAACATGCGATAAACATAATTTTTGACAGATTAGAGGAACACGACAGTAAATAACCTTATTATAAAATATTTACCAAATCTTATGGAAAATTATTCTTAGGGATATAGCACATGAACCCGGGGTCGGAGATTGTCTTGGAGTTCAAAGGTTCACTGTATGTTCGAATCTATGCACATGGCGTAAGAAGGGACCACCCTGAATAACTTC
The DNA here is from genome assembly GCF_043381705.1 of Parasteatoda tepidariorum. NCBI lineage: Eukaryota > Metazoa > Arthropoda > Arachnida > Araneae > Theridiidae > Parasteatoda > Parasteatoda tepidariorum. The sequence goes on along the minus strand of NC_092211.1, from coordinate 21,948,088 downwards.
GGATCTAATGATCAGATCTGCACATTCTACTGTGTTACTTTACATGGCAAAATACAAAATTTAAACAAAATCGGGTGAATAGATTCTCAGACACCGAATTTTAAATTTCTGACTTTTTTGACATTCAATTTCTCAGGAATTATNAACAAAAAACAGGGGGGGGGGCTTGTGGACAGGTGTTGTTTGCTTTCACGAAATAATTGTGAAAGAAAGAATAGAATCGCACTCAAATTTTGGGAGTTACGAAAAACCCCCTCAAATACTATACTCCAAACGCCGATGTTCCCAAATGGGAACATTTTAATTTTTACGGTAATAACTCCCTAGAAATAATAATTGGACATATTTTGATGCGTTAAAACGAACTATATGTCCCCTGGCTACTAAATAACACCAATAAAAAAATGTTTCTGTTACTTTTTTTTAAAATTAGAGACTGAAAAACTTAAGAAAATTCTAAGTTCAGAAATTCTGTAAATTTGGCCTTAAATGTATAAAAAAATTTCATGATTTTCCAAAAATTAAGAGCATCTAAAATAAATTAATACTGTTCTGTGTCATTTCAGAAAATATGACAAATGTAAACAAATAATTAGGTTAGTAAAAAAATTCACAGAAAAATGTTCCCATTTGGGAACATCGGCAGGTAAAAGGTTAAGCGTTGTTTATTCCGACGTGGCTTCATAATATAATATTTACTATGAACTGAGTTATAATCTCAAACCACAATGGGAAAAAATGGTGAACCAAACTACCGAAATATGGTAAATTTACCTTCTTTCTGACTTTATGAGAACAACAAAAAGGTCGGTAATTTTTACCAAAGTGCTTTGTGATTTAGGAAAAAGTATTAGTAAAATATTATTTTATAATGTGTGTTAAAATTCGGTAAATGTGGTAAAATTGGTAATTTTATCGTGATATCTTAGAACATAGCATAAAAACCATTTCCATTTCTTCGGTTAAATTTATAGTTCAGTTTAGTTTTCTTTAAATGTGGAATAATACGAACTATAATTTTGAAAGTCAGAATTCTTTCTATACCGTTACCATATATGAACGGAAGAATAACTATATGAATGGCTTTAATGTATTTTTCTTTTAATACCAGAAGAGTAATTTTTTTATCAGAGATATCTTTACTATTTATTGCTTCAATTTTACCAGAATTTGCAATAAATGTGGACTATAAATTCATAATACATTTAATTATGATGTTCTACTAACTATACTATAGTTTTTCCATGGCTCAATATAAAACTTCAATTCTTTTTTATTGGTTCTTTTTAAGTTTATAGAGACAAGCTTCAATATCCAAGTATCAATTAAAGAAAGATATGGTTTCATATACCTTTCAAGATAAGAATCAGGTGGCATCATCACCATAGATTCTGAAATTACTAATTTTAAATCGACTTATGAAATCTACCAAATGAAACAAAAAAAATTATTCATTAGAACATGCGATAAACATAATTTTTGACAGATTAGAGGAACACGACAGTAAATAACCTTATTATAAAATATTTACCAAATCTTATGGAAAATTATTCTTAGGGATATAGCACATGAACCCGGGGTCGGAGATTGTCTTGGAGTTCAAAGGTTCACTGTATGTTCGAATCTATGCACATGGCGTAAGAAGGGACCACCCTGAATAACTTCGGATCTAATGATCAGATCTGCACATTCTACTGTGTTACTTTACATGGCAAAATACAAAATTTAAACAAAATCGGGTGAATAGATTCTCAGACACCGAATTTTAAATTTCTGACTTTTTTGACATTCAATTTCTCAGGAATTATTCAACCTGCTTCTTACTGATTTTGTATTTTGTCATTTAAAATCATATTCTGCAAATGATGAAGAAATTGCATATCTTAAAATTCAGTGTAGAAATAGAAATGTGATACAGTAGAAATGTGTAAAGTAAAACCCAATACCAAGTAATAAGCAAACATTTGATAAAACAGTGTTTTGCAGACTTGACTCTGATATAAGAATCAGTAAGTTGTAAAATAAGCTGAGCGAAGTAATATGCTTCATCTCTTTAGATGGTAGATTATCAGAAAAATAAAGATGGTTAGTTGTCAAAAGATTAAAACCACAATTGCAAATTTTAAGGTGATTGAATGATGGTCGATTAAATTAAGCAAATACTTAACATACTTAACAAATTGTGCATGTTTAACAAATTATATTTAAACTAATAAACTTCATAAAAAGTTCTTAAATTTTATACTTTAATATAATTGAAATAATAACAGTGAGAGTGAGACTCAAAAAACATGTGTAAACTATACGAATTTCAAGAAATAAGACTCTAAAAGAGTTTTCAAAGTACCATCCTTACCGAAACAAAAATATAAAGAGCAATTCTTTACTAAAATATTGCAAATTAAACTTTATTCAGTAGAAATGCGTAAAGTAAAATCAAATGTCGAGTAATAATCAATCATTTGATAAAACAGTCATAGGTTTCTTTCTGTTGCAAGACATGCTGAGCTAAGTAATATACTTTATCTTATTAAATTGTGATATGTGGAAAAGTAATTTTCTGTAGAAACCTCGTCTTTTTCAAATAAGGTCATTTGGTTATCAAGATATTTAAACTGCAAGTCCAAAATTTAAAGGGATTGCACGATGGCCATGCAAATGAAGCGAATTTGTGCATGTTAGACAAATTCCAGAAATACATACCCATTATAATAGTCACTTTTAACCGACTTAAAATATACAGTATTATCACGAGATACATTTGGAGAGCATTTTGGTTAGCATTTGTTTACCAGCAGATCTTGTTCTAAAAATTGATTTTCTGTTCCAAGTAAACATTCAGTAAATATATTATTCTTAATTAACTTTTCCTCTAAATGTTTGCTGCTTGTATTACTCAGAAGATGCATAAAGTCTAGTATTCTAAATTAAATTAAGGAAATATATATAGGAACTGCAAGTTTTACAAGCCAACGAGAGCACAGGTAGAGTGGGAATTTCTCGAATAAATTTGAATGCTTTGAAAGATTTGAAACTCTCCTGTAATGTCCTATAAATATAATTTGAACTGAAATGCATCAGGAAAGGAATCTGAGTTTGAATAAACTTTAAACAAATATGGTATTAGAAAATTAGATTTTCCTTAAAATATAACATTTACATTATAGTAGTTAGATTTTAATCATTAGCTAAATCATTTCACTCCTACTTATAATTATGTATGCCTAAAAAATGTTTGTACAACGAAATTAATAAACCTTCATAGTAAGTTGTTTATGTTCACAAGGGAACAAAGTTAATTACGCTAAGTGGGATACAAATGAAAAATACTAAAAATTGTTCTAAGTAAATTGTTCAGAAAAAAACTGCGGCATCTTATGTTGATTGTATTTCTTATTTCATTAAATATATTCTTATAGTCGAATTATAGAATAAAAATCGATTTTTTTTCCCTTTTTGTCACTATTGCCGAGTGATTGAAAAACACAACGACAATATTTCGCAATAGAATTCGAGAAAAATCTTTCTACTGCTAATTCTATGAACGTTTAAATTGAATAAAAAAAAACTAATGAAATAAAATTTATTTCTGAAGGAAAAAAAATCAATATTTAGCTTAATTATAGGCTGATTATGTTTACTGTATTTCTTATTTCATTATATACATTCTTATAGTCGAATTTTAGAATAAACATCGATTTCTTTCCTTTTTGTCACTATTGCCGAGTAATTGAAAAATACAACGTCAATAATTTGCAATAGAATTCGAGAAAAATCTTTCTATTGCTTATGCTATGAACGTTTAAATTGAATATAAAAAAACTAATGAAATAAAATTTATTTTTGAAGGAAAAAAAATTCAATATTTAGCTTATTAAAAGGCTGATTATGTTTACTGTATTTCTTATTTCATTATATATATTCTTATAGTCGAATTATAGAATAAAAATTGATTTCTTTCCTTTTTGCCACTGTTGCCGCGTGATTGAAAAACACAACGTCTATATTTCGCAGTAGAATTCGAGAAAAATCTTTCTGTTGCTAATGCTATGAACGTTTAAATTGAATATAAAAAAAAAAAACTACGGAAATAAAATTTATTTTTGAAGAAAAAAATGCAATATTTAGCTTATTAAAAGGCTGTTTATTATTTAAATATCCAATATTATTATTTGAAATACTTCATTTTTTTTATGTATTTTCATATTGCTAACTTTGACATATGTATACATAATGTTTGGCGTATTATTTTAAAGGAAAAAGAAAAAAAAATACTTTCAAGTTTTATTTCTCATAATGAAGAATGAAAGTTTATTAAAAAAAGAGTAAAACATCTGTATAATTCTTCTATATTATATTCATTAAACTGATTTAATTTTTTATTCACTATTGGCAAAGAAAAATAACTAAGTGAAAATTCAAGTCATAAACTCACTTATGGGGCACATTTTAACATTTCACATTTCTTAGCTTTCACATTTTGTTCGTCGTGCTTTTTACTTCGTGTAGCGGAATCAGCCAGAAATATTTTTCCATTCTTTCTTGAACTACTACTTTTTGGAAGCAACTTCAATCGTTTTTAGGGTTCTGTAGCTTGTTACAAAGGATACTTTTTTTTATCTAAAGAGATCGATTTTTTTATAGTTTCAGTGATTTTTATATCTAGTCATCAACTGCTCACATACACACATCTATTTTGATGACACAGTGAGCTGTTTTAGTATCCTCTAAATTGGGAGTGGCCTTTAAACTTTAAGCATTAGTATATATTTTGATTAAAGGATTCTATCATCACGCATGCTAAAGCAATTTAATAAAAAATAAGCATGTCATTGAGTTTAAATTTGTATTGTGAAGTACGTTTGTATTGTGTATTGTATGTTAAATAATTGAAAACAGAAAAAGTTTTTATTCATTTGTAATATTTTAACTTTCCTTAACCAAAAGTATTTTTATTGCGCTAAGTACTACAGTTAAAGATGGAATGAAACCTAATTATTTTTGCGGGGATTACGCAGATTTAAGATAATTTTTGAAAAGTTTAACAAAATAAGAAAAAAAAATAAGGAGATATGTGTGCAATTATAAAATTACCCATAATTAAAAATGCCTTTAAAATTCAGAAAAAAGTAAAACTGTATCTATGTTAAGGTACTTTTTTCATAGTTTTAGACAATATTTAAAGTCCTGAAAAAAATTTTGATTTGAAGTAAAGTTTCAAAAAATTGAAAATATTTTTTTTGTTCTTCGTAGCTTAAAAAAATTGTTTCATTGTTTTTAAATGTATTTAATTACATGTTTAATCATTATCAATTATTTTTTCCTTTTAAAACATTATGCTCTAAGTCTTTTACTTACATGTAATTGAAAAAAAATTGAATATTTAGCATTTACCGAACATTTATTTAGCGGTATTCATCATTTACCATTGAATATTTAGAATTTTAGCATTACCAAAGTAAGCCCCTTTGAAAAACTAAACAAATATACATACGAGATAAAACCCATATATAACAAATATAATTGATAAGTTCAAATTTAAATAAATTTAAATGCATTTTAAGATTTTCAGAGATGGAAGAGAAAATAAATATGCTCATTATTATAATGGAGCAAATTTATCATAAAATTGAAGTCTTATATCTATTGTATTCTACCGAAGAATTCTTTTAATGAGCAACAAACAGCATAACATACTTAAAAAATGACAAACATATTTATAGAATTACCAATATTCACTCATCTTTCTCAACTTTCAATCTTTTTTGCAAATTTAAACTTCGTATGAGGCAATTTCTGCAAAATTCTTTCTCTTTTAAAAGGAGAATAAAAGTAGTGCTTATTTTATTTCTTTTACTTCCGGTTTCTTAAGGCAATCATTATTTTCTCGTTTCCTCTAAAGATCAGGTTGCAATAAATACTAAGGAGCTTATAAAATGATCACTTCTATGCTAAGAGAAATTCAATACAAAAATACTTATAAAAATATTTTTCCCCTGCTCAACTAGAATATTAAAGCGAATTTAGCACCTTTTTAGATATTTAACACCTTTTTAGCAATGTTTAAGGTGGAAAAAAAAACATACATTTTGAAAATTAGCTCACATTTCTAAATGATTTTAAATCTATTCTGAGACAAAAACTTTAACCTAAAATGTTTAAAAATTTATTTATTTTTAAACATAAATATCAACATTATATAAAAATGAAATATTATAGAAAAATGAAATATTATAGAAAAATGAAATATTATAGAAAAATGAAATATTGTAGAAAAATGAAATATTATTGAAAAATGAAATATTTTAGAAAATTACTTAGATAAATAAAATACTTAGATAAATAAAATACTGCATTTCTGTAGAGATACTGTATTTTTGACAGTATTGGAAGTTACCCTTTTGATTTTACACATTTGAAGTCCTGTGTTTTCTAAAAAAGTTCGTTTATTGAATCTATATATTCGTGCAATAAGAACTAAATTTCCAAATGGCTTCAATAATAAAATTAAATATGGACTCAAAAAAAAAAGAAAACTAATAAATTATTAAAATTTAGAGCTTTACTAAGAACTTGAATATTTTTACATGCTATGTTAGAAAATGGAAATAGATAATTGCTAGATTGGCCTGATGCACATAATTTGGATCTGTGAACTGTAACTATACTGAGCTATCACAAGCTTACACTTTTATTTTTATTTCTATATGCCTTAAAAATAGATTAAACCTTAACTTACCTTATAGAGAATACCATTTTATCTACCTAAAACAATTATTGAAAACTTTGATGAGTTTATAAGAAGTCGTCGATAACCTTTTCATAATCGGCATTTCTGGAAATTTGACATAAAATAGTCTCCACTGGAAAGCCGTGTTTAAGATTAGATAGTTATTTCAAAAATGGACGAGACTATTTCAGAAAATGGAAATGGTTATTTGGAAAATGGACATAGTTATTTAGAAAATGGGCATAGCACTTGATGCTGTTTTTCAAACTTCTCGCATCAAACTTATTCTTTTTTTAGAACATCAATCTTTTGCCTCAACACTTTCCCTCTAACACTAACTAATGCTCAATACTTTCCCTCATATTTTTTTAACAAAAAATTTATCTTTTTTTTTAAATATTAGAAGTCAACAAATCTTTTACAAGATTTCCATGGGTCCTATATCTTTAAGTGCACTGGATACGAAAATATGACTCAAACTTACATGTACCTGACTCTAGTAGATGTACGAAACTTACATGTACCTGACCTAGCAATGTACCTGAGTGTGAAATCTGGAAATTTGCTCTGCAATGATTAGGTATAATATTTAAACTGTAAGGAAATGTTCAATTTATCGTTTAGATGTTAAATTTGGGATGAGCATTTATAAGGAATCACTATCCATTTTCTTACAAACGCATTTAGGTTTGTGTCCACTTTTTCAAACACGCATTTTGAGCTATATTTATTTTCGTAAATGCACATTTTGAAACAGTGTTTACTTTTTAACATGCATTTTGATGTGTACTCACTTTCTCAATCCCGCATTTCGAGTTATGTTAATTTTTTATATACGCATTTCGAATTGTATTCATTTTCTTAGACACACATTTTGAACTCTGTCCATTTTTTTAAATACCCATTCGGAACAATGTCCGTTTTCTTAGTCAGACAAGCTGTGCCATTTTTCCAAAACAAGCATTTTGCATTGTGTTCACTTTCTTCACGCATTTTGAGCCATGTTTCTTTACTTAAATGCGCATTACGGTACAGTGTTCACTCTCTTAGCACGTATTTTAGGTGTGTTCCCTTTCTTGGTTCATCATTTTAAGCTGTGTTTACTTTCTTCAACACGCATTTTGAGCTCTCCCCACTTTCTTAAATACATTTGAGCTTCGTTAATTTTTTAAACACGTATTTCGAATTGAGTCAATTTTTAAACACTTATTTTAAGATGTGTCTAACATAATAAACTGGCCGAAAAATATATTCTACCCTGGTAATTGCCTTCGTATATCCGCTAAGGCTCATTACGAAAGCGTTTTGACTTAGAATCAGACAAAAATGGTAAAACTCTTTCAAATATTCTAATAATAGGCAATAATTTAATTATGTTTTCACAATTGCCTTCGAAGTATTTGTTTAAATATTCCAAGTCAATTTTCATTTTGCATTCTTTGTTACATGGAGTAACTCCAAATCCTTCATGGCTTCAATCCAAATTGTTGTTTCAAAGATCACCGTTCGAATTTTTTTTCTGATTGTAATTTGACTGGAAAGCAATTTTTAACAAAGATAATTCATATGAAAACAGAATGATTTTTTATTTCCTTTTATCTATAGTCTTCGTCATTTTGATTATCTTAAAATGTTTATCATGCAACATAATAATAACCTATTATTTTAACAGCCTCTAAGTGTTTTCTTGATCAGTTAAAAAACCACAAATATTGATGGCTAATGATTGAGTTTTGAATTATGTATTTACCCATTACAAAAAGCAGTTTATTTTTCTGAAATGTTTTAAATCCTGCAAATCACAAAGAGATATTTCAAAATTGAGGTCATCAACAGTAATAATTCAAATTATATTTTCGGTGTCTTTATTTATTTTTCAAATCATGTCACTGATTTGCCAAATCAATAGTTTACTGATGTTTATGACAAAAAATATCTCGGATCAAATTACAGTATGAAGTGCCGCCACTTAGAGTTCATCATTCATAAATTTCATTCAAAGCATAAAATCCTTTTTTACCGTAAAATATTTTACCGCAAATTTTTCGACTAAAATTTAATAATTTAGAGTACTTCAGTGATTTTACTGTAAAGACTCTCATATATTATTACCGTAAATTATTACAGTCAAAATTTTAATGCACTGTTAATTTTAATTTACTGTAAAGTATATCCGAATTACTGTAAAGTATATACAGTATATTCGATCTTTTGTTCTGTAACATGTTACGGTAAAAAGTGTCGTCACACTCAATTCGGGTACTCTTTATCGTAACTACAAAATTACAAATTATTTTTACTGTTGCCCAGACTGACAGATACAATGTCAATTGTTAAGTTACAGATTATCCAAGTATCTAATTTGTTGCTTTACTTGTAAATAAATTATATACTTATCATTTTCATATAAACGATAAATTATTGATTTTACCAATTCACTAATATCCTAATTTGCTTATAAGCTGCTGACATCATTGGAATTTTAAGAGTTTTCGTATTTTCATGAATTTCCCAATCACTTAGTTTCTAGTTATCCGTTGTATTTTATACCCCTAACTGCTTAGTTTTCAGTTACATGGCTGTTCGATACATTGATTTTTCAACTCAAATTTCTAATTTACTGCAAGTGTTCAAAGATTTACATATTTGCATAAATACTGACTCTCTAATTCAATTATTTGTTTTGCTGCTCAAACACTAACTCATTATTTTTCAGACTTATTAAGAATTTAAACTCTTCTTAACTTAGCAAAGACTGTTATAACAAATGCAGCATGTTAAAGTATGCAAAATGTTAGGAATAGACCACATGGAAGTATATTAACAGAAAAAAATTGCAGCTTTGTTAGTGAAAGGTTTATAGGTGAATTTTAAAATGGACTATTCCGTGATTCTTGAATTCCCCAGAATAACATAGGTTTAAAATATGTTTTCTGATTCCAATTTTCTAAACATTATTACATAATAGAAAAAAAATAGATTTATGATTTTGTGGTGAGTAGGCTTATTATTTTAAATTATTTAATAAATGCTTGAATAAGTTTACATAAATCTAATATCATTAAATTAACATATATAGTTTGTACATAATTGTATTTGGCAGCTACTTGAGGGGAAAAGAAGTGCCATGTGGGTAGAAAAGAAAGTATCAGCTTAGGCGTACAAAGATTCCTTGATCGATATTCCTTAACTAGTAAAACTAATTCATGTAACGTTTGAAAGTTATTCAAGTTCTTCAGGTACTTGAAACGTCTTAGGAACCTCGAAAGTAGAATTTGTAGGATGGAGGCAAGGTAATCTGCACTTGAGGTGCAACTATTACATCAAGACCGCCTGGATGACTGCTGGAATCTAATATGTCTACATGCTGGTTCAAATCAACGTAAGTAAAAAAAAAATTGTTAAATTTAAGTATTTAGTGGTTAGAGAGAGATTCAAATTCCTAATAATTTCTAGAAAACCATTATGGAGTACTAGGCTCTATATGTTCTGGTATTTTAAAAACAGGAAAAGATATTTGTGATTATTCGAAATAGAGTAGCTTTGAGCTATGCTCCTTAGTATAATAATTTAATTTTTACCAAAACATTGAAACACATCATTAATTGCACCAGAAACCATTTAACAAATCTTATTACGGTGTTTCTTGTTTTTAAGTATTCAATAGATAGATCAGGATGTACATACCTGATAGAATGAAACAACTTCTGCTTTATTAGGCACTAAGTGCTATGTAAGGTAAAATTATACATATAATTATTTCAAATAACGTTGCTTAGAGTTATGCTTTTTAATATAATGATGTGGTTTTAAAAGAAAAGAAGGCAACGTGTTCTTCATATACACTAGCCCTTGAAACAGTTTGCTTTTTTTTAAGTCTATTTTTAGAAATGTAAAAGTTAACGTTACTAAAATTAATAAACCAAGTATTTGTAAAAAAAGATAATTTTCTAAACTCCTCTCAGAAAAGTTTGTGCTCAGCAGGAACATATTAAATGATACATTTTTCGTTTTGTTTCTAAAACCACTTTCACTATTTAAATTTTCACTTCAAAGTTTAAGTATTTTAAATGTTAAACATGTAGCGAAAACTGATTTTTAGGTGACTTTTGCTATGCCATCTACCATAGAATATACATAGGGGAAGAAGTCTAGTTTTCATTGACATGTTATAAACTAGGTTAGGTGTGGTTCCTGTGTATAAAGAAAAAAATGACATTTATAGGCACAAGAGCAGAGGTACGGGTTTGAACCCTCTTCTCTTCCCTACTAATACTGAGAATGGGGAAAAGTTTTTTACTTTCTTTCTCTCGTTGGTTTGTTCCATGTTTTTACAGTATAGATAAATAGTATTGCACTATTAATTAAGATTCTTCTATGAGAATATATTTATATCATCCATGTTAAGTGAATCTGCTAATGAGGAAAGAATATAGAAAGAAAGTATATAGAAAGAAAGTATATAGAAGGAAATTATTTTGATATAGAAAGAGCCGCATGCCCAACCATGCATGTAGAGTTCTCCAACAGCCGGTTCGCAAGTATCATCCCTGTGACTATCACTTTGTTTCGTATGCGCATGCGCTGGAACTAGTGACGCTCTGCTAAATTTCAGTATGTTCCTCACCCTTCAAGTTGTCTTTCTGGTATAGCGTATCGAACCGAGCAGTTCCCGGCTTTAGTTGTGTAATCGAAGAGCTGCATTTTTTCTCCTTTCTATATTCGTTGCCATGTACTACCTACTCAAGATTGTGAAATTATTGGACACTTTAAATTTTTCCAACTACTTGGATAGCCACTTAAAGAAAATTGGAAAGAGATGAAAATGCGCAGTGTGCCGCATTTTGAGTCAGAAACCAGAAAATCATTCTTGTAACATTCTTTTTTTACAGGTAGTGCTTTTAAAAAAAAGATTGCGAAAACATTTTTTAAAAAGTAACCAGTATCTACAACAACAATGTGGCTCTGCCGGAGAATAAAAATCATTTAAATGGTCTGTAATGCACCAGATATGACTGATTTTAAATTGTTTGATTTTTTAGTCTACAGCGTCTTTAGTTCGGAAATATTATAACTGATTTAAAAATTATGTTTGAATATATTGTTTAGTCACTAAACCGGACCCAACGTTCAGTAAACTTTCAGCTTTATAATTGAGTTTTTAAATTAATGGTCATGTAGGATAACTGACAAGAAAAAAACGAAAGTTGAAAAAGGGTTTCAAATTGACTGTTATTCAGCATGCCTCTTTTGTAATTAGAATAGAAAATCAGTTTTGCATAGTGTTTCAATAATATCAATTTTGCAGGTGTATCATTGATTTTTAAAAGTTAAATTTAGTTTTTGTCAAAAGATTTCAAAGTCAGCAAAAATTACAAATAAATAGAGCTAGAATATTTAGTCAGCACAAATTGCAAATAAGCAATGCTGAGGAATATTTTATTATTAAAGCTTTGAAACACCTTTTTAATAGGAGTGATTGCTTTTATTTAAAACTTTTATTTTTTATTGCGTAAAAATCTTTTATGATTTTTTTTATTATCACTAAGCCTTCTTCGAACGCATTGAGACATTTACTTGAAAATGCTAATACCTAAATATAAAAAAATGAGTAAAAAAATTGTCCCTTTAAGAATATTTATGAAATTAAAATTTTATCTCTAAGCACTGAAAAAAATCCTCACAAATAGCATATTTTTTAAAAAATGGAGCCCTTTATTTAGGATTTTAGGAGCCTGTCGTGCTCTTCATTTTACAATAATGGGAAAGATATAAGAAACTTTCAGCTCTTTTAAATTAGTAACCGAATTTCTTATTTTCCAAAGTATGCACTCAGCTCATTAAACAGACTTTGAGCATTCGTGTAATAATAGAAAAGAAAATGCATAAATATATGCATATTTTATCAAACAAAAGGGAGTTGCCGCATTTAAATATGTCCTTTCTTACAATTCTTTTATTTTGGAACATATGATTTAAGGACCTTATTGTCAGTCTTCTAAGCTCATATCGAACATTTTCGTGCTCAATTAGGGAAACTTGTATGGAAACACAAAGTCTTCAAAAACAAAACGCCTCAAGATATCATTATTTCTCTTCGTTTTGAAATGATCTTGGTAATGAAAAGATTTTGAAATTACCAGAAATAAAAGTATGCGTTCGTATTTATGCCTTGAAAGCTTTTAAAAGCAAGATTGGAAGTATTCAAATGCGGATTTAACGCTCTTGTAAATACTTAAACATGCAAGGATATAGAATAGAAGTTTAAATTGATGCTTATAAATTGATTGATTTGGAAATGCTATTATATCCTGTTTTTTTAAGAAAAATAATGTATGTGGAAACTTAATTGTTTTAGAAATAGTTTAAAATAGGATTAAAAAATTAACTAATAATATTAACTAATTATTGAATTCTTAACAAAATAACACCTAAGACGTTTATGTTCTACTATGTAAATCAAATACATAATTATATGCCTTTTACTCCATTTTCTATTTCTTGATTTAAAAAAGATTAAGAAATGTATAAAAATAATGTCTGAAATAATACTTAGAATTAAACAAAAATGTCATTAATTTTAAGAAAAATTTAAAACCATTTACCAAAAAATAATTCTGAATTCAGTTCTGTCAAACGTAATCTAAAATTTGAGTTGATAAAATAATATAAATGTTGTTTTACAGTGTATACCTACGCTTACACGAAATTTTAAAAGAATAATGCTTGTACATTTACACATGCTTTTATGCAATTCTCCAATTTCACTGAAATTTATAAATAAATTAATCAATAAAAATATTTAAATTTGAACATATAAAAAGTGAATTTTAACAAAAATGGAGAGATTTCTTGTCTGGGGCCCGTTTTATCATGATAAGAATGTGGATTTATAAAGGGCCGTATACCATGCCCATGATATGATATTACTTCAAGATGAACATGGTACACTTTATGACTCTTACTTATTTACTGTTCTGCTCGTAAAAAGCCGTATTTTAATCTGCAGTACTACCCGCATTGAAAAATGGGTTTTTCCATGCTATTAGATAGAGAAATAGTGTGCAAGGGACGAACGTTCTCCCAAATTTACGCATTTGCTCAACTGTCAGTGGGTTATACCATGTGCATATTATTTTTTCAACTTATGGGATAAGCAAATATGACTTTACATCAGTACGTGGTGTAAAACCTTATATAAATTATGTAAAAAAAAATTTCCAAAAACAATAACATTACTAAAAACTGAATTTCCGTATTAGGCCAACCAACTTTACAACTAATCACTTTTAAATTATAAGTAACAAAAAATATGAATTTTATTGCAAATAATTTTCCCTATCTCCCAACATTCTAGAATTTCTAATAATATATTATTTTTATTTTTTTATATAAAACAAATTATAATAAAAATCAAAGCAAAAGTAGTTTAAATTTAAAATATTAACGTTAATTTTTTAATTTTAATTTTCCTAATACTTAATCTAAAATGAAGAAAAAATAACTAGCAAAAGTTACCCAATATTTTTGTACTATTGAAGCTTAAACAATTAAGATCGAGAAGCTGAAGATCTCTGCTTTCAATGAATATTCATCCGTTAGAAGTTAGAAAGCCAAATTAAGATGTCAGCTACAGCTGAGTTGCCAAGTTTTAAAATTCAGCTGCGCGAACGGAAAACCAAGATTTCCTTTGAAATCAGAAAATAGCTTGAAACTGCATCTTTAAGGACTTGTCTCATTGGTATGCTTCCAGTTAGGACTTCAATTGCCAGGATAATCAATCCTCTGCATGCATAATTTATCTCGAGGTCTGAAAGCTAAATTATGCTTGCTTGACATTAACTAAGAATACGTCAGTCTTGAGTTTTAATTAAAATTAAAAGATCTGACACTTATATGATGGGCACAATCATAAATATGATTCTTATTTACTGTGTTTTTGTAATATTTTTACACAAAATATTATTAGTTTGTGGATATTATATATTATTTATAATAAATTTTTTGTTAATTAATTTGCAATTAATTTTTAATATTTTTTCTTTATAATTAATTTTTGTTACATTATTTTTTATTATTTAAATGATGATATTATTTAATTGCAAGAATTTATGTGCAATCATTATGGAGATATGTAAACTGATTTTTAATTACTTATCTGGAAAAAAACGTATAGCTCGCTGCGTCACTTATACTCCAACAGATTTATAATATCACTGATTCTATATAAAACATATTATTGTAAATCATGCTTTCCTCACTTTGTCAAAAATAAATGCATTGTTTTTCGTGTCTTGAAAATAAATTTGTTGATTTTAAGTTTTTGTAAAATATAGTTTAGATACTTTTTTAAATAAAGTTTTCAGTAATTGGAGAAAATTTTGCTAATTTTGAGTACTCTGTAAAACCCACGGGCTCATTTTAATTGTGAACATTATCTTAAAATGTACCTTAGCACTTAAGTGTTGCTCATTTTAAATGCGTTTAAAAATGTATGTCTTATTGCTTTAAATCATTTTTATAATAAATATTTTTATTGAATTGCATGTACTGATTTTTTTTTTTTTTGTTTCAGACATATTTTTTTGCTTCTAATTTTATCACATTATCAATATTTCACTTTTTGTAATGGAAAAAAAAGAATGCTTTGAATAGAAAATAAATTTTACCGTATAAAGTTTTTTTTTACCGTGTTCTAACAGATCTTGATAAAATTATCAAATTTTCTAAATTTTATCACATAAAAGCGTATGTTATTTTTTATAAAAGCGTATGCTATTTTTATTACCGATTTCCTTATTACAGTGCATTGGAAAAATTAACTAGCATTTTGGTGTTTCCACAAAGTCTGAATCACGGTAAAATTCAGCATATTCTGGTAGTTTCAACCATATTTACTTCAGTGTAGTAATAGCAGTCTTTTTCAGAAGTTGTTAGGAAATTAATATTTCACCATATATTGTTCCTCAATTAACTGCTTGTTGATTAATCTTTATTTGTTAACGATAGAATATCAATGACTGGATTTTTCATGTCTAAACTTATTTAAAATAGCTATATTTTACTTTAAACGGAATTGAATATGAGTTGAACTCATCTTGACTTTATTTGGCGTTTCAGTATCTCGGGTGCCACTGTTCTATCCCAGATTTTGGAAATTGAAACTCAAAGTTAAAAAGTAGTAGAAAGAAATTGTACATGAGATTAATTAAAAATGTTTATATAGTCCATTACAAAAAAATAATGCCATTGATAAAAGTAATCATGAATAAGTTGAATTGTCAATGATGTTAATGTTTGCAGTCTGCATCATTTTTTTCATCCATTGGGTCCCAATGTCCATTTCTTGTAGTTTCAAGGTTTCTTTTCGAAATATGAAATATTTTCTTCTGCAGTGTCTTTATAACAATTTTTAAGGTGTTGTTTTCTTCTTCTTGTACATTGAGATTGAAAACTACTTAAAATGCATTTAATGTTTTACGTCAACTGCTATAATTTAATTTACATAGACTATTCTTTTAAAAACGTTATATAAGAAACAATTGTTTATTCATACAAATGCAGTGAAAGCTCAATCTATTAGCCTATAAGTGGAAAAGATGCCATACATTAATATAGTCATTCATGGGAAATTTAAACTTTTATCAGCGTAAGCTTCTGTCATTTGTCTTGAAAAATTTAGTTTAATTCTTTCACAGAATTTATCAATATTAATTTTTAGTTTCAAGATCGAGTAATGCAGATGTAGTTGCTACAATCGATCTCATAAATTCACGTATTTTTCAGTAGTTTCTTCAGCAAATAGTTCGGCTGCAGAACCTGTGAATGAACAAGTATGGATTTTATTAGAAACCGCTAAAACTGTTGGAATCAGTTCTTCATCAGAAAAAAATGTCCAAATGGTATCTCTCAAATGTATACAGACAATAAAATTTAAACAGGATTGATGAAATTTTGTATGGCATTATTAATAAATTTACTTCTTTGTTAATTCATATTTTTCAAATGTGAAAATCCAACTCGTGCTATTCTGAGGCTGAAAATCTATGCGAAACATGCAAATCATGTATCTCTCTCTCCATTTTTTAATAAATATTAGTTTTCTAAAATGATTAAAATCGTATTACATTTTTGAAAGATTCCGGTAGGTGTAAGTTTATTAGAATTCGCTACTCACTTTACAGGTTTCATTTTGTGTTTTGTTCTGTCTTCTTTACATTTTATTTTCTATTTTTTGCATGATTTATTTTTACGTAACGTGTTCTATTTTCCTTCAATTTTTTTAGTGCTCCTCACACTGTTGCATTGATATATTTTACTTCGGCTATATTGATAAAAGATTAAAAAGCACTCATTTTAGAGGATATAATCCTGGGAGCTGATGAAGAGATTTTATCTTTTTATTTTTTTTTGTTTTTCGTCATTTTAATATATAAAAATTTTTTTTTTTAATTTTTTTTAAATTTTTATTTTAATAATTCTTTGTCTTCTCTATTTATAATTATTTCTATTTTCTATGTTCTATTGAATGAAAAAATAGTTAATCGAGGTTTAAAATTTGGAAGAAAAAAATTTAAAGACACACAAGTTCTATTTAAATGAATCTGCGTGCAAAGCTGCCAGAAATTTAGTGTGTTACAATATTAAAAAAGTAAAAAAAAATATTCTACGTTTATTACTAGCTTTGTTTTTCAGCGAAGTTTCTATTAATTATTAATAAGGATCGCTTGTAAAATTTGCGTAAACACATAAAGACAGCAAACACAAATAATTTAATCAATTTTTTGTACAACTATCTTTAGATTCCATTATTTTGAGGAATGGTTACAACTGATTTTGATTATAATGTAAACAATTTATGGCTCCTTGTTAAGATATAAGACGACTTACTAATTAATTAAAAAAAACGTTAAAAAATTTGTAATTTCGTAAGAAATGTTCTTATTCTTGATTTAAACAAATAAATCTAAATCACAAAACGTTAACTGAATATGCAAAGTTTACAAAAAGAAGAAGGAAATATATTAGAATTATTTTGGTTAAAATTCTGAAAATTTAAAGGCTCTAAAAGCATTTCAAATATATAATTTACTAAAAATGTTTACAAAATAAACATTAAGCTTTTTTTATGTATAAAATAATAGATGTTGGGAAATACGTAGAATAAGTTCGAAGAAAACTCAAATTATAAATCAAAATTTTAAGCTCATTAAACATCTTTTTGAATAACAATAATTTCCTAAAAATGCAATAATTTTGAAGTAAAAGCAAGAAAAAAATGATTTAGTAGAATAAACTTCGTAAACACTTTTATTTTTAAGAATGACTTCTATAATAAATGAATCTTCATCATTTCAAAGTTCAGAAATTCTCGTGCCATAAGAAACAATAAATATTGTTGTTAAAAAACTGCACTTTAGCTATAAATAACGAAGATTAGTATCATATTTCTTATTTGATTCATACATTAATTTAAATCATTTCCGAATAGAAGTTGAAAAAAAACCACAATTACAGCACAAACAAAATTAATGAACCGAGTTTTAACGATGTTCTTTCTTTAAAGAAAAACCCCATTAGCAAACTCATAATTCTTCTTTAAATAATTTAATTCCTCATAAAGAACCTCCTTATGAATCTGTCAGCATCTATTTTGTTAATTTATTTATTTATTTCAGAATAAATAATAATAAATTGTTAATAAAATTAATCAATAAAAATATTAAACTTTCAATCTTCGTTGCCAGAAAGATAAAGCATTTTTTTTCTTTAAAAGATTAGAATTTAAATTTCAAATTAAAACAATCATTAACCTGGAATATGTAGCTTAATACTAGATATTTGTATTTGAAATGCACTTACATCGTTTTTAAATAGCTACTAAGATTTTCAAATATTTTGGTTATTTGCAAGGCAAGGGTTGTAAAATAGACAATCATTGTTGAGTATAAGCTTCATTCCTGACTGATCTAGTTTCACTGAGAAATAAGACATAATTTTTTTATAAAATTACAATTATAAGACACTTATTTATGTTGAGTCCAAGTTTAAGTCTCTTTTTAGTTTCTTTAAATGTTACATTATGTATTTAACAACATACCGGAGAACAATTTTTTTGCATTTATATAAATACATGATCTTAACTAATTTGAGTGTGGAGATTCCAAATCTGAAATTAGTTTTGCTCTTAAAGTTACTGATTTTTTTTAAATGACATTTTAGTCTATTTTTTCGAAATGTGCAAGTTAATAATACATATATATAACAGGGTGTCGGTGATAATGTTGCGTCAAACTTTTAGGGGAGTTAGGACATGTCGCAGTCTTATTGGTTGGCCGGGACAGGGTCGGGATCATCAGGTGAGGATCCTTGAGGTGGAAACCTTCTGGTCCTTGTTGCCTAGAAATAGAGGTAGGAAGTAAATAAATGGGCACATTACCCAAGTAATTATCATCCTGTGTGATGATGTTTGAAAATACATAGGGGAGGGTGGCCTAAAGCGGGTAGGTCGCCTATAGCGGGTAGGTCGCCTAAAGCGGGTAGGCATTCGTATCCCGCAGCTTGGCGCGCAAGCGCCAATATCTAAGTTTGCCGTGATTACCCGAATACTCACGAGTTTCAATCAGTCCCAGCAGAGCAGAAGTAAAGCGACGTGACTTAACCAAGCACAAAATAAAGAAATTGATAAGTTTATTAAAAAAACTCAAGTTACGTAATTTGTGGTTAGTCGAAAGCCGGTTTATTTTTTTTATTGTCAATATTATTATATTATTCTAACACTATTCACCTATAAACTACGGTGTTAAATTTTTTTCAAATTTTTTTTATCTAAGGTTATAATTTTTTTAGTAAAAAATATCCTTTTGGGCAAAGCGGGTAGGGCAAAACGGGTAGATACCCGCTTTGCCCCGATAGATTCTTACACTAACTTTTCTGTATTTTTGTATAGATGGTAAATAAATACAAGAGAAAAACAGAACAGGCGGCCTGGTGTGAAACGGCCATGAAGAATGCAATGAAGGAATCTGAGACCACTTCGGTTACTGCGTCTTCTAAAAAGTATGGTATCCCACTTTCTACTCTACAAAGACATCTAAGAAAGGGCAGTTGCAGTAAAAATCTTGGACGATATCGAAGAGTATTCAATGATGAGCAAGAGGCTGAGTTATTGGAATACGTATTTCAAGTCGATGATCTTTTCTACGGCTTAACTAAAAATGAATTTTTGAAACTAGTCTATGAGTATGCAGAACGCAATAATATCGTTCATCCTTTTAAGAACGGCAGTGCTGGAAATGATTGGTATTTGGGTTTTAAAAAACGACATCCTAATTTAGTTGTTAGGCAACCAGAACCAACATCAATTGCAAGAGCACGAGGTTTCAATCGGCCTCAAGTTTACAGATTTTATGATTTGTTGGAAAGAGAAATTAATGAGCATGACATTGATTCAACAGGAATATACAATATGGATGAAACTGGCATTCATGCATCTAGTAATAAACCTCCGACAATTTTGTCAAAATCAGGGAAAAAACAGGTGAGTGTAATTTCAAGCTCGGAAAGAGGAAAATTGACGACTGTTATCTGCTGCTGCAACGCGGCTGGATCTTTTATACCTCCATTTTTTATTTATGGTAGAAAAAGAATGGTTGGTAGATTGTTAGATGGAGCACCCCTTGGTTCCCTTGCTACTTGCACTGACAACGGATGGATTAATGGACCGAAATTCCTGGATTGGCTTCATCATTTCGTCGAAAATACCCATCCAACTCCTGAGAAAAAAGTAATCTTAATATTAGATAACCATGAATCTCACAAATATATTGAGGCCCTTGAATATGCTAGAAAAAATAATTTAATTTTTATATCACTGCCTCCTCATACAACTCATCGCATGCAACTTCTGGACCGTTGCGTTTATGGACCGTTCAAAACTTACTTTGAACAAGAAGTTTCTACTTTTCAACGAAGCCATGTAGGTAGAATAATTACTCAGTACGACGTAGCTGCACTTATTGGAAAAGCATATTTAAAAGCAGCTAGTGCACAAAATGCTGTTCAAGGATTTAAATCCTCAGGAATATGGCCCACGAACCGACACATATTTAGTGATGCTGACTTTTTGCCTGCTAGTTTGACGGACAGGGCTGAAGTTATTGAAAGCACCAACGCTTGCCCATCGCAGATCCAATCTACTGATGCTGGTCGTCTTGCTAATAATTCTGATTGCTCTACTTCTACATCTGTATTTGAAAACGTGGATCACAAATACTCTCAAGCATCAAGGATTTCGCTACGACGCACAAACGAGGAAACTTCGTATGATCCAGCTGTTGAAGATGATCCTTCATGTTCT
Organism: Parasteatoda tepidariorum; assembly: GCF_043381705.1. NCBI lineage: Eukaryota > Metazoa > Arthropoda > Arachnida > Araneae > Theridiidae > Parasteatoda > Parasteatoda tepidariorum. The sequence goes on along the minus strand of NC_092211.1, from coordinate 21,926,999 downwards.
ACGACTATTAGTGAGAATTCATTTCAACCAGTAGAAGAGCTATTGACACCTCATGTGAAGCCTTTGGATATTAGACCGCTACCAAAACCTACTCCGAACAAAACCAGTCGTAAACGTAAAACTCAGAGAGCTGAAATTTTAACAAGTTCACCATTTAGAAATATGCAAATTGAAAAGGAAGAAAAGAAGAAACGTCTTAGTAACAATGCTGTTGTTAAAAAAAAATTTAAAAATCTTCCTTCGACAAGTAAACTAGGTAAAACTAAAAAACAAAGAGCTTCAAAGAAAAAAAATTTAAAAGAGTATTTTTGTCTTGTTTGTGGGGACCCCTATGAGGACCCACCGCTAGAAGATTGGATTGAATGTGGAGATTGTAAAGATTGGGCTCATGAAGCTTGCACAACTTATTCAGGAAGAGGGTCTTATTTTTGCGAACTATGTCAAGAATAACAAATCATAATTTGAGACTGATAAAATTAGTCTAAAATTGTCATTTGAATGTTATTGTTAAAGTTTTTTATACGCGTGATTAAGGTCTCATTATTAATGTTTAAGAAAATTAATATGCTCTTGTATATGTAATATCTATGGTGCTTACCCGCTTTGCCCGAACGGCCTACCCGCTTTAGGCCCCCTTGTAGGGCAAAGCGGTTTTTTTCAGTGTTTTTTATTTTTGATAATAAATAATCATAAAATTTAAAATAACGCAATAATCATTTTTTATTTTAAAGTTCAAGATCTCTCTTAAGAAATAAAATAAAAAACGCTGCGATAAAAGCCCAAAAACTACAACTTCTGAGTGTTTATTGTTAGCCTACCCGCTTTAGGCCGCCCTCCCCTAAATATAGCAACTAATACATAAATAAAGATAAAAATTGGACTACGTAAGATATATGTACATAGATATATAAATAGTCAAAAATAATCAAAAATCAAAAATTATACTTCCCGTGAATTTTGTCAGTACTATAAGACAACACAAGAACGCTTCAATTACACACACACATAACACATTAAAATCACATCATCATTACAACACATAACGGTTATTTATCAATCAAAAAAACTCAGCCTATTTTCAGTGTTATTCAAATCAAATTGATTTCTGTCACCGCATTATATATGTTACCGGTATTATATATGTTCGGACATTCACCAAAGCGACTATGTGATTGTCAACATTCACCGGTGAAAGTCACCAACCACCGATTTCGGTCATTCACAGTAACATGCACATCATTTACATAATAACCTTATCAGGACAATTATTTCATACTTTGCCTAAAATGCATTTAGTGTTCTATAGAATGCCTAGGCAATGTGTGAAATACAAATCTTTTCATACTTTGCCGGCTAGTTTTAGGCATTGGGCTTAGTTGGTGCGATAAAATTCTGGTTTTTTATTTGTACTAGGTGAGAAAAGTAACTAAACGGTTTTTCTCAAAGCTGACAGTTTGATTACAATCTTATTCATGGTTAATTGACTGTTTTGTTTGAACATGGTAAAATACCAATTAAATAAGTTGTTATTTAACTATTAGTAGTAAAATATTCTAACGAGTGGTTAAGACAAATTTCTAAAAATGTAGATTCAAGTTTTCTCTTTCTAAAAAGTTTGTTCAAATAAAGATTGAAGCAGCAGAATAAATAAATCCTTTCAAACAGAGTTCTAATTCATTTTTTAGATTGCTTAAAACTCAACCTGTGCAGCAGTTGAAGTTGATAAGTAGTTCTAAAATCATACTGGCATGATGTGGGGCAGGACATGTGAATCTAAGTGCTATTCCAAAACAATTGCTAGCAACCAAAGAAGCATGCAGAACATAACAGAATAATTTGCTCAACAATTATCTGATACATTAGAAAATCATCACATTAGCTTAGTTCTGCTATATATTTACACAGAGAATTTTAAAATTACTTTGAAAGCTTGTTAAATCGATTACCTAAGTAAAAACATAACGTAAGAACAGAGTGATTTAATTATTCTTCATACATATCCACGTGAAAGAAAACTTTGCTTATTTAACTGTTAGAGCTTTCTGCACAGTGCGCAGAAAAATAAATAAATAAACAAACAACCCTGAAAGACTTCTAGTTTTATGATTGGATCTCTGCGTTCTAACACCGAATCTTAATGGCTCGACGGGGTGACTTTAAATGTATTAATTAACTTGTACATACGAAAATTTAAGTTACGGAATCCCAAATAAATATGTACTTTCTCTGAATAAACATTTTTTTCGACGAATTCATGTTTCTAACTCCCAAAATATAGGGTGTAGCCGTTATTTGGGAAATATGGTCCTAAAGCTTGAACCCTTTAATGTTAATTTTATTTTTTGCGTAATTCGCTATATACCGAGCACTTTTTAAATGAATTGAATTATGTTTGCAAACAATTATTAAATTCGTTTACAACAAAGTTAATTTCATGCAAAAAATTAAGTTTTAGGGAATATTTATCATTTTTGATTATTTTATTTAATTCAGATTCCGTCGAAAAGAGTTATGTTTATTTAGTAAAAGTACGTTTTTCAAGTACGTACAAATTACGTACAAAGTACGTACAAATTTCGCAACTTAAAATATTATGTGCTCTAATTAATAAGCATATTTAAACACACCTTCTCGAAGCATTGAGTCCTTGAACTTGGACATCAAATCATTAGATAAAAAATTATTCAGGATCGGTTCGTTGTTTATTGTGCGAACTGTACACAGTGCTTCTGTAGAAATTAAAGGCGGTACGATTTGGGAGAGATACGATCTAAACAAATTTCTTCTAATTTATTTTTACTGAAAAGAATCCATTAAAGGAAACTACTTGCAAATAACTTAATATTAAAACTTTAAGCATTAAATTTGTCTAGTCTCATAATCTATTCATTTTGATACAGATAATTGAATTTTTTCTACAGTTTTGTGAAAACTTGAGCATGGATTATTCTAAGCATAGTTAATTAATTTGAACGTAAGAGATAAATTTAATTTTTTTCGCGAACAATTTAATAAAATAATACTATTTTATCTAAAACAAATGCTTACTTTTCGACTTCCCTTAGGAGAAGATTAACGGTATCTTTTGTTTGGAAGGTTACAGCTTTTGTTAATTTGTAAAATGCATCTATATGATTCTATGATTTAATTTATAAATAACTATGATTATCTACTTCGTAAATAATTAAAATCTTAATAATTCCTAAATTATATTATTGGCTAAAAAAGAATGAATTGTAACATATTTTATATGAACAAGACATATTTACTCAAAGTAAACACTATGTGTGAAATAGTCTTGTGTAAGTTCTCTCATTCAGTGTCATCTGCTTTTTAATTGCAAGGATGATTTCGATTTTAAACCCATAGAAAAGTCATTATTTGGTTTGTAGTTCACAGACCGTAGGTTAAAGTGCCAAAAAAGCGTACAGTACTTAAAAAAACATATGCAATGGAGCAGATTGGTTAAGAAATGTTTCATTTTTGTTGTTGTATAAAAAGGCATATATGCGCACTCTCTGCGAAACCTAGTTAGCTCTCGACGCCAGCTGTGTAGAATAATATCTGGGACTTTGCATGGGATGTTAAACTAGTTCAAGAATAAGTTCGGGAAAAATAATTGGAGCGGATTTTTTATCGGATACGATTTTAATTCTGGTAAATCTTCCATTTTTGAAATGCGCTGTTTCATATTTCCATAGTAGCTTCTAACTCATTGACGGGAGGTGTTCTTTGATTGGTTAGCTAGTACCTAATTTGCGTCAAGTACATATAAATTTATATATTTAAATATTTCATTTGCCTATAGAATTATAATTAGAATTTAATGAGACAAATTTTACCAATGATATAAATTTAAATTTCATTTTAAGTATATTACGGTGATTTTAGCACGACGCGCTAAAAACATGTTTAAGATATTTTAAAATAATATTGTGAGATATTTTAAAGGCGTCATAAATTTAACCAAGACATAAAAGTTTCAAGAAAACCAAGAATAAACTGCAAGCAGTTTTAATAAAAGAAAAGCTTTTGACAGTTAATCGATCTCTCAGGAGAGACTTCTGGTGTTCATGAATATAATTTAAAGCTCACATTACATGAATAACTTTTTCTTTGAGTGGCAGCTACAAATAGCTGTATCAAGTACTTTAAAAGTTCTTTTATCGTCTTACAAACTAAACATGATACTTAGCGAGCATCCAACAATTTTAAAGAATTTTATGTCAATTTTTGATGTAAAAATTGCTTCTCTAAAAGACATTTCAATGCAGATCTGTGATAAACATCACGTCGTATTTCTTTTTTAAAGCTCCCTTTTGTATTCATGTGAATATTTTATTACTTTTTTCTGTTTAGACAGTCAATAATAAGTTTTTTCTACAGTTAAAGCATTGTTTATTACATAATTATTAGGAACCTAAAGATTTTCTTATTTGTAAATATATAGTGGGCTGAATACTGATTTTATTTTATTTCTTTAAATCAACATTGATATATTAATACTTTGACAAAAGACAAAGTTAGAAAAAAATGCTTGTAATTATGTTATTATTGAATAGACCTTACATATTTCCTTACATATTTCAATTAGAAGTACCAAGCGTTAATAAAATAAGTCTACTAATCATTGTGTGTGAAATCAATTCTAAAAAAAGCAGAAGACTTTTCTTACACGATGTACATGAAACTCAAATATTCGTAGAAATAGGTTCAGTGGTTAATAACTGAGTTATTTATTTTATTTCCTTAAATCAACATTGATATACTAATACTTTGACAAAAGACACATTTAGAAAAAAAAATACTTTTAATTATTTTATTATTGATTTCATACCTTACATCTTTCAATTAGAAGTACTAAGCGTGAATAAAATAAGTCTACCAATCATTCTGTGTGAAATCAATTCTAAGAAAAACAGAGGACTTTGCTTATACAATGTACATGAAACTCAAATGTTCGCAGAAATAGGTTCAGTGGTTAATATTTGAGGTATAAAATTATAGTAGCATTATTTTTTAAAATTTTCTGAAAAATTACACAGCAAAAATAATTCTGGGAAAATTACCGCAATGTATGCTGATGACATTTCTGATTAAAATAACATCATTTTGGTTAATAAAAGCAAAACATACGGTATTTAAACCATTCATTTGGTAATGCCTTTGCTCATATGTCACCGGTTTACAGAAAGTTTCGGCATTCAAAATTACATTTCTTATCACCTCACATTCAATACAAAATACAGAACTGAAAAGTAAATTTTACTGAACAAATGGGTTTCATTCAAGGCTCTAAGGTATCATGATAAAATTACCTAATACTACCACATTTACCAAATTTCATTAATTTATCATAAAACCATATCTATCGTTCATTTTATGAAAATGACTATTAAGAAGCACTTCAGTTCAAAAGTACTGAGCTTTCTGATGTTCTCATAGAGATAGAAACACAATGAATTTTAATATATTGTGGTAGATTTGATCATACTTTTTTCTAAGTTTATTCAACGAATTGCATTTTTCTCTGTGTTTTGCCTTAAGTATTTGCGTATTATTGGCTTAGTTTAGCGAAGCAAAAACTGTGAGATATGAAAATTTAGAAACAGAAACTTTTTTAATCAAGATTATATTTTTATGATTTGTTTTTAAAATATTGTATGTACTTTTTCGGGACATAAAAAAATATTTCGTACACAATAAGAAATCCAGGTACATTGTTGCCGCAATGTTTAGTGTTGCGGAATACTAAATATATTTTTAAGAATCAAACTGTAGTTATCGTGACAATTATTATATAAAAATGGCAAATTGACAATTGTTTGAAAGAATCGGTGCTTGTTCTTAAATCCAAACAATGAATTATTTTACAATGAGGCAATTAAATAAATTTTTATGCACTGAAAATATGAGTTGACAATAAAACAACGAAGCGAAAAATGAATAAATAAGAATATAACAGTGAAAGAATAAATAAAAATGTAACTATATACACTGCAAAAAAAAATATTTTATGTCAATATCATAATTGGTCGCAACTGTATATCAAAATATTTTACAGTCTACAATCTTAAAGAAAGTTTAAAAAAGTATTTTGTTTAATATTAAATGAATAATCAAGTTTAATTTTGAATGACAAAAAATTTCTGTATATACATTAACAAAAACATTTTAGCAAAACACCACTAGCAACATTACTTTGAGATTAAATATTCTCCAGAATATATTAAAATTTTTAAATGTATTACACCGATTCAGGTTTATTATTAATACTGATTTTAGTAATGTTACACCAAGGAACTAATAAAATTACATCCCATCAAAAAATTACTTACAAATATTTATGTCACCATATTATTTTGAAATAGAAAATGCACAACTTCTTTAAAAGCTTTCAGTAAATGAAAGACATTTGGCATATAAAGCTTTCTGGAAAAAGTAGCACTCCTTCATTTCATTAAAAGAAATTGCTTTTGAAAATTTTTTTTCACCAAAGTAAAACTGCATTTTTCGAATGGCACGCATTAGAGTAAACTGCCAGGCCATTTCTTTCTTAAAAGCTTTGAATGCTGAAATTAAAGCCTATGCGTCTTAAATGATAGTTTATCACATTAACGCAAGAAACAAGAAACACAATGCTGTCATTCAAAAGTTTATGTTTTGTGCATTCAGACAAAGGAAAAATACTCGGATATCTTTTGTTTAAAACATTCGCTTTATATTTTTGAACACAATGCCACTAGAGTCTTGTTTTGGCATCTGGTAACTAAAACTTCTTTTTTACATTACTCTTAAATTCCTAGCATAAATTTATTTTATTTAATTTATTAAGGAAATAAAAATTATTTTAGGTGATTGATTATCTCATAGCAAAAATTAATAGGTAGTAAAATATTATAGTATTTATACACTTTTGAAGAAAAATCTTCATTAAATTAAATCTTAATGTAAAAGATTAACACGAATGATTTATTTGAAATAGTTATAAGAAAACATTATCTTATTAAAACAAATATGCGTTTATAAAATAGACAAATATTGTTGGTGAAATATTCTATGAACTTGTTATCTATTTCTTAATATTTCTACCCTTTTGCAACGATTAATCTATTTTTAAATTATCAAAAATATATTTTTATCGTATCCTCTCTCTCTCTCTCTCTCCTTCTCTCTCTCTCAAAGTATAAAGAACGTTTCCCAATAAAAATAACATAAATGTGAGAGCATAACTATTTAAAGAACACAACAATTTAAATATTTAACTCGAAATTTTTCTTCAAATTTCATTTTAAAAATTCAATAAAAGCTTGTTGATTTGCTTAATCATTATTTTTTTTAATAATATCAAAATTTAAAATTAATAACGGAAAAAATACGTTTAATTTTTTATTTTATATTTTACCGTATGAAAGAGTTCCCCAAAAATATTTTAATATCAATAATAACAACGTCTAGCAAGAATATGGAAAAACTGAACAACTCTGAACTTTTTTTACCATCACAATAATTTCCTTATTATATTATAATATAAGGCTTTTGTTATCTTTTTCCCCCTATTCCAAGAGAATGTTTTGAAACTAAGGAACATTTCTATATTTTTCCGAACAAATAATTATCTAAATCATGTCAGTATTTAAAATTTCCTTTTTATAATTTTGTACCATGTTTTTTTCTCCAGCCTTGCATCCATGCTCTAAACATATTGACGCAGAGCCACTTTTGTATTTAAGAAAAGAGATTATTCAAAGCCTGAAAAAAGATTTTGCCATTTTCTTCCTTACTGTATATGAACCACAATGCTTTATTTAACAATTTTTTTAATGAAAACAACACGTTAAGTAAACTTTTATAAGTTTTTGCTCGATTTGAAATAAGTGAATTGATTTCAACCATTTGGAAAAAAATTTGTTAGAGAAAAAATATTTTTTGTTCAAGTAATAAAATATAATAAAAAAAAACATTTAGTCCGATTGAATTTTAATATTATTACTGAACTCAAACACATTTGGAATATTTGTGAGTCTCAATCTTTATGTGAAACTTTTCAAAAAACAATTTAGTTTGGTATTTGAAACTATTGAAGCGCTGAAAGACAATTTATTCCCCATTTTCACCAGACAGAGAAGACTGAATATAAGCCTAGAAAAAAGTTTTTTATCCGTTTCTTTGTATAGAAGAAAAAAAAGGCAAACGATTTTCAATTTTGTTCGAACTCCTGGGATCATTTGCGTAAGCAGCCAACCAAATAATGGGAAGTTAATCTTTTTCAACCACTACGGCAGAGAATTTACATCAACTGATAAAAAACACTGTCGTTTCCTAGGTTCGTGTTTACCTCTTCTTTCAAAGCAAGTTACGAGAGAGATTTTATTTGGTTTTCCATTTGTATCGCATTAAATTTTTAAAGTTGCTCTAATATAAGACTTTACCAAAGTAACTCATTTATTGTTATTTTCGTTTATTTGCTTACTAACGTATTGCTTGCTGCAATACGTTAGTAAGCAAAAATAACTGCTGCAAATTTATAATACTGTGGATGTGCAGCTTAAAGGGTTTGATTCCATGATATTGAAAGGTAAATACTATCCAGATGACAAACAAATTATTAAATTTTTCTTTTTTCAATTTTACAACCGGTGTTGAACAACTGACCCCAATCTGAGTTTACGGCTATCAATGTTCGACCCCTTAGCCTCATAATTTTGAAATAAATCCAAAACGCAAGGGAGCTCTTAGATTAAGCATTTGGAAAAAATAGTCTTTGCTGAGTACTTTTCGATGGAACTAACCCGTATTTGCTTTACCTGAAGAGGAAACCCAAGAAAAAAAAGCAGTGTTTAACCGGAAAGCAAAGGGATTCTAATCCTTGATTGACAAATCATGGGTTAGAATCCTATTATCTTTGAGGATATTTTGCGTCAGAATTGTGGTCGGCAGGAGCTGAGAGTAGAATTCCTATCAGCCATCCACCCCTGGGAATCGAACTTGGTTCAGGCCATTGAGAGGCGAACGTTCAATCAAATAAATAAAGTATAGAGTCATTCTGTAAGTACAAAGTCAAATTAATAATTTTCAGCATTCCTTACAAAATAAATTTTTAAATCATGAACAGTCTGCAGGTACAAATAATGATTTAATTATTGATTTACTATTCAAAAAAAGTAGCAGATTTGGTTGGTCTGTCGACTTTTCATATCTGGTTCAAACCAGTGAGCGAGCCATTCCACAAGCGAAAAGGCCTATTAACACAGACTCAAATTTTGATATGATTCAAATTTGCTGTGACTAATTACTTTTCATAAAGGGCAGTAATTTTAAAAAAAGAAAATGCAAAGAAAAGTTCCATCTCTAATGCTTTTCACCTCACACGACTAGGATTAAGATAACGTGCCGTTTCCAATATAGCCAGTAAAACTGTCAGATGATTTGCGATATTTCTTGTAGCTTGGGATAAAAAGAACAAAGTATCACAAAACTGAAATATGTTCTTGAAGATAATTTTAAAATCAAGTGATACAAAACACTACGTTGTAAATGATATTAGTTAAATAAGTTTATATTTTTTTTATTGAAATTGGTATTTACTAATAAACTTTCTATTGACTTTTTATTTTAAAATGATATTAATAATATTAACTCCTGTCTATGTTCACATTATTTTAAATTTTAATTTGATTTCAAATTTCTGAACTTGACTAATGGCTTCGATTAAACATTAAAGGTTTTAATTATTATTTTACAATAGATCATAAACTTTGATTGTACTTAAATTTAATAAAACAAAATGACTAATAAGAAGCAAAAGCATAAAATTGTGTACTACATACACATTTTATATTAGTTTCTCGGAAAGCTATGTGGTCAATCAAAAGTTCACGCATCTTTTTATAGCCCATATAAACAGGAGACTCCAGAACTTGGCGTAATATTGTCTCTTGCAGCTGTTGCAGTAACGTTGGCTGCCAGGAAATAGAATGTGGTATTAACCACGAATCCCCGGATATATTGGAGTAATAGGACATGCCATAATAAGCTAGAGAAGCTGGAATTGCTTTAATTTTCGGGATAAATGAAGATTCGAGGTTGAAATTGTTAGATATAAAACTTTCTTCTTTTCATTTATTGACTCTTTCCAAAAAAGAGAAAAAAGTTGTAAAAAATTGTAGCTGAATATAACCCTGTAGAATAATTTATTTTTATGGTTTGAATTTTAACTTAATTTTAAAATAACTTTGATGTATGCAATAAAGTTTAATTTAACTCGATAGTAAAACATATTATATCAAGCTAGAGCTAACATTTTGTTATTAAATAATAATTAGTTACTGATTATTAGTAATGATTTATTACTTTTAATAATCTGTTATTAAATTAAATATTACCTTATATTTTATCCTCTGAAATTATTTAATACTTAACTAATACTCATCTTCATGTTATAAACTAACTTAAGAAGATAAATATATCATAAATCAATTGTTTTTTCTTTCTTTCAACGTTGAGTTATAGTTATAATGGGATCGGAATATTATATAATGGAAATGTAAAATAAAATTTAAAATGAATTAAACAATCAATAACAATACTTGAGGTAACTTTGGCGCACCCCCATCGAAATTTTCCATGGCCATCGATCTCCAGAACTTGCAAATATTGTTGTCAAAACTTTTGGAGGACTCTAATCTTTGTACAAGCACTGCATGCATGGACACGACAACAACAACAACAACTTGAGGTAAGTATAAGTTTTTTTTAAGAAAAAAAACCCTAAGTGATGGGTTAAAATTTATGCAAAGAAATGAAACATGTGAGAAATTTTTTTCATCCTAATATTAGCCTTCAAAATCACCAATCAATTAGCCTTTAAAATCACCTGACTTGAACACAATAGAAACACTATATTGGATCAGTAAATAAAATACCAAAACAAGCATCTACTTTATATGTACGTAGCACATTAGAACGTTGAATTTTTATACTAATTGTGTGCAATTTTAAGCAAATTAAAAAAAAAAATTTTGATTTTTCTATGCTCGATTTTTGACAAATGTCTGCAAACTAGCTTATTTACCAGAAATAAGAATAACAAATGATTTTTATTTATTAATCTAATGAGTCAGATTAAAATAGTTACTAATTTTATTATATCTAGTTATACCTATATCAAATGAATCCACAGCAGGGTGTATGGGTATTAATCTGATTTTCCCAAGTAGTTATTGATATACACATTATCATTAACCAATCGTTTAATTCGCATGATTGAAATAGTGATTAAATTTAATTATAAGATATTATATGAAAAATTTCTTTTTCATAAAGTGCTTATGCATCAAAATTTGTATTAAACACTTCATTTAATTGTATTGGCCTTTTTTTCACTTAAAAAGTTTAATAAAATAATTTTTGGGGGACAAATAAAACGTGGTAATGAAAGTATTCCTCTCCAATTTATTTTGAGAGAAAGATGTAATTTTTTCCCGACTTTAACTTCTTAATGTTCGTTTTTAACGTAAGTAGAAAATCTGTGATCATGGCAAATTGTAGCACTTCTGCCAATCGGAGTGATAAGGGATAACTTTTTTAGACTCACCAGGACATATAAGTCCATTCGACAAAAATACCACTAGAGCATATACGCACCATCTAAAACACCCAGTCGGACTCATAAGTCCCAGGCCTACCCCGATTGCCTAGATAGTTTTTTTTATTATTTTATTTTGGCTGAAAATTATTATTTTTACCATATTTGATAAAGTCATAATTTGTCTTCTCATTGGAAAAGAAAAAAAATTGTCTTGAATGGTTTAAAATTGAAAACTTAGTGAGTTTTAATCTATTTTTAAATATAATTTTGAGCAAGACTGGTTAGAAAAGACAAAGCTTAAGGTATGTTTCCAAGATTATTTTTCTTTAAAATTTACGTAAAAAAATCGGCGCATTAGGAGTCTCAAATAATAATTATTTAGCAGAGGGAAAAACAAAAACTTTCAATAAAATCTGACAAATCACAGATAAAGAAGCTGGATGTAGTAAGCAACAATACAGGTTTCATGGTTGGAAAATGCAGAGAGGAGTAGATTAACGATTATTAGGAACACCTACGAGTTTCCACCAACAATCAAATATTGAAGGGCGTATTACACATGACTTACTTAGTTGAGATTTACCAGATTTCGAATAGATCTTTCCTGAAATTGTCATAATTCCCAGTTATAAAAATATTATTGTCACCACTTTTGTTAAAGGTTTCTTAAATCTATATTAAAGGTGGTTTTCGCGGAACACCTAGTTGTTTTTTATACTAATCTGTTTCGAACTCAAAGATACACCGAAGAGTCATTGCATTATGACCACCCTCCATCTATAACAATAGGCTCGCCCAGGTTTTCATGGTTTATCGGCCAGGAACAATGTTTTCGTGGGGCACATTAGGCCCCATAATCCTCATAGAACAATCCCTGACGTCTGTATGCTACTTGAACATAGTTACAGACCAGGTTCACCCATTCATGGTAACAGTTTTTCCTGTGGGGAATGGTGTTTACCAACAGGATAATGCACCATGTCATAAGGATTGAATCGTCATGGATTGGTTCGAGGAACATTCCAGTGATTTTCAAGTCATGTCTTGGCCCCCAAATTTATCTGACCTTTATCCAATAGAACATTTGTGGTCCTACTTGGAAAACTAAGTTCGTGCTGTCACGCTACCCCCTCGCAATGTGAGGGAATTGCGGGACCAGTTGGTGAGCGCTTGGTACCAGATACCTCAGACTACCTATCAGCACCTTATGGAATCAATGCCACGGCGGATGCTAGCTGTTTTGAGTGCTGAAGGTAGTCTTACATGTTATTAGCAGGGTGGTCATAATGTAATGGCTCTTCGGTGTAAGTCCTATAAAAATGAAGTTATGAAAACTACTTTACATTAAATCAAATGCCAATTGATTTAAAAAATACACCAGAAATGCAAAACATAGTGACTGGGATATTTACTTTTGGTATCTACGTAGTTAATATATAAAGAGGAGAAAATAAGGTTCGAACTTTATTTACTACTGCAAGTAGATTACATACTGTGATATTTCCAAGTGTATTTTTTGCAAAAATGATTTTAATTTCTTGTAAATCATGTTCGCAGAAAAGGTATTAAAATTATTAATTAAACAAGCAAGCTAGTTAAATAATCGCAAAAGTGTTCGTCCAGAAAATTTACTAAAACTTTTCCCGAGTTCCTTGACAACCAATTTTCTATTAATATTCTAATGCACCTCATTAAATTTTACGAAAACATCCAGATAAAATTTACTTAAACAGCTTTAAACATTTGTGAAACAAGAGATTAACGTAAAAAGAGAAAAAAAAAGTTTGACGTGTCGTACTTATGTGACTCACGTTTGATATTTTTAATTTATTTCCTTTAAACGAAATTAAAATCTAAATACAAAGTGTAGTTGCCATTAAATAATGCTAATTAAGATTAAACTGAATGCCGAATTTCGAAATGAAAAATGTTAGTTTCACAGAGAGGCGTTTCGCCAAAACGAAACAAACAATATTCTTTCAAAAGAAGACCTGGAATAAGAGGCAAAAGACTCTCTCCAAGACAAGCTGAAAACTGAATGACTCTTGTCACTAGAGCCCTTGACTTTTAACACAAGATACTTAAATAAAAAGACAATTCGAGTTTCGGAGCTTGTTTCGAAACAACCTGACAAGACTTGCGTCCCAACGGACTTGATGATTACTAACGGATTCACACTGTCAACTCTGAAGGTCGAGACATCTATCATGGATTCCCTGGAGTTTTTATTTAGTTCTTATCTAGTCTTCATATATTGGGTTCTAACAAAGATTATTGAGATTGTGTAATAATATGCAGAAGGATTTTTATTTTAAATTCTCTCTAATCTGTTTGATGAAACGGGGTTTGAAACAAAACAAATAAAATTAACTGAAAGTTTGAAAATAGCTCAGCTTTATTATACGAAACAACAGCTGAAAAATGTTTTACTATACGAAAAAAGGAAATAAAAATATTGATCTTTGAATAAATATTATGTGCTGATTTCTCCTTTATCCGTGATTAGATGAATGCAGATTTTATCTTGAATGAATGATTAAATGGATAATAATAAAATTAAGTGTTTGTCTCTCTATGCATGCATGTGCGAGTGTCTATCTCCAATAACTCTAGAACCGTTTCTCCTATCATCTTGAAGTTTGGACAGTTGACGCAAGGCATAATTTTAGACCCCAGAATTCTACTAATAGTTCGAAATTTTTAATTAGTTCGCACGGTAGAGCAATAAGCAAAAGAAATTTTTTTCAATGGCTCATTGGAAATCACCATTTATAAAAATGACACAGCAAAGGATTTTAGTTTGTAGTTTTTTTTTTAAATATTTGAAATATTACATCAGTAATATGTGCTAGCTTGCAGTTCTCATTAAAATCGAGTTTTTTTTACACGTTATTTAATATTTAGTTATTTATAGTTCGTTGAGCAATATAAACTGAATGATCAGCGTGGACATGACCACCAAATTAGTATTCCTAAAAGTATTTGACATCACTTATTTATTTTGCTTATAGCTATGCTTTTGAAACAGGAATCTGCAAAACTTACTAATTTAAAATCAACAGCAATTGAATTATGAAATAATAAATTAAGTATTGAAAAGCAATATTAATAAAGAAAAGGTCCTAATCCACTTATGAGAAGTGTTAAAACTTTCCAAACTATTATTAATACCAATGATGCTTAATTTTGGTACAAAGTACAAACTGAAATAAAACAAGAATAAGTTGTATACTCTAAGTAATATGAGAAACAATAAATAATGAAATAGCATCTAATCATTCAGGGGAATTGTGAAAAAACGCCACATTACTATTGACACCAATTGTGGGGGGTGGAGTTACAGACCATGTCAACCGTCATCTATGAAAAGGTACCCCCTGTGTTGCCTCGTTGGGAGTACATAAAAATTGCCAAAAGAAGCGTTCCTGTACGATCCATAGTTTACAAGAAAAATACGAAAAACAAAGTATGACGTCACAGCCGGTGCAAGAGCAAAACACTTTATTGGACATATTCTAGGCGTGCTCAAGCCTGCCTCGACATGCACGGCTGACACTCTGAACATCTGCTTTAAATTGCGCATAGTATACTGCTGTTGATATGTTCAATAAAGTGTTTTTTCTTGCACCGGCAGTGACGTCATACTTTTTTTTTCGTATTTTTCTCGTAAACTATNAAAAATGGACCATCCAACGAAGTAGGCGTTACTGCCGATGTAGGCGTATCCAGATCAAAGTGGGCGTTTTTGCCAAGGTAGGCGTGTTCACATCAAGTCCGAAGGTCACCAATGTGGGGAGAGGAGTAATCGACCATGTCAACCGTCATCTATGAAAAGGTACCCCACATTGGTCTTCTGACTCCAGATAAGAAGGTTGCGTGTTCAGATCACGTCCGGGTCACCACTTTTAGGCCCCCGTGTCTTCGAGGGTCTATTGAACGTTATGCATAAAGAAAGAAATATCATTCATACATAAACTAAATTTATTAACTAAAAACAAGAACACAACCATCTGGTTTGACGGCCGAGAATGAAAAGGTAAAGCTGAAAAAGTGAAAAACCAAATTACAACTCAGTTGTCAACGGAACGTTGCCAACGGTGTTAAATAAACTTAAAGCTTTAAATAAAGTTAGGTGAGGCTAGATCTATAGCTCACCATACCAATAATGCTTCATTAGTTTCGGTAATTGACACTTTATGATATTATGGTAATTAGAGCAGTTTTAAAACATATCAAATGTATAAATATAGATACAATGCATAGTATATTTATTACCTAATAAAATTAAATTAATGTTGGGAAACTTGAATACAAATGTTATGAAAAGAGATTTTCTACTGTTATTCAAAAGGGATTAGTAGCGGAGAAAATCGCAAGGTTGTGGTAAATTTAAACTATATCGAGTTGACCTCAGGCAATAATGTCATGCCAAATAAAACTGATTACACTTAATTTTTATTTTGGTGCAATCAAGTATTAAAAACATGTTTTGCTTGATCCAATAACGTAAAGCCACAGAGGAGGAACTAGTAATAGATTTTGAGAAATGAAATTATTTAAATTTTATTAATTATGCTGATATATGTCTTTTAGTTTGTGCAGAATTTCGTAGCGTTGCTCAGCACTGATAGATTGATTGCTTAACTTTTTCCACCACGATCAGGGAATGGGTATTCAGTTTGAAATTAAATAATTCATAGTAAATTTCATTATTTTTTATGAGAAAAATGTATTTGGGAATTTATAAGGGGGGGGGGGTATAAGTATTTGCTTATTTGCTTAAAACATTTCATTTATGATGCAGTCTTAGAAACCTAATTATAAAAATTTTAAATGAGCTAAAAATTAATAGATATAACAGTTTTCTAACAAACGTAAATAGAGAGTGATCTTATTGGAAATTATTTTTTTTAGTCCTACGTTTGTAAATTACGTAAAATATATAATTACAAACTATGGCACAGTTTCAAAAGAAATTCGTTTGACCTCTTGATCGTAAACCTGATACGGCATGTACCAAGCACGGCCTGGGAATTGTTTTAAAGTGCTTGCTAAATTTTAAAAAAATATATATTCTTAGAAGTATTTATGTCTGGTAAAAATATTTTCAATTCGTTTATCGGGGTGAATAATCTTCACAGCTAAAAAATTTTTTTAAGAAAATAAATAAATAATTAAAAAATAAAAGGAAATTGTGGAATTTATGAAATTGTTTTGATTTTTCCAGCTTGTGTTATTCCTGTATTCGGTGAGGTATCCTAAAGAGCACCTTGGTTCTCAAAAGTTCAAAACTAATTGAAGACTAATAACATGCGATAAACGGTTAAAAAACTAATTGGTTCTAAAACTTATACGCAAAAAACTGAACATATGTTCAAAAATGAAATTATTTCAAACTTGAACACCGTTAGCCTGTAAACCTAGTCATTTGCGTTTGAAAATATTGATAATATATTTTAAATGTCCTCTACTAAATGAAAGAACTCAAAAATTCTAGATTTACTAAAAAATGAAATTTGAAAAAAATAGAAAAAATGTGCAATGGATTTGGGCAAAATAACATGCATGCCTTTTTATAGATTAATAGATTAATCATTTTATAGTTTGTTTGCTGGAACTGAAATTATTTCAACCTTTCTGCCCATGTGCTTTTGTACCTTCTTTCGCATTACAAATTGTGGAAAGGAAAAAGATTTGGAATTATTAATTTATGCTCGATTCAAGATTTTAGTGGAGTGGTGAGGAAAGTTGTGAGGCAATAAACCTAATGCTGAAATTAATAAAAAATTACTAATTAATCATCTTTTATAGTTAACTTTTCATTTGGAAAAATTTTTCTTGAAAATATTTTCCTTTCTGTATTAGCGAAATACGAGTGATAATATATTTAAAGAAATTCTAAGAAACACTGTTACTTACTGTATACAGTACCTATACACAGTTAGCCTGTAACTTCAGGCTCAAGTGAAATCTAGAGGTTGATGCATTAAGAGTTTAAGCATAATATCAGTTAAAATTTGCTGCTAACATGGTATGGTACCAAGTTGACCCACAGTGCTATGCGAATCATTATTTTTTGGACGCGTACGCAAAATGAGAGAGTAACTTGAACATAAGCATATTTTAATTTTACAGTTTTTACACTTGCAGGAAGTTATCATGGTGCCAATTTAGAGATTAAATGATTTTATTAAAGGGTAGAAAAAAAGTCAATACTTGTGAGTTTTATTTAAGACATTTAAGAAAATAAATTTTTACTCTCAAATAAGCTGTCAATTAAATTAAAACAAATTATATACAAATTAAAAAATAATGAATACATAAATTTTTTACTACATAAGGATAAAATCAAAAGTTCTCAAAAGTGTTGCATTAGCTTTTATTCTGTAAAAAATATTGCTTAACGTTAGCTTAGTGTTCGGAGGTACAATTTTTCTTAAGATTTCATGTATTTTATCTAAAAAAGAGCTTAAAAACTTGAGACGTTTCACAACAGCTGTACAAAGAAACACATCATTAATAACGTATTTCTTTCTTTGTCTCGCATATTTCAAAAAGGAACGCACACGATATTTTCATGTAAGCAAGAGAGTAAATAAATGGATTAGTTTAGAAAAAAATGAATTTTCTTCTTAAGTATGTAACATGATGTATAAACTATTCTTACATTCAAAAACAAACAGTTTTATTTTGAAAAACGTTTTAGTATGTAACAAAAAAAAATGCAATTTTCCCTATAAATGAAAATATTTAAGCAAACATCGCGAGCTATATTTTTAACATGCATAAATTTTTTGCATGTTATTTAATACATGTTATAATTTGTTCCCAGTACTTAGTGTTTCAAACAATTTTTCCTGGATTATTGAAATATTATCCATAAAAATGTGTAAACTTCTGAGCTACAAATTAAACTTTTTTTCAAGCCATGGTTAGCTATTTGGATAATTTGAGTGTAAATTTGAAGCGTGTAAGAAAAATGCTAAATCTCAGCTTTTTTATTTGAATTTAAAGATTATTTATAACAATAAAATAACAAATAATGGTAAAATACTAAAATAATGGTAGAGAATAATTAAGTAATGTGGGCGTTACGTAGTCACGCTAGACATGTTAAAATCATGAATTAATATTTAAACTTAAAAGAAGAACTTTGTAACTATGAAAGTTTAAAAGATTATGATAGTCAATTGAAGAAAAAGAGGGATTAAAATCTTCTGAAATTATTAATTTTGTCGTTAAAATTATAAATAGGTGTTTACCTTGTCTCTCAAGCGCAAAATTCTTCGGTTTTATGTAAAAAAAGTGGTTTTGATCATTTTAAAGGAAAATATACTCTTGTTTAACTATTTGTCAGATACGTAATCGATATTCAATTATTATTTTTCAAATTAGATAAGTATTTTGTTCCTCAATAAAAGATTATATAATTCGAGAAGTTTTTAATTTATGTTCTTAGATGTAAAAAAAATGAAAATATTTATTAATAATGGTGAATACGGATCACAATTTATAAAAAAACTAAACTTTAGCGTTGTTTTAAAATGTAAGGAGTATCATTTTTCAATCAAATAGCTATTGGATAAACTCAGGTAAATAAATTTAGTATTTTTTGGTAAATTATAGAAAGTTTAAAGTAACCTGTGTGTTTTTTCTTTTCCTTCAAATACCATAAAAAACAAAAAATTAAGAATTTTAAATGCATTTTAAGAAAAGGATAGCGGAATCTCCTACAAAAAAATCCAAAGGCAGAGAAAGGAAATATTTTTTTCTGAAATCTTTTCCACAACATGACTTTTAATTTTTATTTTATTTTTACTTTTATTTTTTACCAGTAGAAAATATTACAACAAAATTCCACCACAAAAATAAAAAATACACGATAAATCAATAGAAGAATTTCTTAAAATCTTTTTTTTCCTTCTTTTTTATTAAAGCAATCTAAACAATTTTATGTTCTAATTTTTAGAAATGCAAGATGTTAAAGAATTATTGATACTCTGTAGTTAAAACATTTTGTTACGATAAAAAGAGCTCTGAGAAAAATAGTATATACAAAAAACTATAATATGGTAAAATTTCTGGCTCCATGGGAATAACCAAACTAACAATTTTAACCAACCTGCTTTGGTAATGATTTTGGAAAAATTAGCAATAAAATATGGTTTTATAATATGTCATAAAATTCGGTAAATGAGTAAAAATTTGTAATTTTATCATGATACTATTCATGGTATTAAATACATTTATTTGATTGAATTTACTTCACAATTCTGTAATTTTTCGAAGTGTGTGGTAATAAGAACTATAACTTAGAAAATCAGAATGCTCAATAAACCGTTCCAGTAATGAACTATACAGTTATTTCACCCAAGTTCTTTTCTTCCTGTATAATCATAATGATAAATATTCTTTAAATGATTCTTTATAAGAAATTTAAGAAAAATATTTTAAAAATACCCAAAAAAAGCGTTTCAGGCCCGATCAAAAACAAAATAGGTTTCATTTCTTCGCGGCAAACTTGGCACGAAATCTTCTAGAAGAAAAAGCAAAACAACTTTCTTTTGAAATTCTGTTTAGAGATTGAAATTCTTCAGATTCAAAAGTGTGCTTTTTTTCCACAATTAAGAGAATATAAAATAACACGTGTCCTTAAATTTCTCTCGAATTTGCAAGCAGGAGATTTTATTATCGAAAGATCATTTCAAAACATGCGCTGTAAAACACGGCAATCTTTTAGATAAAGCTAACCCTATGGATGTATAACGTGACAATCAGCTTAAAGCTTTTCGTAAGACCATTCTAAAACTAAAAAAACTTTGCCTATTTAGAATCGGAGAATAGCTTTAACAAAATACTCACGTGATTCCACGCGGAAGAATTCCTTTTAAATAAAGCATCGGATTCAAAAGATTTTTCTAAAAGAAATTTAGATTTACTTAAAGTGAATGATGAAATTTGAGGCAAAATAGCTTGCATGCTAATTTAAAAACCTGTGAACAGATAGTAAAACATGGTAAAAAAATCTAAAAGTTGCGTTTTCGATGTGGAATTAAAAGAAGTAATAATAATTCAGATTTTATCAGAAAAAAATCGAAAAGCATTGGTTGCAATAGTAGTGCACACAACAAATGTGTTATGAATGTTCGATTATATGGTGATTTGGTTTATTATTGAAATATTTCATCCTATATTTTTACTTCTTATTCCAACAAAAAAAATATTTTTATCTGAATAGGAAAACTAGCTCTTCAGTCTTTTTGATGTTCCGGTAGAGGCAGAAACACGGCAAATTCTATTACATTTTGATCATAGTTTTAACCATATTTCTTTTCTTAGTTCTAGATTCAATGTTGATCATCAACATTGATTAGTTTAATTTTAATTTTAAAATGAATTTAATATTAAAAATGCCGGTCCCGAATTTGAAAATCACTTAATAATAATTCATTAAGAGTGAGAATTTTTATTTAACGTCAAGTAATATTCTAACAGCAGTTCTTCAAGTAATATTTGTATTAAACCATCCATTCTCGTAGCAAGTAAAAGTTCTATTTCAGGTAAAATAATGCAAATAAAAAATTTAAAATAAATATAATCTTTATTTGCTTCGGCAGACAGTATTGTTCTACAATTTTTTTAAAAATTTAATGGCTAGAAATAAACGATTTTGGTGGAAAACTATGAAGAAAAAAATCTTTATAATGATTTTTCAATTCTTTTTCACAGCAAGTCTTAAAAAAGTTATTCAAGAGAATTAATTTCTTCTTAATTGTTGTTGACTGTACTATGAAAAGAATATCAGATAATAAAAGGGGTCTAGGATGGAACGTTTCTGAATATATATTTTTCACGTTGATTTATTGGCCAACGCTCTATCAAGACATGCAAACAAACACAGACATTTTAAACTTAGAGGCAAAGAAGAGCTTTTTATTATTACCAACCAATAAAAAGTCTTTCTTTGTCTCTAAGTTTAAACTATCTGTGTTTATTCGCTTGTTTTGAAGGCTTATTACGGGCTTATCATACAAAAAATAAAACTGAAATTTTGAAAATAAAATCCTAAGCAATTAAACAACATATTCTTAGAAAATACAAAACAGGAGGAGGTAAGCAGTTTTACGTATCTTGGAAGCATAATTAACTACAAAGGAGGGACTAATGACGCAATACTAAATCAATTAAACTAAGTTCAAAGCAGTATAAGCAGTAAATTCAGAAGAAAAAAAAACATAACAAATTCAGCAAAAATTTGAATTTTTCAATCCTAATGTTTAAATTTGACCAACTCTTTGCATCTGAGACATGGCATTGCAATAAAAAAAAACTTATTTATTAGCATATTTATTAAATATTCATAAACAAAACTTTATAACAGCAAGTGTTTAGGAGCAAGTATTTACTAACAAAACTTTAAGTAGAATCTTGCGTATTAAGTGGTTCCATATCATTTGTAACACAGAAACTCTTAGAAAAGCAAAACCAATTGAATTGTTAAAGAACGTAAATGAAAATGGATTGCACTTGTCTTGCGTAAATCTGAAAAATTTAAAATAAGACAGATTTTTAATTGGAACCCTTCTAATATTAAAAATAGGATGACCTGAAAATGCTTGGTGCAAGACGATTATAAATGAACTGAAAACCACAGAAAAGGCACGGAGAGAGGCAAAATATCCAGCCAAAAAAAGATTTAGACGATAAATTGTGAAAGCTATTTGGTCCAATTCGGTATTATAAGCAAAAATAATTAACCAAAAAATAAACACTTTGATTTATTTCATTAAAATTAAAAAGTTGATAACCTGAAACGAGAATTTTTTTAACATATTTTATTTTAAAAATAAAACCTTTTATTTTGATCAAGTTTTACTTAACTTTGATGTAAGAAACTTTACCACAAAAGAACTTCAACATACGTAGTGAAAGAAAGATGTGTACCTTGTTTTATAAATCCAATTCTTTTTATAACCTCATAAAAAGTTTCTTAAGCTTTAAAAGCATTCAAGTAAAGAAATAGCTGACAATTTACTCTAATGTAAGTCATTTTTGAAAGTTATGTAGCTTACTTAAACACGTGAAGTGGTTATTCCCTTTTTATAAACACATTCAAGTAGGTTTCTTAAAGTCTAAAGAGAAGTAAAAGTTCTTTTTGTTCAATTCAGAAACCACTTTTATTCCATTTCCTTTAAATGCTCTTTTCGAAAAAAAAGTTTTTTTGAGCAATAACATATTCAGATAGCATATTCAAATCTTAAGCAGTATAAAAGTTTTCCAGTTAAATTTCTTTTTTAACTTAAGTTGAATGTCACTTTTCTTATAATAGGATTTCACTTTTTGATTTTGTTAAATGTACATAGAACTTTTAAGAGAAACAAGCACTTAATGAAAATTTTAACACACATTTTGGTATAAAAGTACTTTTTTAAAAATGAAAACTAGATATTTGTAATTTAGTTCCAAGATAAAGTATTTCAGGCTTTTGTAAAATAAATGATTAAAGTAAAATAATACTATAAAAGCATTAGTTTAATAGAAAAAATAAAAGGCGTAGTGCTTTAAGATTGCTAATTAATGGGCATTAGAGTAAAGTTTCAACTAATTAGAATTTCTAAAGTATGTGCAGTCTTTATTGATTTTGAAATAAATTGTAAGAGTAAATAGTAACAGAAATAGTAATTGCTTAGGGTATATTGGATTAGATAAAACAATTGCTTATGCTTTATTTTATAACCGGCACTAAACAGCTTGTCGAATTTTACGACAATTAGACTTCAACTTCGCAGCATTATAATTTTAAAATCTAAGTCAGAAGACCATGGAACAAATATTAGGACAAACTATCTTTACCAGTCTTTTTGATGAAACTAACCTTAATTTGCGTTATATGAAGAGGAAAAAAACGAAAGCTGCGAAATCCCCTCCCCTGCATTAAAACTATTCTAATCCATATTTCATCGACTACTAAATGCATTTTACGTCAGCTCAGCATTAAAAGAGTAAATATATATTGGGAATATCCATGATAAATAGAAATTTTAAATATGTTGAACATTTTGTTTACTAAAATTCATTAAAAAATTTTTTCTTAAAAAATACTGTTTAAATGGTAAAATGTGTTAAATATTACTAATAAAAATTTCGGATGCAATTGGAATGTTTCCTGAACATTGAACTTAAAACATCAGTGTTTTTCTTATATTTAGCAAAAAATAAAAACAATAAAAAAAATATTTTGAATTTTCATTATTTACCTCTCAATTACCAACGCTCAAAACGGTTTGAATAAAAAAAATAAGCAATCAGTCTACTGAAATAGAAAACATTGCATTTTTAGCTGTTATTGTGGCTGTAACATGTAAAATTATTTACGTTTAACGTTACTGTTTTCCTTTGATAATAAAACATAAGTGATCTGTCACTCTTTAAAAAAAACTGTAAGTTTCTATTGGACTTTCTTTCTTACATTTCAATATAATACTTAAGTCAAATGTTACATATTTTGCACTCAAATCAATTTTACACTGTAAATTACCAAGATTGCTTTTTTTTCAATTATATTCTATTATAAAACTTAATAAATGGTGGGTAACAGAATGGAAGAAATGAAAAAATGGTAAAGATTGTCAGTAGTTGCAGTGCAAAGTTTTGAATTTCAGTTATACATTTGTTTGAATTTCCGTAATTTCAGAATTTATACCATATTATATTTATTTAAATAAACTAAATGTAATGAAATAGTAAGTTGGAAATCAAGGAGTTGTTCCCCACAATTCTATGTAATATTAAGTTTCAAATAAAAAGCGACATAAAATTTCTTTTAGAAATTTAGTTCTTATTTTTATAGTGAAAATTAAGTTAGGAAAATTATAAATTTAAGAAAACTATTACCTTTGCAATGTCGTGAAAATAATTCCTAGATGCATTTTAAGACAACAAAAATGCTTTTGATTGTTTTTGAAATGACGTAAAAGTTTAATGCACTTTAAGAAGACAAATATGTTTTTGACTTACTTTGCAATGACGTGAAGACAATTCTTGCATTTACTGGAAATTGACATATATGCAACAGACTTCCTTTGCAATGACGTGTAAACAATTCCTATATATACTTGAAGGTGGCAGGTGTGCTTTTGATATCTAGTGAAGCAAGCATAATATGTTGATATACACGCTGAAACATGATTGAATGCAACTTTCAAATCTTTAGCTACTGAGCCAAATAAAAATTACAGTTGCTAATTTACGGTCAGTGGCATATATTTTGCAAATAAAGTTTTCAGGCAGACCTTTATTTAGCAGGCTTGATGATTTTGCGGATATTTTTTGTTTTTATAGATATCACTACCGCAGATTTTTAGCAATCGATTTCCTTTGTACTAGAAAGACTGAAACTTACTATATACCTAAATAGCCCAAAAGCAGTCAAAATGCCTGTATTTTAAAAGAATAACTAACATGTGAAGAAATTTGTTTAAAATTAATTTTAAATATTTTTTTAGCATTATTTACAGTTATATAACAAGTTATTAGTAAATATTAGCAGTAAAAGAATTATATGTTGTACAAAAAGTCACAATATTCTAAGAAATTGCGTCAATATATACCTAATTTTTTTTTCTAATTGAAATTAAAAGCAGTCAAAGTGTCTTCCGTGGGCAATCTAATGTTAATAATGAATATTATGGGAAAAGCTTAAGTTGAAAGTAAAATCAAAACAGCAAGTGTAAATTTTAAAGGAAATTACAGGAAATTGCATTTTAGCTATGCATCCTCAAACATTAAAATACAAGTGACGAGTTGTCTCTCACATGAAAATATACTTTCTAAATTTATATTGAGTTTTAAAGCGAAGTATGAGATAAAGAGGCACTTAAAACTAAAATACCTTTAAAAACACTCTTGTTAACTTTTTCCGATGAAATTTTTAAAATAAATANTATATTAACATAATAATAATAATTAAGCAAGGATAATATGTTGATATACACGTTGAAACAATATTGAAGACAACTTTTAAATCTATAGCTACTGAGCCAAATAAAGATTACAGTTGTTAATTTACGATCAGTGACATATATTTTACGAATAAAGTTTTCAGGCAGACTTTCATTTAGAAGGCTTGATGATTTCGCGGATATTTTTTGTTTTTATAGATATCACAACCGCAGATGTTTTGCAATCGATTTCTTTAATACCAGAAAGACCGAAACTTAGTATATACCTATATTACCCAAAAGCGTTAGTAAATTTAATAATATTAGTAAATATTAACAATAAAAAAATTATATGCTGTTCAAAAGGTCACAATATTCTCAGAAATTGTGTCATTATATACATAATTTTTTTTTCTAATTGACTGAATAAAAGCAGTCAAAGTGACTTCCGTGGGCGAGTTAATAATGCACATTATGTGAAAAGTTTCACTTTAAAGTAAAATCAAAACATCAAGTGTAAATTTCAGAGGAAATTACAGAAAATTGCATTTTAGCTATGCATCCTCAGACATTAAAATATAAGTGACGAGTTGTCTCTCACATGGAAATATACTTTCTAAATTTATATTGAGTATTAAAGCGACGTATGCGATAAAGAGGCACTTAAAACTAAAATACCTTTAAAAACACTCTTGTTAACTTTTTCCGATAAAATTTTTAAAATAAATATATCGTTAATCAACATCAAAAATGCATGTTTATTTTGCAATGCAGCCTTTTTTTAGCTTTAAAAGCCTTAGATACCGGCAATTTTTCCGGAAAGTTCAAGTTTTATAAACTCTTCTGCAAAGCTTGGAGCTGATGAGAATATCCCTGCGGCAGCTTAAAAAGGCATATCATTAATAATAAATTCTTCACTACAGGATTCCTCTTCACGATAAAGAAAACACATGCATCGCATTTCCGAACTAGCATAAAAAAAACTCTATAAAAAACTCCATTTCATAATTTACTTCCACTAGTGCATCGTATGATAAATGGTTTACTTTCAAAGCTCAGTAATTTGTGTCATGCCATGATAAAAGAAGTCTTGAATGCCATTAGCTATTCAGAAACCTATTTTTGTGATATTATTTTTTTTTCTATCAAGTAATCAGCCTTACACATAACATAAGAGAACTATTTTTTAACTGTCAAAGTGCTTAATGTCGTTTCCTTTATATCAACTTTTTCTTTCTTTAGTCGGCGTTACATGCCGGAAAGGCTGATTAACAGAGCAGTGATTTAACGTCCAGTGTCATATTTTAGAATCACGCAACGGGGTTCATCTAATGATTACTGTGTGTTCTTTGCATTTACAAGACGGGAAAAAGTAACCGTATAAATGTTGAAGGTTTTGGCATGACTTGAAAGCATTTATTCAGCTTCGTTAATAATAATTTGAAAGGGGATACATTTTGAATAATTTATTTCGGAATAAATTTTACGTCTTCGAATGATATATAAGCGAATGAAAGTCCAACGAATGTATGTATTGAATAATGTCGGGATTTTTACCTTCAAGACAAATGGTTTTGAAGGTCGTTTTGCTTGATAAATACTTAGTACTATGCCATTAAATAAGTAAATTGTGTTATATATATACATATATATATATATATATATAAATAGANGTCTATATGTTACCGTTAAAGTATGAAATCCGTTATTTTATAGAATACCTAGTTATTCCATGAAATAACTGATCGTGTCCGTTAAAGTGTAAAACTCTCTTGTATTTCATGGTTTAACTAGTTATTTCCTAGAATAACGATCTGCAGCCAGTTAAAGTTTAAAGTAATCTATATGCTACAGCTCAAAGTTTAGGTACTAGTCAGGGATTTAAAAAATGTTCGTGTAAAACCCAGTGTGTCAACAAAAAATGTTTTTGTTTCAGAAATAATGTTCTTTGTATTTCCAAGTGTCATTTTGGTAATCCTTGTTGTAACAAATGATTTAATGGTACGTTTCCATAAATACTATTTATATGCTGCATAAATAAGATAAATTGCTTCTTTTTTCAATTTAATTATCTATCATTAGCTTATTTATAGAATACCTAGGTATTTCATTTTAGATAAATTGTTTCTTTTACACTTTAACTGTCTCTCATTAGTTAATTTATAGAATTCCTAGTTATTTCATAGAATAACTAGATATTCTATGAAATAACTGCATTATATACTTTAACGGTAACATATANTATATGTTTTAAAAATTAAAATAATTTATAAAGCCGGAAAACAAATAAAGAAAAAACTATTGTGTTGTGTAGGGTATCAATAATCATAATTATTTTTTTTCGTTTGAGTTTTGCAACATATCGAAGATCTTGTTTTGTGAAGAAGGTATCTACATTTAGATAGAGTTTACCATTTTTGGTACTTATTCATTTCAAAAGGCCTATTTGGTTTCTTCGACCCTTTAAAGCATATAAATAACTCACTTTTCACATCATAAGCAACAAACTTTAACAGACCATGCTTTCATTTAAAAAGTATAGCTAATGCACTCACAGAGAAAATTATTTTTGTTTTGAATCATATTAGTAGGACCCTGAAAATAATATACTGAAGATTTGCTGCAGTTTTCAGGTGGTGCCAAAAATTGTTTTGCTACACAATAAGAACCTTCGTCTCTTTGACTGTTGCACTTTGACAGTTAGCTCTTTTTTTCCAGAATTTCTACAGTTGAAGATAATAATAATATTTTGGTTGTCATACAATGCATAAGTAATTCTTTGCCGTAGAAAATATATCGCACTTCTGGACAGAATCGTAGAACTTGTATACGTTAGAATGAAAGTTATAAAGCTGGCCCCTTTTTGCAAAGTGATTATTAAATGATCTATTAAAACTTAAAGAAATCGCTTCAATGTTAAAAAAATAGTGTAATTAGAAATAATATTCCACTATTCAGAAGTTAAAACAAGTTGATTTTTAGCTTTTCATTTTTTAAAGGAAAAATTTGAAAATTGCATCAAGTAACATTTTCTGATAACCACAGAAGTTTTAGTGTTAAAAAGAAAGTTTACAAATTCAGAGGAATTTTAAGGGTTGAACATGTTTATCATTTTCATCTAAGATTTCTTTTGCCCAATTAACATAGACTTAGACCAAGTAGCACTTTTATAAAACCACAAAAGCTAAAGTGCTTCTGAAAGTTTACCAATACCGAAGAATATAATGGATTGAATTTGTTTATTAACTTGAATTTCGTTTAACCTTTCGTCTGCCCAAATTACAAAGACTTAGACCTAATAACACTTTCATATAACCACAAAAGTCATAGTTTTTAAAAGGCAGTTTACCAATTCAGAAGAATATTTTAGCCTGAATTTAGTATTTTTTATTTCAAAATTATGCAGAATTGTTACCTTAAGTTCATAAACAAGTTCATAGAAATCAGATAAATAATAGTTTCTTAGTTCATCTCATACTAAATTTTTAAAAGAAAGTAAGACTTTGTTTAGCGAGGAATTTATTCCTGATAGTATTCTTTCACTATTTTATCAGTAAATAACCTTCAAACAATTATGAAAAACAAAAAATTATTTTACCAAAATTCCTCCGTTAGAAAAATTGCATCATTATTTATTTAACTGAAATTTTTTTTTATATTTCTTTTCAATAACTCAATTAAGTATCCAATCTATTCTGTAGTTTACATTTAAAACGTAGATTTTACTCCTGGTTAGGCATATTATGCACATTAACGTTAATATGTTTTCGAGATTTTTCCTTTTCAATTACGTTTAATTTTAATGAAAATAAGTAAAATACTTCACCTGTATAAAATTAAGTGGGTTTTGAAAATGTTATTTTGCTGAATAAATTTCAGAATGAAAGTCAATTATTAAAAGAAGCGTGTTTAAATATGCATGATTTATTTTCATAAACTTTAGCTTTATTGCTTACAAAGACACTTTATCGTGTTAGGCGTTATTTTTATTCTATTTAAGTTTTTATCGCTAATTTTAGTAAATTAATGTTCTCCCAGCAAAGGTTAAAAATAAATATTCAACGACTTTTGCTAGAGTTTTAAAAAGATATAAATTATCTAATTTAGAGCAACATAAAAAATTCGTTTGGTAGTTTTTTTTCCTCATTTACAACCTAATTCGATTAATATACTGCCAAAGAAGCTTATTCAAGAAAAGTAAACAGAAATTTTGTTTTAGTTAATTTATTTATTTCCTTTTTCAGAAGAATAAATCAAGTTAATGGGGAGGTAGAACTAATGCAATTCCACAACATTCTCTTAAGCATGTTATAACATAATAAGTATTTTTTTCTGGATTGAAATTAAAATTAACTTATTTAATTTTGCTTTCAAAAGATTATATTTTTATGCAGTACTTTGCACACGTATGAATATTAAATTCATTATATCATAATCATTCCCAATTTAAAAAAAAAATTATTTCTGTAAATAATAAATGAACTGTAAAAAGCTAATATAGTTTTTGGAGAAAAAGTTAGTTAAAACATTTGCTAGTAATTCGATATAAATTTCTATTTTATTACTTTTTTTAGACTTTATTGAACAAGTGATATACGTAAGGCATTTTACGCTTTTAAATGTCACCCTCTTATTGTTTTGAAATTTACTCAGAACACAATGACTCTTCCCAATTATTTATTAAGGCGAATCAGTTTTGTTGGAGAATAATTTTGGGTGAAGTTAACTTTTCAATAATGCGACATATTTTTTATTTATGTTACTTTTATTGTTGGAATTTATGAAATCATATGAATCAAATTTATGAAAATCATAATGAATTGTTTTAACCATGAACTTTCCTAATCCAACTTAGAAGACAATGAAACTCCCAAACTATTTACGTAGGCAAATCAGTTTTCTTGAAGAATATTTTTGGGTGATGTTAGCTTATCAACTTTTAAAATTTTTTTTTATCTCTTTACAACTCTGTTGAACAGTTTGGCTGATAATTCATACCAATTCGCTTATGACTCTTAACCATGCACTCGTTTTTTTATGACACTAAGTATTCGATAGACTCCAAAGACAGTAAGCATTCCAAATAAATTATTAAGAGAACTTTATTTCTTGAAGGATATTTTTTAAGGAATTATGTCATTTTCTGCTTATTTTATTTCAATTTCAGCATTGATCAAGCAAACAGTTTATTCATGCCAGTTGGTTCATGATTTTCAAATCCGCGAAATGAAGCACAGTTTTATTTTGAATCCAATTCAGAAGGTGATGCATATTATTGAGTCCTAGATATTTCCACCTTATACAAGCAGCAATAAAAAAGCAATAAACTATAGAGTCTTATAACTATACAGCTAGCAAAAGCATTAATAGAAAAACAGTAAGTTATAGAGTCCAAAAAATATCCAGCTAACACTAGCATTAATAGAAAAACAGTAAGCTATAGACTCATAAAATTATCCAGCGTGAAAAAGCATTAATAAAAAAACAATAAGCTTCAGATGTCAAAATATTCATCTAACACAAGCATTAATAGAAAAACAGTACAACGAGACCAAAAGAAAAAAAGAAAGAAAAAAAATGAGACAATTTTGGAATATCGGACTGTTATTTGTTTTTTCTTGAGATTAGCGTTTTTGTATTTAAGATGCATACTAAACGTGCATACTAATTAATGCTACATTGTGGTAAATGTAATTTATTTTTGCTTTGTTGATGTTTCTAATACATGTTTTTTTTTCTAAACTACCTCTTCAGTGCAGTTTGATTTGGTGCAATATTATGAAACTATCATCGACGTTTATAAATTAATTTGCTCAACTCGCTAGCCAATGTCCTCCTTTTTCCCAGTAACAATAAATTAAGTAACTGCAAATAGTACAATTCAAAACAGGAGGATAATGAAATCATAAGTGCAAGGATTTATTACGTATGCACTTTGTAATCTTAACATACCAAACATAATACCTTTCTTCGGCCAGTAATCTCAGGCTTCATTATGCACCTCATTATGCTTGATATTGTAGCCTCTGAGGAAGGTTTAGTTGGGGTTTCAAGATATTCTGATGTGATTTTGGAAAATGTCATCGAAGTCATTGACACGCATCGAGAGAATTTGTCGCTAGAATCATATTTATAGAATATTTTAAACTCCCCAAATTGTGTTGTTAGAATTCAGTACAACTTTTTAAAAAATCTCCAGAATTAAAAAAAATAATCATTAAAAAATCATCGCCGCATTAAACAATAAATAAATAATCGAAGGAATGTTTGAATTATTCATAAAAGCAGCAAGTTAATTTGCACACATCTCAATTCAATATCTATAATGTTTGCCTATCTGCCTCTTTTCTCTCTTATAATTCCAGAATCAGAAATGAGAAGTCCTGAAGTCAAATATAGCATTTTTTTAGCCCCATTTCCTAAAATTTGCAAATCTCTGATGATTTTATTCAAATGTTTAGAAAATAAAACCGGTGATATTCAATAGAACCGGTGGTGTTTGAATAATACCAAGTTTTATTGCCCGTTTTATAATTATACCATGTAAACAAGGAGAAATTCTACATGAAATGATGTCACTGAATTAGTTTAAATTTTCTCTGATACCATACATTTACTTTGTTTGTGGATGTACTATTGAAAAGTGTTTCTAGAAATATAAACAATTTAAAATCAAAAGCACTCGAAATAAAAAAAATAGATGTTAGTAGTTAAGTTTAATAGATGTTAGTATCAATAATTGTCTGGTATAGGGAAGTTCAGACAATATTACATCGGCCGCTTTTTTAAATATTGAAGTATAGGTTTTCTCAATTTTGCGCAGGATTGTGTTGAATTGTTTATAATCAATTAATTCGTTATTTTCTTTCTTGTTTTATCCCATACATAGAATGACTATTCAGTTAGCTTAACGTAAAACAATGAACTCATTACATCATGTACACTGAATATTTTGTTGAGTTATTGCGTAAATATTTAACGTCTTATTCATTATCTATCAAGCTTTTTACATTATTCAATGTTCCAATCTCGGTTAAACACTTACCAACTATAATAATCTATGAATAATCAATAAAAGGCTATTTCTTAAAGCCCATCCCAGTATTAGTGTAATATGTTATGCATAACACAGTATGCATTAATAATACATGTAAGCCCATAATTCTAATTATAACTAGTGATATAAAAGTATTTTAAAGCCTATTTAATATCGTAATCGCTAATATGCTACAATTAAGGTAATATAACTTATTGGTCATGCATTAGATAAGAATATTGATATTGTAATCTATAGTTTTCGGATCTAATGCATATGATTGAATTCATATGAATAAATAATGAAGAACAAACTGAATTGTAACTCATAATTATTAAAGATTTAAGTAGATCGAATGACTCCATTTTTCCTCTCGTAACTTGGTTACTGATTTAAATTACTAGTTAATAATTAATGCGACTTTTAATCGTTAAAGAAAGAGAATGTTGACGGTAATAGACATATAAAATAGATGGAACTAAGCTTCAAGTACTTGCTTTTATTTTATATCAAATTTAAATATAATTTTAATGACCACTAATGTACATAAATTTAGTAGACTTCAGAGCCACTAATTTA
The DNA here is from genome assembly GCF_043381705.1 of Parasteatoda tepidariorum. Taxonomy (NCBI): domain Eukaryota; kingdom Metazoa; phylum Arthropoda; class Arachnida; order Araneae; family Theridiidae; genus Parasteatoda; species Parasteatoda tepidariorum. Next base: position 21,893,854 of record NC_092211.1, on the reverse strand, counting down.
AGACCATTTTTTGTATCTCTTTTAGTATTAAGTGCATGCAGCATAATGTTGTTGTAAATCACAGCTTACTGATCAATTGAATATGTATATAAATTTCGAAAGTCATGTAATGAAGCAAAGTAAAAGCGAATTATATCTTATTGGAATAAGTGTGATTGTTTACGCAAGACAAGTTTAGAAAAAATACCCTCCCCTTCATTTCATAAATTCTCTACCAACACATCTTCATCTAGTTATAAGGGTAGTATGAAAAATGAAATCCCGTAGCTTAACATCAGAAATATTCGATTTAGAGTATCACTTCCCCATGTCCGAAATCTAGCTTCCTATCAAATCAGCTATTAGATAGACAAAAAATCTATTTCCCCAATCAGTTAAAAAAATCAGCCAAAGAATTACGAATACCATTAAGGGTTATTAATTATTTTGTGTTTAACAGTTATGGCGATGTTGATTATTAACAATGATGCAGCTGTAAGATTAAGGATAAATTATTCATTGGGATAATAACTAGTCAAAGTATTATTTTTATTTTAATCTATAAATTTTAAATTATTAGTGTATTTCATTCAAAATTCTAACTTAACATCGTGAAATCAGAAACATGCGGTTTATCTTCATGAAACTAAATGCAAAACCCATTATTTTGAATTTCAATGCTTTTACACTACCGTATATCATAAAGTAAATTGAAATTAAATTATTTTGTAGATATTGGTTTGAAATTATTCAACAATATTAATTTTATTATAAATATTAAACAGCACTCCAATATTTTATGGAAACAGTTATGTTTCAATAAGTGTAAGTAAGTTATATTATAATCTGACCACCGATATAAAACTTTACGTATAACTAATTTCCCAATCTTTTCTATTACTAAACGCAGAATCTAGGCAAAAAAAAAATATGTCTAGCTCACAGCCTATCAAACTAATGAATATGTACAAATCTCCAAAGCCAAATAATAGAGCGAAAGAAAATAAACTATAACTTATTATAACCAGAATTGAAGTTTACTTAAGATGAAAGTCGAGAGAATAACCTTTCATTTCATCTCATAAATTCTCTACCATTTAGTTCCGAACACAGTTAAGCGAAAAATGAAATCTCAGAGCTTAACGTCGGAAGTCATTGACTTATAAATTTTATTTCTTTTTTTCCCAAATCTAGTTTCATAGCAAATTAGTTGTAAGATATACAACAAATCCATTTCTGCCATCTGTAAAAAATAATCAGCCTAAAAATTGCCAATACCATTTATGGTTATTCAATTTGCTGTTAGCTCCGATGGCGATGAATCTTTTCAGCATCGATACAGCTGTATGAATCTTAAACATTTTGAACTCTGACTGTATTTTATTGAACAGTCTAATTTAGCATCACGAATTTTAAAAAAAAAGTAGTTTATCTCTAAGAAACTAAAATAGGTATTATAAGATATCGTATTTATTTGCGTCGCACTATATCTACACAATGGGCTATTTTATAATCGTCGTTAAACAGTCGACCCAATTTCATGGATTTACGACTACTAATGTTCATCTCCGTAGCCTTGTAATTTTGAACCAAATCCAGAAGACAAGGGAACTTCTGGATCGAGTATTGGGAGAAATTTGTCTTCATGGAGGACTTTTTGATGGGGCTAACCCGCATTTGCGTTACATGTAGGGGAAGACCACGAGAACCTCCCACGGTTAGCCTGTCGACAAGGGGACTCTAACCGATAATCCGTCTACCACTGAGGATATTTCACGTCTGCACTGTGGTCAGTGCAAGCCGGAAGCGGANAAGTAGTTTATCTCTAAGAAAGTAAAATAGGTATTGTAAGATATGGTATTTATTTGCGTCGCACTATATCTACACAATGGGCTATTTTATAATCGTCGTTGAACAGTCGACCCAATTTCATGGATTTACGACTACTAATGTTCAACTCCGTAGCCTTGTAATTTTGAACCAAATCCAGAAGACAAGGGAACTCGTGGATCAAGTATTGGGAGAAATTTGTCGTCATGGAGTACTTTTTGATGGGGCTAACCCACATTTGCGTTACATGTAATGTAAAGGAAGACCACGAGAACCTCCCACGGTTAGCCTGTCGACAAGGGGACTCTAACCCATGATCCGTCTATCACTGAGGATATTTCACGTCCGCACTGTGGTCGGTGCAAGCCGGAGGCGGAATTCGTATCGACTGGGATTCGAACCAGGTTCGATACATTGGAAGGCGAATGCTCCATCCCCTATGGGCTATTGGCGACTATAATGGGCTATTGGCGACTATAATGGGTTATTGGCGACTGTCTGGGGAACATCCCCAATCATGATCCGAAGACATGGCATCGTAATTTTGATCCTTTGCAGAGAGGATTGCTTCCCCGCCTTGGTAACCCGAATACCTGAGTGCAAAGTCAAGCTCTTAACGATATAACAGTTTATCGAGGACTAATAACGCGCACTCTCTGTCCCTACGTAGGCTGACAAAGTGGTCACCCACCCGCTTTACTGACCACATCCGGTGGTACTTGAATTAGGTGTTCTGCTAGAAACCGTGTCTTTACGATCAATCCACTGCAGGACCTAAAAAACTGAGATCAAAACGTGTTTTTTTTTGTTGCTCTAATGAATAATTCACTTGTGTATATTCTTTAAAATTAATTAGATTTTACTTTTTTACTCTGAAACTCTTCCATATTAATTAAACATTGCCCAAATATTTAATGGAATTAATTACGCTGTAACCACCGGTATAAAACTATTTTCCGAATCCCTTCTATTATTTAACGCATAATCTAGGTATTAAATAAAAATAATGTTATCGTAACTCACAGCCTACCGACCTAATGAATATGTATAAATTTCCAAAGCCAAATAACGTAGCGCGCGAGAAAATAAACTATAACTTATTATAACACGGATTAAAGTTTACATAAGATGAAAGTAAAGCGAATAACCTTCCCTTTCATCTCATAAATTCTCTACCAACACCTCTTTAGCTCGTTATACAGTAGAGCGAAAAATGAAATCTCGAAGCTTAGCGTCGGAAATCATCGACTTAGAATTTTCACTTCCTATTTCCGAACTTACTGCCCCTTACTTTGGAATGGGTGGGACAGATGGGACGGGTGGGACGTCTGCGTAGAATATCACTACGTCAGAGGTTAGCAGCGCCCCACATTCTTTCACGCACGAAAATTCGAACTTCTCACCTAAACATTCATTCATGCTTCATTCTTTGTGTGAGGTTGGTGGCTGAAAACTACTTCCCCGCTGATCAGCTGGGTGCTGTTGAGAAACAAACTTTTAGGGGTTTCTTCAGTGGCTGAGTTATTTGTGACGTTTACGCTAAGCTGAGAAGTAGTTTGTAATTGAAGTGAGCGGAACATATTCAAGCGTAATTTCAATTTAACGTATTTGTAACATTACGTGTCAGAAAGTAAATAAAATATTAAATGATATTAAAAATGGTTAGGAATGAATTCAAATGGATTATATCACCAAGTTAATTTTCATAATTTTCTTATATGAGTATTATTAATTATATTCTCAAAAGGCAAAAGAATATCATAGTTTCTGACGACTACCAGTTACCTATGCTAAAATCAAACTTAGCATGCAGTAAAAATCAAAGAAATCGTGAATAATTTAGTAAATACAAACGCTGTGACAATAACGCTGTTGCAATGTAATCCTTCTTATGATGTAACATTTTACTAATAATGTACTTTCCATCACGATAAGATCTAACAATGCTTACAATATTCATGATATATGCTAAATAACTTTATGATTTTAATACGAACTTAAAAATATCATATCCGAAAGTCGTCGAATATGTGCAGAATTAATATTTGTGTGATCTTCTAAAAGGAAACAAACCTATAACATTTTAACTGACATCACTGCTTTGGATAATTTCATTTAGAAAGTTGAAAAAGTTATATTTCCACAATGATACATTTTATTAACTGTGCACTAATCATCTTATCATTGATTGAACTAGGTAAGTTTTTTTTTTGTTTATTTAAATAATACATTATAATTCATTTACAAATATGTTATTGACTATTAATGCCGAAGTAATGAAGCGAAACGAGTAATGAAACGAAGTTTGAAACGGTATGTTTTAAAGTCTTCGCATGACATGTAATTAAAGTTTCGATTACATGCAACCGTCTGTTTATTTATTTTTTTTTGTTACATAAATGCCGAAAAACACAAGTTTTTCACCCTAATAACATTTGATTTATTGTCTAGATTGTATGTAAGCGCAAGTAAGTGGTATTCTTATTAGATAAATGGGCTAAACTTAAGTGTGCTAATTAGTTTGAAAGACGATATGATACTTTGAGTTAAATAAGACACAAAAGTGTTCTTTCTTTTCTAAATGAATAATAGTTTTTGATACATTTGAATTCTGAATGTCAGATCCTCAAAAATAGATAAGAGCCGATATCTTGAAAATATGATTCTAACAGTCTAGTATAGAGAACTGTTGAAAATTAGGACATTTTCATGTTAATTTAACTTTTTAAGTATTTTCGTGCATTTTAATTATTCAAATGCATTTAAAAATTCACGAAATAATAAATTAATTTTAACCAAGAATTTTTCTTTGTAATAAATTCTTGTTCCATTATCATTTATTAAATTTTTTCATTTAATTGAAAAAATAGTTATTTTTTTAAATTGTAAGTTGCGCAAATAACATCATATGAAATTGATATTATTACTTAAATTTAAATAAAAAAATATTTGGCTGATTAAAAAAATATTTGGCTAAATTCTTTCAAATTTTTGGTCTTATTTAAAGTAAAAAGCATAAAATAATAAAAGAATAGGCTAACACTATTTTTTTAAATGTTAAGTACACTTTAAATTGAAATCAAAATTAATTTAAGTTTGAAATTTAATTTATTACTGTAATTATTTCAACTTAAACTGTAAAATTTAAACGTCATCATTAACAAAGACATGTATTATGCACTATGTACTCTGAATACATATACTTTATAAAAATGAATGGGGATATTTTACGTTTAAGTGCAAGAAAATGAGACTAAAAACCTGAAAGAATGACATTTTTACAGATTTCAATTACTTTTATCTGATTTTTTAACAGGTTTACATTATTGCTTGTATTAAATAGTAGTAACAAATACAATAAAATTTGATAAATTTAACAGCAGAAATTTTCTTGTAAATGTTTCAATACAATACGAAATGCTTAAGCAAATATTTTTTTTAATTAAATAATTGTATAGACTATGTGGTGTTGGCAAAGATTTAAATTTTGAATGTTTATTTATATTTTTATACTGTTTGATGCATAAGAAAAATATTTATGAATGGTTGCAGTGATTGACTTGTTTTTCCTGAAAAAATGATTTTAAGTTTACTTAAAAATGCCAAATGTTTCAGATTATCGAAATGCTAACTAGCCTCTACAATTTTTAAGCATCTGCATTTATTTATCTAAAATATGAATAAAAAAAAGATTTTACTCAAGAGACACCAGTCTGCGTATTAGGAAAATTAAACACTTAAATTTCTTTTTTGTTGAATATATTTTTATTCATTTTAGTTAATTATTTATTTAAACGTCAGTATTTTCAGTACACATAAAATGGAATAGTTTTTCTCACTTGCCATATTGCCAAAGAGTTGTAATTCAAAATATAAATATTTAATTTCTGAATTTAATTTTTGAATTGCTAAGTTTACTTATCGCTTTTGTATTTTTTACTAATTGAGTAGTAATAAGAACCATAATTTTTGTGTACAGTCAGAAAATGAACGAAAAAATTACCAAACAAATGGTTTAAAGGCTATATATTCTGCTCAAAATATAGTTCATAATGTAGAGTAAACAAGAAAAAAATTACAGAACAATGAAAAAAAGGAGAAGAAAAAAAGAGAAAAATAATAATAAAAATAAAAATAACAAAAACCGAAAGAAAAAGAAAGAGCAAAAATTTAAAATTTTAATCAAAAAATAGTAATTAATAAATCGGAAAATAAAAGAAATAATCTTTTCATCAGCTCACGCGACTATATTCGCATAAAAGAGTGCTTTCCAATATTGCATCAATATAGCCAAAGCAAAATATATCAATACTGTGAGCTGATAAAAGGATTATATCTTTTTTTCTCCGGTTTTTTTAAATTTAAATTTTTTTTCCTTTGGGTTTTTGTTATTTTTATTTTATTATTATTTCCCCCCCCCTTTTTTCATTGTTCTGTAATTTTTTCCTTGTTTTCTCTACATTTTGAACTTCTTTTATGAGTTCTATTTACTTCAAGCTTATGCGCAATAAATAAAATTTATTGTTTTTCTTCATTTTCCTCGTGTTTTTTTTATATTTTATTTTTTTAAATACTCATGGGTAGATCATATAAGTTTTATTACAATATAATGAATTAACCTAAGAGTCTAAAGAGCCATTATGTATA
>NC_092211.1:21859338-21887313 GCF_043381705.1 Parasteatoda tepidariorum | reverse complement strand
TATTCTGTAATTTTCCCCTTGCTTTCTCTACATTTTGAGCTTATTTTATGAGTTCTATTTGCTTGCAGCTTAGGCGCAATAAATAAAACTTATTGTTTTTCTTAATTTTCTTCATGTTTTTTTATATTTCATTTTCTTAAATACTCATGAGTAGATCATATAAGTTTTTTTTAAGATATAATGAATTAACCCTGAGAGTCTAAAGAGCCATAATATAATACTAAATATAGAGCTAATATTATGAATAGTTTTTTAATTTATATTTAATTCATATTATTTATTCTAAACTAATGGTAATTAAAGTAGTTATCTTAGTAATACCTTTAAGTATTTTTATTATTTAAGAATACCACGCATCACAATGTACTCAAATCACTATAAAAGCAAGACACATAATGTAAATTTTGAAACAAAAGCAGGCGTGTTAGAGTAAATAAAACAGATTCTGGAAGTGTTAGCATTTGTTTTATGTGACACTGAACATTTGTCTTTTCTGACTCAGTTTGTTTTATTCAGCGCTGTACGAAGCATTTTCATAAATTTATTAGAAGCTAGGTTTGCCCATAAAACCTGACAAGATGCTCTAAATATGAATAAAAACTTTAATGTTTCTTTTACCTATAACTTCGAAAAAAGATGAACATCAAGTATATATTTCAATTAGAATCAAAATAATGAGTAAACTTATAATATTAATGAAAAGAAATGTTAAGTCAAATGGTGTGTATGCAGGCAAACAAACAAGTATTATAGTGTAAAAGTAATATAGTATATCTAAAAGAATTGCACACATCTTAATAAAAATAGCTTTTTTAGATGATGGTTATTTTACTTTTTTCATTTCAGTTTCCAAAATTCTGTAAAGTAAAGTTGTAAGTTGCTTATCAAGTACAATGTACACTGTGAACAATTCCGCTTCAAATTACGATACCGGGACTTCATCGTAAATCGTAGTACATCATTCGTAAAATTCATTTCTCGAATCCATTTTTACCTTAAAATAATTGACCATAATTTTACATTAATATTTATTTAATTGGAGTTATTCAGTGATTTTTATAGTAATTACTGTAAAAATTCCTGTTTTTCGAGTTTTTTTTTTGTTTCATAACATATTTCGGTAAAAATGGATTTTACATTAAAACGTTCTGACATGCTGATCGCAGGTACTTTTTAAAGTAATTTGGTACGAAGATTTTTACAGTTTATGTACAATTTTAATACCCGGTAAAAATACAATCACTTAAAATAAAACTCTACTACTAAGTAAAACTAGTAGTTTTATTAATAGTTTCGAGAACTGTTCATAGTTGTTTTAGGATGTTTTTTCTTCTATACAAGTGGAAAGATAAGCACTAGTATAGATTTTTGCTTCATTAAATTGAAACGTGATATATATTTTTATCCGCATACTCTAAAACGTATTCAACTTTAAAGTGAGAAAAATCTAAATGTGTTAAGTAAATTTTTTCATATTCTTGTATATTTTTTTTCTTTTAGAGCAAAGAAATGGCGATGTCTTCTTTGCTTAGAAAATCTGTATTTCAGATTACTTTAGCTGTTAGTTTAGGAAATAAACTTGAAGCATTATATTTATTTGAAAATTTCAAGGGTCACATGAAATTGTTTATTTATATAAAGAGTGAAAAAATAAGCTTGAAGCGTAATAGGTAAACTTTACTTGTCTACTTTTAAACATATAAAATGATGGAATTTCAGAGAACTTATTGTGCGTAGTCGTTCTCTGAACATATGTTCTTTCCACCTGTAATTAATTTCTGCTTTTAATAAAAAGGAAGAAAAAAAAACTAATGTTTGAAATTTATTTAGCTATTATCTTTAAACATTAGGATTATATCACTGTATTTATATGGAAATCTATAGCAATGTAAGGAAAATACACATTTTTATTCATAGGATATTTTGAATCGCAAGTTGATTCGTTTTTGTTTTGATATGCTTATTGCTTTATTGAAATTACACACATTTGCAGGGTCCCGCAGTGGACTGATCGTTGAGACACGGTTCCCAGCAGATCACCGAAGTCAAGCATCACTGACTACGGTCAGTGTGCGGGTGGGTGACCGCTTGGATCAGACTGCGTAGGGACCGAGGGAGTGCGGTATTGGTCCACGTTAAACTGTTCTACCGTAAAGCGATCGGCTTCGCGTGCAGGTCATCGGGCTACCGAAGGGGGGTTGCCATCCCCTCTGCAGGAATCAAAATTTTGATGGCATGCCTTCGGATCATCCTCAGGGATGTTTCTCAGACCATCGCCAATAGCTCATTGTGCAGCTCTAGTGCGACGTAAATGAACAACAACAACAACATTTGCAGGCTTGTGTGCTCAATTTAGACTTATAAACCTTTGTCAAGTAGAAAGACAAGTAGAACATATCAGAGAAGGACATCATGAAGAATGCATTCAGGGTGACGGCGGGATTCGAACCCGCTACCTTCATGCTTTGTGCAGCGTTTGGTGGGCGATACCGCTCGGCCATCGAGGCCCCTGTTTTTGTACGTAATAAAACATATGAAGAAGTCTCATAACAGTAATTTTGCAATAATCAGACTCTGAACGCGTGCTGCTTTGCACAAGTAAATAACGTTAGCTTCTATTTAAAAAGAAATATCGTGTTTAATATTTATTGAGCTGTAAGCTTAGTGACTAATCTTGAAGTTCTGTATTTATGTGAAAAATTCGTATTTATATACGAAACTTGAAAAATTAAATTTATCGCATTATATTTATGTTTTACTGAGATAATTTAAAAAAGTATCTAATGAAGTCTAAAAACACTAGTCTATTCGTAATCAGACCCTGCGCATCTGTTATTTTGTACCTGTAAATAGCTCCGTTTTTCAATATTAGTTTGCTTATTAATTTACTGACTAAACCAATTACAGTATTTACAAAGAAACCTCAAGCATTGTGTGGAAAATTCGTGTAAAAACTTAAAAATTTACTTGTAGCATAATATCTCTATTTTACTTTCATGCTCTAAAATATATTCAATTATTAACTGATCTTATCTCAAAAAACATCCGTCAGTTTGCCGCTATCTGAGTTTAAACGGGAGTTTCATTTTATCTTCAAATAGTCCCTTCGATTATTTGTTTACTTTTCCTTAAAGCACATTACCAAACATAATTTTGTCTTTCAATTTCTGAAACAACGATAAAATACACAATCAATATTTTTTAGATATTTAATGTTTTTTGCTGCTGTCAAATCATTACTATTAGGATTTTTTAAGAGATTAAACATTTAGAACTACACTATGCACCAGCACTAATGTATCATTAGGCATGTTTTCGATCCTCAAAGGAAAATGTGCTCTATAATGACTTAACAATGCTATTACTAACTATTGAACCCTCTAATCCCTGTATCATGTAGATAATCGAGTTTCAAAGATGATTTATTTCATTCTTTATTATATCTCTTCCATTTAAGGAGTGGTCTTAGTGAATAAAGTAGCATAATGTAAGTTTTATGGCGCTCTATCACGCACTAAGAACTTCAAATATTTTTAGAAATTTTCATTGATATATTTAACGTTTTTCCAACGATTTGCTTACGACAAAAAATAAAACATTTGTTTCTATTTCAAGAAAATATGATTTTTTATTCAAAGTTACTAAAGTTCAGTATTGATTCCTGATTTATTTTATGTACAGTGAGCAAAATTAAAGCGCAAGGACCTTGAATAATTTTTGATCAAGGTATCATAATTCCAAGGATGCATCTTAATGGTTTTAGATGCATACCCGCTTAACGTTAAATAAGGGGCTAACCTTAAATATGTTATTTCGACTTAAGAACTTAATTTCTCTTAATTAAAGTAAACCTTTTATTTCGATAGTGTAAGGTGTGTTGCTAATAATATCTCCAGTATAGATGTCTAAAATGCGGAGTCCATAATGTTAAATTCGCCATTAGCGAGTTAATGTGGATCTAGGGATAGAGCAAACTTCACCCAATGAATTGTCTCTGATTCAAACACCATGGCTGCTTGGTTTGAATTCTGTTCCCGGTTCGCAGCAACAGTAGTGCTGGCAAAAATGTCCTCAGTTTTATACGGATCACGTGTAAGACATGCCAACGGGCTATACAAGAGAGGGTTTCGTTTTTTTCCTCTCCATGTAATGCAATTGAGGATTAGATCTATTCAAAATTCCACCAAAATTGCCATTTTGCCCCAGTGCTTGTTCCGGGATTATCCTCATACGTTATATTGGGTTTTGAAAAAAAAAGAAAAAAAAGATGGGAGAGCGAAAATTTATACAGACTCATTTCCTGTTTCACAAGAAGTATTTCCTTCCTAAAAAAATAAGTTTAAAATTTCTTAAGAATATATCACGATAGATTTGAGAACAGATTTGTGGTTAATAATTCCATGACGTAAAGTATTATTTAAATGACTACTACATTACCAAATTCTTTACATTACCAAATAATAACTATAAATAAAACTTCAATTAAAAAAAAGAATGGGTGAACATTATAATAACTACTAACACCTGAATGAATATTGGTGTTCATTCAATCCAGTAATAATAAAGGGTCAGTGGTTTTATTAATAGTTCAGAAATTCCATCATCTGCAAAATCAAATGCAATAAAACAATTATTTTATGACAACAAATAATAAATAAAACTTGACACTCCCATGTCTACAAGCTTTCTGCGCCAGTTATCGCGCTCATAGGAGGGATTTTACTACCACTCCCCTCAAATTTCGATGAAATTTACCAATCAGATAATTAAACAGTAGTTTAAAATTGATACACAAATCAACAAACTTCTTCAGAATAAAAAAAAAATATTTAAATCGTATGTTATTCATAATAGTGAATTTCAAAATAAGCAAGAGATTAAAAAGGGATTTTAAGTTCAAAATAGTAAAAACGTTCAATAGCTTGCATTTGCAGACTATCTGGAATCGGCAATGGAACGACTTTGTTTATGGCTCATCGTTGAACACTAGAAGCTGTCTTAACTTCAACAGGTCGTGCTAGTAATCTTTCGTGTCTTATTTATGCTTGACTCTGAGATTTGATTTTTTACTTCATTTTCTCCGACATATTTTTTAAATCAATTTTCTATAAGCAACAGAATAAAATAACAAGCTCTAGATTATTTGCATCTGTTTTTTCTATAAATTAAAACTCCTGTTTCATCAGGCGATAGAAGACAAATATATAGAATTTCCAAATCTGTATCAGAAAACATTTCTAACAGGGCCATTATTTGGCCTTAGACATGGGGCTAAGAGAAAGCAAAATTTTTTAATGAGGTAACAAAAAAAGGGACACACCTTTCCTTAACTCAGTTTATTATAATAAAATTAACACAAAAGTAGAATAAAACAAAAAAAGTAAGAAAGGAAGCACCATCAATAGCAAGAATCTACAGAATACCGTTGCTGGAATCATATTGAAAAGCACCTTTGATGTTAAATTTCAACTCTATCACTGTCAAATAACTCAAGCATTATAGCTGGCTGAATGTCATCATCTTAGCAGAAAGAATTTCATTTCAGCATTTTATATTTTTAACAAATTATATACAAAAGTGAAGAACACTAAATATGAAAGAGTACTTCTTGCCATTTTCTAAACATTCTGTCTCTCTTATTCTGTTACCAGCCACCTGCAAATTGAGCTCAAAAGATGTTGGAACTAAACGCATTTCAGCCACATTCGTCATCTATTTATTTATCTTGAATAAGTGTCGCAATACCATTTGAATAAAATCCACACAACATAAACCAATGTATCACTTGAAATCTAAAAATAGATTCTATTATTCTGTTATCAACCCGCTACAAATTCAACAAGGTTGAAACTAAACGAATTTCATTCAAACATATGTTTATTTATCTTGAATAAGTGAAGTAATAGCAATTAACTGAAATTACCAAAACATAAACAAACGTATCACTTGATTCTAAAAATAGGACCTTTGATTTGCAAATATTTCAAAAATGGAACATCAGGTTTTAAAATATTATTTTGACTTTAAAATTTTAAAATAAAAGTTTCTAATCTGCTACCTGACAGATTGTTACATAATCCCCGCAGAAGCTGTTATAGTTGCATTGTATAAATTTAATTTTTAGTAATTTATACTAAAAGCGGTATAAAAATTTAAAAATTTTATCAAATTTCTAAAATTCTTAAAAAAAATCAAATAATTGAGGGAATGGAAATCTAAATTAAAAATAAATAAATAAATATTTCATAATTGACATTTTAATGTATGACAAATAATATTATTTGGACTTTAATTACTCATTAAATTCAAACTTCAAATACCATGCTCGATTTTTCAAACACTGGCGTGTAAATGTCTATGAATCTGAAACAATAATAAATAAATTGAAAAAAATTTTTTTTTGGTTTAATAATTTTTTGTAAAAGCTATATTTTTTTAAACAATCTCGGGATGATGTAGAGCCACGTGAAAATGAGAGTCCAACAAATAATTTGAGTCTTAGCCCACTATGCTTTTAATAAGAAAAACTTTTCTCCCTCATTAAGATTGCTAAAAATTTTAAAGCTTTTTCATTTAAAAGGCCACTACGCATTATTTTTTAATCATGTTCCACCATAAAGTATTCTATTTTTACAAGGAATTCAATCCTGATTTGTGTTTTACACATTGTGTTTCAAAGTGTTTTTGATTAAAAAATTATTCCATACTTAGTCAAGATTACAAACATAATTTCGCGTAGGTTTTATGTTAAATTTTGTGTTTATTTAACACTAGAACGACATGATTTAGAACGACTATTGTGGTCATTTTGACAGCAGTAAAAATGAACACAAATATTTGAGTATCAATTCAAATATCATTATAAATAGCTAGGAAAAGTTTATTTTTGATAATTGTAATACTATGCAGTATGCTTAATGGTATTATTTATAATATATAAAAAGTTATTCCATTTTAGGGAAAAATAATAACATATTAAAATAGTTACGTACTATTGTGGACATTAACGCATGATTTGAAATAAAGTTACTAGTGAAGATTCAAGCATATTCCACGAAAAAAGTCTTAGGCATGATGAACAGTCTTGTTTTGTGACAGCGTTTTTTACTTGTAGTTCAAGAAATAATGGTGGTGGGTGGGGTGGATAGTTTCTTTATAGCAGTCACATTTCGTTGGCAAAGCTGAAAATATAGCATTATCAAGAAATGTATGAAGAGTTACACTATTTAAAAAAAATCAGGAACATTTTCAAACTTAGAAAAAGTATAGTTGTCAAAACTAAAATTGGTCATATTTTAGAAATCATTCGTGTTGTTTTCAATCATCATATATGATGGAGCTAAAAAAACTGACTCGTTGAAAAAAATTGACATTTTCAAGGAGATTTTTTGAATTGTGAACTTTATTAAAACTTCCACAGTTATGTATAGTACTCGAGATGTAGAAATTTATTTTCAGTTTTTATCGATGTATAATAATAGTTTTCTTTTTATCACGTGCTAAAATATTAAGAAAAAAATGTGAACTTGAGGAAAGATTGCTTATTGGGTTAATTTTTCTATAATTTAGCAGTAATGTAACAACTATTGAAATCTTTTTTTGCCCATAAAGAGTAAACAAGTTTTAAAGACAAAAAAAAATCCGTTGGGAAATTTATTTCCTACAAAGAAAGGTGATGGAATGTTCAAAAGGCAAATTCTGTCCTTGTCTTATCCTAGAAATATAAAACTGATCAAAAAAATAGTTGATAAAAAGTTTAGCAATGAACCAGAAGTTTAATCCAAATTTCATAGTCTTTTTTTACAAGTACTGAATAAATTTAATGGCATGATCTGCTAACTTTTTTTTCCAGTTTTCCTTGCTATAAAATGCAAATTAAAATTTTTTCACAAAATATTTTCCTTATTTCAGAGGTTAATTATTTATTTCTAAGCCGTTTGCGAGCTCATATCTAAAATCAATCTGAATAAAAGCAATTGATACTTGGAGAGAAGCAACGAGCAGGAAGAGGATTTCTTTTGTTAAAAAAATCTTACAGTGTTGACCTAGTCATGTTCTTGCTCGAATGCAATAAAGATACGCAATGAAGGAGAAATTTTAATTCTTTTTATTTTATAACCGTCTTTTAACAACTGGTTGCCTAATTCAAGCAATGCACTCCAATCTCTATAACTGTCATTTTTACAGCAATGGTCAATCCAGGTGAATTGGAATTTTCTAAACCAATTATATACTCTAGTAAAGATTTTCTTTAATGCTTTTGAAAATCTCAAAAATTTATTAAAAGTCACGAAAGTCAAATAAGATCACTCCGGTAGCTCTAGTGTTAAATTATTAAAACGATTTCATATTGTTTTCAATAAAACTAATATACTAAATTTTCTTAACAAATATATAAAATACTAATAACTACTAGTATACGTATAGTCATTAGTATAATAATGATTTTATGAAATCGGGAGATGGTAAGAAATGTATGATAAATATTAAAATTAATTTTTTTCGTTAACTTGATGCGATAAGCATAAGAGCATCAGATTTTATTCTGATTCCACCGATGCGTGTATTAAATNATTTTATGAAATCGGGAGATGGTAAGAAATGTATGATAAATATTAAAATTAATTTTTTTCGTTAACTTTATTCGATAAGCATAAGAGCATCAGATTTTATTCTGATTCCACCGATGCGTGTATTAAATATTTCATAAAGCTAAAGGCGTTTGTTTTTGTTCCATAAATTTAATGGTTTGCATACGAGTACTTAGCAAAGCGGTTTGCTCATATATTGAAAGAAAACCGTGTTTCCATTCCTTTATCTTATCGTAAAATTCAATATTTTATCTCGCGTTTCTTATTTTAAGACGTATGAAAAAATGAATTTGAATTCATCTTTTGTTCGAGATTTAAAATTTGAATGGAAAAAGGATTTAAAAACAATTTTCTAAACAATTTTTACGAAAATATTTGTATTTTTGGAATAGAAGAATATAACGATTTCAAAAATCCTTGCAGATATTACTTTCAAACTGATAGCTTATTTCGGTTTAGGCATTTTTATGTTCATATTTTTGATCTGACTGTAGATTTTCCTAAATATTTAACAGGATATTTCTGTTAAAGAAAATAATTTAATATAGTACTCATGTGAGGGTAAAAAGTGACAAATATTTCATAAATGCAAAATGGTTGCGCAGGTGCCTATCCTAAAGCAATTTAGACAAGAAATTATAATTTGTTTGTGAAGAAATCCATATATGTATGAAAAATGTAGAAATATATTTCACTCTCAGTTAATGATATATAATATATATAGCTTGAAGTAGGCTTTCTTTTTGGCTGTGTTACTTAAACATCATTTTATTAGTATCCTTTTTAGGAAAAATTTATATAGTTTTCATTTATTCTATTATCTTATTTCCATTTATCATTATGCTTGACTTGCGCGAGAAACAACTAGTGACCCGCATGTTATTCAACGTATCTGGGGTCAATCATAACTTTTATCATAAGTGTTCACGTCTTTCTTTACTAATATTCTTATATAAGGTCAAACCAGGGTTTCTTTTAATTACCTGTAGTAAAGTTTATGCTAGTTTTTAGTATTTATTTTATTTTTAAATATAAATATTGGGTTCATTTTCTTTAAAAAAATCTGTAAATACATTCATTAATAAGTAAATGAAAATGCAATTTATATGTAATTGAATAATAGATTAACGCTTATAAAAACCAGTTAGCTAAAGCAACTTTACTTTATTAGTTTCAAATTAAAAATGTAATAAAAATTAGAATCAAATCTTTAATTAGATATTTTCTGATGTATTGCTCACTTTACATTCAAACAAATTGTCACATTTTCTTTTTTTTTCAGATGTACCTCATTTTATTTCTACTTTAATTTTTATCAAAAACAAATCTATTATAGGGGATTATTTCGCTAAGTTGTGAATAATATTTGAAAACTATAACTTTTAATTAAATATCTGACAAACATTCAATCAAAAGTAATGGATAATTATTTTTTTGTATAAGCATCGAACTACTTTATTTTTATACTTTTTAGACTCAAACGAAAAAAAAAACAAAAAATGTTTAAGTTGCTTAGTAATAGCTAAAATCATAGCAATATATGAACAACTCAATTCCCTTTATTCTATCTAAATACTGTTATCTTAATATAAACTTTAAAATGTGCAAAGATGCACTCTTCTCCCTATAAAGTAAAATGTACATTGATGGCACATTGCAGTAAACTCTAAAAGTTATTCATGCTTAATCATTTTTAACTCAAATGGAGACAGGGTATTAAACTAATAACTATGATACATAATACTATAGTTTACAGATTAAAAACTTATTGAAAAAGGCAACGTTCGTACTTGCAATCTGGAATATACATTCCCAAAATTCTAAAACGTTGTATTTTATTGTTATTTTTATATTGATAATATTTATTATTTGTAAATCAAAATAGACTAAATGGTTCCGAGAAAAAAAAGAATTTAATAATAGCATTTATAAAAAAATTTTATTTCAAAAATTTAGAGCTTAAGACAATTTGATCTTATTAAAATTATACCCTAATACAATTATACCTTAATACCAAAAATCTTAATACGATTTCCCTAACTGCAATCTAATTTTTTTTTATATATTTTATAAAAACTGAAAAAAAAAAATTTTTCGATCGGCTGCTTTTAAAGCAAAAAGATTTTGATGATTATGAAAAAAATCATGATGTATGATTTTAATATAGAACAAAGATAATTCAAAGATAGTTTTGTTAATTCAAGATAGTCAAGATAGTTATAAAGATAGTTTTGTCAATTTAGAATTTAATATATTTTATTATTTCAGTAATTAATATAGAATCTAATTTTCCATAAAAAATTTTTTTAAAGTGTTTGAATTGTTTGAAAAAAATTTTATCAGTTTAAAATAAGCATACGTAAAATCTTAATAATATTATTTATGGATAAGAAACGCTGAACATTCAAAGAAAAAAATTTGGTCAAAACTACCACAATATGGGAACACAAAAAAGCAAGGTAGTTTTCGCCGATGAGCTTTGGTAGTGAGTTTAGTAATGTTAACAATAAAATATGGTGATATTTTGATTGATAAAATTTGTCTAGTGCTGTAAACTTTTGTAATTTTTTCATGATGACTTAGTCTGGTATGAAAATCATTTATTCTGTTAAATTTATTCAGCAGTTTCTTTATTTTTTTCTAAATGTGTGGCAATAAGAACTGTAGAAACGGTGAAAACTAGAATTTTGGGTAAATCGTTATGAATGAGGAAATTACAAAAAGAATGGTTTAAATACCTTATATTTTGATTTCATTAACTTGGATTTTTTTTAATATTTTTCTTTTAACTCGAAGTGTCATTAACATTCAGTGCTGTAATTTTAGCTTAGTTCTCTTTTCTTTCTTTTTAAGAAATATTAGATTTTTTTCTTTCTTCCTCACAAATATATTCAAAAATACGGCAAATATAAACTCTCACATTTCTCATTTCATATAACTACAATCTTGACATTTTATTTTACATACTTATGCATTAGCATACTTAAGTTGGGATCCTTGAAACAATTGTAAAATTTATTACCAGCAAATGTCAAGTGTTTTTCCAAAGGTTAATTTGATAAAAATTGTACTAATTGAATTTATGGATTGTACTAATGTGTACTAAGCATTGATAAGTCTATTAATAATAATATATGATGTTAAAAGCGATGAAACTTTGTTTATTTTAGGTTTATGTATGGATTTCCAACACCAAGCTCCAAAATTTAAACAGGAACCCCAAAGCCGTGTCGACTTTTCCAATTCGAGTGGCACGGTGATACCTTGCAGTGCAAGTGGGCAACCAATTCCGCTAATCAGATGGGTCAAGCACGATGGAGAAATTTTACAAGATGTTCCCGGTCTAAGATACACTCGTCATGATGGTTCCCTTGTTTTAAGTCCATTTTCAGGTGAAAACTATAGAGCAGACGTCCATGCTTCCATATATAGATGCGAAGCATCCAATAAATTTGGCGTAATTGGCAGCAGAGATGTTCATGTCAGAGCTGGTGAGTTGGCATGAAAATAATGGATTAAACCGTTATCTTTTCCAGACTATTGAAAATTATAGAATAATGGTTTATAAATAGCTATTTTCTAGTATTCAAATTATTTAAAGTAACTAATATGTATTTTATAAGCTTTTTATAAGATAAATAAGATCTTAAAAGTATCCGACTGGTTTCGACACATTTCTTAAAGAAATTTCAATTAGAATTTTAGATTTTAAAATTGGTAAGCAGGGTACCTAAAATTATAAATTTAAAGTTGAATATAAATTTAAAATTAACTTCGGAAAAAGAATTTTATTTGTCTTAAAAATGTAATTTATTCGAATAAAAAAAAAGGCTAGGATACTCAAAGCAGAGCAAAAATAAATTAGTATCGTTTTCGGGAGTTTATTTTTCGGTCAGATACCATAAGGATAAAATAAATTTTTCTGTCGCACTCAGTTAGTGTTTAATCTTTCTTTTAAATTACTTAGTTTCTAACGTTTATTTAATTGTTTCCAGCTAGTTTGAATATTTTTTTTTGTAAAATTTATCTAAATAATTTTTTAGACTTTAATTTGGTCGAAATACTTCTGAAAAATTTATATTCTTAATGATTTTAATTTACAGCCTAACCTGAATTTCAACAAAAAAATAAAAGCAACTTTATTTACTTTTTTCAATTAAAACAAATTTTAAACTTTATCATAGATTATGTACTGACTTTATGTATTTTGAATGTGTATTATTGTTATTAACCCGGACAAATTAAGCAATATATTTACATCAATTTAAAATAAAATGCAGTGAAATAGTTTTTTCAAAGGGTGTACCTTAATAACCGGACAACTGATCTAGAATTTTTTTTCATCGTCAAAAAATAAAAACAACCTTAATTTTTTTTTTCAATTAAAACAAATTTTAAGCTTTGTGATAGGTTACGTACTGACTTTTTTTGAATGTATATAATTAATATTAAGCTGGAAAAAATTAAACAATGCAAGTACAACAATTTAAAAGAAAATGCGAAAAAAATTGTTATAAAGAATGTAAAAAAAATAGTCGGAATAGTTTCTTAAAAGTTGTACATTAAATATCGATTTCTGAGAAAAATATAATTATGGTGAAATAAACACTGTGACATCTTTATTTAATTTATAATGAAAAACGCAATAAAGCTCTTGAAAAATGAAGAAACTCAGCGTTTATAACTCAAAATGTTTAAAGAAAAAGAAAAACAGTTCAGCTTAACCATTACAAAAATGTTACTAGTATTTATTACTAAAATACTTTTCTTCGGATCATGGATGCGACAATTTTTATAACAATAGTTTCGTTTCCTTAAAAAATGTCACAAATTCGAAAAAAAGACACTTTTGAATCTTAATTTATTTTAAAAGATGAAGATTTTTTTTCAAGAAATGTGTTTATTCAAGAAACACTTTTCTTTTTTGTATAATTGAATAATGTTCCATAAATGTACAAGGTGTTATGATGGTGCTTGACGCTTCTAGCTTTTTTTCTTAAAATTTATATATATATATATATATATATATTTTTTTTAATACTAGAATAATGTATCGGTATCTGAATAAAAAAAAAATTAGTTTGAATGAGTCACAAAGTTATGTATAGTACTAGAATAATATGGATTCAATTCTTTACTTTGAATGTGTTGCTATTTGTTATGTTGTAATCTGTTGCTATTCTCCTTTGTAACACTATATTACACATCTTTTGACCTTTTGTAATTAGCACTATCCAAAAGTAATATGATCTTCTTGCAGTAACATTAGACCTTTTGTAGTAACATTAGACCAAGTATGTCATGAAAAAATAGGTGTTTTAAATTTTATTATAGTGAAAAATTCCTGTAAACTTAATAAGATGCTAAATTAAGTACATATTCCGTTTAAATTAAACCAGGATATCATAAAATTAAATTTTAGATTTTTGCATTTATCATTAATGCCGACCGGGTGGGCGAGTGGTTATTGTGTCGGACTACGGAGCCATTGGCCGCGGGTTCGAATCCTTCTCAGGGCATGGGTGTTTCTTTCTCTCTCTGTGTTCTATGTCCTTTCTCCTTTGCGTGAATATGTGAATGTGACCCGCCCTATAAACGGGTTTGTGGTTGTGTGACGTGGGTGACGCTGCTCCACTGACGTGGCTTCGTCACAGGTGCCCACTGGGTAACAAGAAGATAGTAGCAGTTCTGGCATTTCTGTGGCCAATGGGACAAACCCCTAATGACAGCCATTAAAAAAAAGAAGAATAAAACGTTTATCATTAATAAGGTTCAGCTTATTAATAGCTAAGGTTAGGTTTATTATTACTAAGGTTAGGTTTAGCTCATTATTGTTTCAGAAATCACAGTTGCAGTGTATTCTGATACCTCCCATATAATTTTATTTTTTGAAAAGTTGAATCGATGCGCAATAATCAAACCTGCAAAAACTAACAGGAACTGAATTTGAAGAATTTCTTTATATAAACTGTATAAATGGTTATCTTTTAATATGAGAGAAAGAGTCTCCCAATCAGTCTGTTGGCTTAGTATTTTCCTATTATAGCGTTATCTGGGGTTCATATCCTCTTGCTAAAGACTAAGTCTCTGATTGGACTGCATTTTCATTGATTGTTTCATAGTGGTTTGGAAGGAACTCTAATGCAATGTCTTTAATGGCTCCAGAGCTAGAAATGTTAACGTGTGGCTGGGTAGATAGGAAGCATGGTGCAGAGATCGGGGTTTACTTCTACTATTTCCCTTTAATAAAAATTATAGCAGTGCAGTGCGTGAATAAAGTGGTGTTATTACTTTTTTTATTAATCACCAATTGCTAGTTAGTTTAGCTTAAATATGACGTGTAAAACAATTCCAAATCAACTAAACAGATTGATTGAAAACGAAATTAATTAACTTTACTTAATTATTATTAATGACAGCGTTCATCCTTTGAATTGATATTTTAACTGAATGTACGATGTTTAATTTTATTTTTTTTAAATGCTTCTTGATTTGAATTTTGGAAAACTATTTTCATTAAATTATTAACAAAATTTTTGAACGGCATTAAAAAAATCATTTTACAATACAAAGCTTAACTCTTTAACAAGAAAAAAGAGTTTTGACTCCTTTTCCGCCATTTCATTCTTAAGAATTTTAATTTAAAATAAAATCGTCAGAAAACGATAACACTGAAAAAATGAAAATGAAAAACTTACGATAAAAAGAATGTGTGCTCGCCTAGTTTAATGATAATGTATTGAAAATTCCAGTTTAATCCCTAAATTACTTTTAAAAGAATCCGTATTTCTCTTGTTCAATATAAAACTAAAATAGTTTTTTGTCTGTAAGATTAGATTGTGTTAAATTATTCTGCGAGACTCGTTATCATTTTGAATTATACGTGTAGGAATGTTGAGATTAAAAGTGTATTATCCTAGTTCTAATTTCTAGAATTCAATGAGACCCCGTTTTTGTGTCCGGCATATCATCATTTCTTTCCAATTCTGAGACTCAAATTGGAGTTTTAATTAAAAACACCAAAATGAAAACACTTTTCTTAAAAAAGTACTTAAGGAATGAAATGCAAAGGTATTTTGTAAGATAAATGTAAAAGAATGATTAAAAAATGTCTGCTTCCAGAAAATTAAACGACAGCTTTTATAAGAACTTTAATTTATTTCTTAGAAAAACAGCTAAACATTATTTTTGAAAAATAGAAACATAACAAAAGCAACCTAAAATGTGGAGATATTTTTCTTAAAAATACACTTGCAATAATTTTTTTTCTTTTGGTATACTTTAAGCTTCATATTTAAGACTTAACTATAATAATATGTTTTTTTTAAAGTATTAATACTATGGCCATTTCAGATAAACAAAAGAGTTGTTATTTTAGTTCTACTTTTTTGTTCTTAATGTTAGTTTTACATTGTTAATCTAAAATAAGCAAAGTTTGCAGTTAAAAATTAATTTATAAGTAGTAATAGTTAAGAAAAGCAGTAATAGAAACTTTCAGCTATAAAATTGAAATTTCATTAATTTCTAAGTTTTATTTCCAAGAGAAAATAAGGTATATTAACAAATTTTTGTCTTATCCAAAATATTAAAAAAAAAGTTAACAGCTATCTAACGTAACTAATATTCGCTCTTATACATTAAGAACTGAAAATATTTTGATTGTCCGTATTCGTAGCATTAGTGAATTTTAATTTAAAACTAGCATCAAATTTTCGGTGAATACTAATGCACTCAGTTTTTTTCAATTAAAATAAACAATTAAATAATGCTGCGCATAACAGCAGTATAAAATTTCTACAATCTGGTCTACAATTTTAAATTTCTATTACTAATATGATCTTAAGTATTTAGAGTGAAATTTTTAAATATTTGAAAATATTCCTTAATTTATTCTTTAAGATGGAGATTGGGTACACATGTACCCATTTTATGCTTTTTAGGTAAAAATATGAGGAAAGAAAGACTATTTGACGGTGTATAACGAATTCTAAGTTATTTTCTTAGTAAGATAAATGCTTAATTCACGTTTTGAAACAAGTTTAATACTTTTATCAATGCATAATTTTAAAGGGCACTAGGTAAGTATATCCTAAAACTACACTTCCTAAATTAAAAAAAAAATACTAACGCAACTTTTTGAGTACAGGGAATACCCTTTAAGAACATTAACAAAAGATGCGTTTAATTTATGTTATCAAATAAAAAGCTTAATAAAACTTTTAAAATAACTTTATACTATGCTTTAATCTAGGTGTTTTCATTTAAACACTGTAAAAAATGGATTCTCAAATATCACGAAATTTTCTTCATTTTCGTTGAAATCGTTTCCTGGTATATGCTCTGAGCAAAGATTTTGTCAAAGTAACGAAATAAATATCGGCACTTCTTCGAGGAAATGAGTTTCGTCAAAATAAAAGAAAAATTTCGTCACTCTACATTTCTAAAAAATAAATAAATTCCAATGCGGCACTCATAGTGTCTCTTGGAATATAATCGGTGGCATTATTAATTTATGATTGTCCATTGCTTAATGCTGTTGATTTCATGGGCCATGCCCAATGCGTGACTCGAACCTACGGATCATCCTTTTATGAACTAAAATCCTCGACCACTAATCTATCATAATGCACTGCAATAAGTTTCCTAGTTGAGGAGAAATTTTCGACATTTGCTTTAGAGTTGGAGTTTCGTCACAAATCGCATGATTTAGTGACGAAAGGACTCTTAAAATTAGCAAAATATAGCTCAATGTTTACTGATTTGTCAAAAGTACGAGTTTGATTTATGAGAGTGAAAAAATAAAGCTTTTTTCTTCAAGAGTTTTTCTTTTAAATCACATATTATCAATAAAAAAATGTTTTAATGTTTTTAGTGCTGTGTTAAATTTTGATACTTAAGCGTTGACATATATCAAATCTTGTGGGTGTTATATTTAAATAAAGTATTTTGAAACGATTGCTTAGTGTTTAAAGTCACTGAACGGTCATTTAAAAGGACTAGATCATTATTCTCAGTGGAGACTCAGTCCTTCAGTTTCAGATGAATGGGTAGCAGCTTGTATGAGAAGTAAAGGAGGATTGTGCGCAATGATGATCATATATTCCCAAAGTCATACCTTTTGTCATTGAATTGAAGAGACTTAAATAAATCTTATGCACAAAACGAAATGTATTTCAGTTCCAAAACGCGTTTCTGAGGAGATGCTTACGAGAATGCCATACCGTAGAAGAAACTTTAAATCTCAAATTCGATTTTAATTCCATAAGTAATTTAAAGTGCAGAATTAGTGAGTTTAAGCAAACCTAGATTAAGCTATGAAGTTTCAAACGTTGAAATAAATCGGAAAATACCAAAATGCAATCAAATTAGTGGAAGAATTTCAGAATAAATTATCCCTAAATTATTTTCTAATATTTTTTTTTCATTTTTATATTTTGAAAATTTCTTTTCGGTATTTGAAACTTTGAAGAAACAGTGAAACATGGGTGATTCACTGATTTCTGTTTTGCGTCTTGGAACTAAACAAAAGTAAGATCTTACTTACAAAAAAGAATTTACTTATTTATCATTAGAAGCTAGCAAAGGAAGCAACAAAAATGTAGGAAATAATTTTTCAAACAAGCTACACGCATTATTTCTCAAAAAGTAAATGGGGTGCTTACATTTTACTGATCTTCGATTTCATAAACTTAAAACGCAACTTAAGGGACTATGTTTGAAGTAAAATAGTACTTTTTTACCATTTGCTTTTCTTACTAATAGTTTTATTTTTAAAAACCGAAAACTACGTAAAATTTTCATGTAGAAAAATTAGTTAGTTTCTTGAGGCAATGTCTCGTAATTTGTTATGGCATGAACAGAATGCGCCCACATTTCGGAATAACATTAAAAACTGCTCAAACAAATGTGAAAAACTTTCTTTAGCAAATTGCAATTAGCAATTCTTTCTGTTTTCTGCATAAGTACATTGAGATCAAAACTGCAGGTCGTCGGGCTACCGAAGCGGGGGTGCCATTCCCTCCGCAGAGGATCAAAATTGTGATGGCATGTCTTCGGATC
The DNA here is from genome assembly GCF_043381705.1 of Parasteatoda tepidariorum. NCBI lineage: Eukaryota > Metazoa > Arthropoda > Arachnida > Araneae > Theridiidae > Parasteatoda > Parasteatoda tepidariorum. Next base: position 21,868,663 of record NC_092211.1, on the reverse strand, counting down.
ATCCCCCGAGATATTTCCCATACCGCAGCCAATAGCCCATTGTGCAGCTCTAGTGCGACGTAAATTAACAACAACAATAACAACAACATCAAAATTGATTTTTTTACCATTTAAAAGAAAATTATTAATGTTTTTTTTTCAGTTATTGAAATTATGGAGTGGTTTATTTTTTCAGAAAAAAGCACTTACATTTTTGAAACAATGTATCGTACTCTATTACATCATAAACCGAATATTCCCAAATTACAAACTGATAATATTAACAACTGCACAAAACAATATGATATTCCTTTATGCGCCAAAAATGCTATTTTTAGGAGATTTCAGTTATAGGGAATAGTATAAAGACATCGCAATTTTCTCTTTCGAGAAAGTAGATAAGGAGAAAGTTTCCCAATTTTGTTTTCTGTAGTTATCCAATTCAGCTGTTTCAGTAAATGCATTCACTTTTTTTACTTATTCATGAAGTTACTGAAAGAAAATTCTTTTCCTTTGGTATTGTCGGTTTCTTTGATGCTCGGAGAGCTTTTATCCTTCACTATTCACCATTCTTTTCGTTGAATAATTTGTCGACCGACAAGTTTTCTATTCTGCTTTACATCAAGGCCGGCTCTTTTTTTTAGAAAAAAAAATATTCAACTTGATTTGGTAAAAATAGGAAACTGTAATCATTGAGGGAAAAAAATATCCCCTTAAGCTTTAGATCGAAGCATCGCAATAAATTTTTTTCTACACTAATTTGTGTTCAATTTTTCAGAAAAAATTGGGTTATTCCTCTCAATATAATTTATTGATTTGCTTATTTGAATAATTCAATTTAACAACAAAACTTGTAATTTTCTTTTGTATGAGTTCACTTTTAATGCAATTAATTAAGTAAATTTTCAGTTTTTTTTAAGAATATTCGAAATAGAGCACATGTACAGTACACAAAAGTCCTTTGCTGAATAACTTTTGATCTAATGATCGGATCTTCACGTTCAAGGATTTAATTTTAATGGTTTGTGGGTAAAACTTAAGAGTCTACTTTCAAAAGAAATATTACTTTTTTTTTGAAAAAAAATATTTCTGTGAAGTTAATAAATAAGTTTAGCTCAAATTTTGCATTTTGCCACGTAAAACTACATTTTTTAGAATGTTGTAAAATTTCATACTTTACAATTCAAAAATGTTCATAACTATTATTAAATAATTAATAAAAAGTAATAAATATTTACTAAAAGTTATTTTTGCATTGAATTATCTTTGAAAAACAAATTTTATAATTGCGTGCAGAAATTTTTCAATTTCCTTAAAATTTTATTAAGATATAGCGAAAGACGCAAGAAGTGAAATTAATATTAAGGGGTCCAAACAGCGGACAGCTGCTTGGCTCAAATTATTGGGATCATGTTTCCCAGATTGCGGTTACCGGGTTTGGGACCATACCCCCAGAGTATTTCGGGGGGTAAGATCAGAATCCTTTTAAAGAAAAGGTATGTTTTTTTCTGAGAAAGAGTGCTTTTGTACTTGACTTCGTAACTTATACATACCGTATGCATTATACAATTAGCTTATATGAGGTCAACCGCACAAGCCATTGAAATTTAGTCTAAGAATTTGAAAATCGTTAGATCAAAGCTTATTCAGGGAGGTTCGTTTTTTATTTTTATTTTGAACTCTGTACAAATTGTTAAATAAAAATAATGAGCTCCATAATCTACTTATTACATAAAAATAATAAAGCAATAAGCGTAATCTACTTATAAGATTTTTACGCCTCAACATGGAATTATCATTGTTTGAGGGCCCTAGCTTGAATATGCTAATTAATTGTGAAGGTGAAACGTTAAGTTTTGAAACCAGATGCTATACAGGTGCATTTCTCTAACTAAAAAAAGCTTTTTTAAAATACTTGGATTCGTATTTGACGGATTTAGCCATAGGCGCATTTCAAAAGACATGGTTCCAGTAGTTCTGTTATAATAGTGGGAAAAAGTTTTTAAAAACTTTTTCTGTGCATTTTCTATGTTATTTTTTTGTATTTGAAATTTTTAAGTAATTAAAATTTTAAATAAAATTAAAAAATGAAATACGCATAGTTCTTAAACTCGTTTATCCATCATAAATTCTCTTCATATTATGATTTTCCAAGTTAATTTAGTAATTTTTTGTGAGCTGATTTGATAAATTAATTTTAAAAACAAATTAGAAATAAATTTTTTTAACTGCAATCTGCAACATGCTTATTTAAGTTTAAACTTTATCATTCCAAATGAGAAAAACTTGAACGAAAATTGAATAAAGGGTTTGAAGTTTCGAAATCGAGATTTGAATTTAAATGAAACATTAGAAATTTCTTATTTTGTTATTTAAAACTGAATAATTTTTCAAAATAACGTACGGAGGGTCATGGTTTCTAAGTTTCTAATATCTTCACTAAAACCCACCGAATTCATGCGATTTTCGTGCTTGTAAAATCTGTGGAATCAAAATTCATGTAGTCCGTCACTGCGCAGTATCATGGGTATAGGGAACTGGAGAAAATTTCCTTCCCCTTCAGATTTATGTCCAAATTTAGGAAATAGCCTCACAAAATTGTAATGGCATGTCATTGGATCATCTTCAGGGATGTTTCTCAGATCATCGTCAATAGCCCATTATGCAGCTCTAGTTCGACGTAAATAAAGTACCTACCTAAATTCAGCATAACTTATTGTTTAAAATTTTATTTGACTTTTAATTTTAATTAGAATAATAAAAAAATAATAACTCTAGTAAGTTAGTTCCTTTAGATGGGATTTTTTTACGTTAATTGGAAAACAAGTTTTACAATTTTAAAAAAAAAGTTTTTTTATTCACCATATATCTTGAAAGATTTGGCGTAATACGCGAAAAATAGAATTAACAATACGAAGTCAGAGCATTTGACCTCTCATTTGATTTGTCTATTGTTATCATATTTACCTTATTGCAACAATCATCATACTACTAGGGTCAAGAATCCAATTTTTCTAAAAATGAGTTATATTTATTCAAATAAAGTACGTTTTTGTGCTTGACTTTATACGTCTACACAATTAACAAATTAAATAGTCTCTTAAATATTGCTAACTTAGTGTAAATTTGATCATATGACCAGACACTATTCAAATATTTCTTTTTTTTTGTCCTCATTATTTATATTTGGCAATACTAACCACAACCATAATTAATCATAGCAACTTTCAAGATTCGTTTAAGTTATCCGACTAACTTAAAACGAGTATTTTGACAAAAAAATCACGTTTTTGTCTTACTATCTTAAAATGATGTTCGATTCCTCTAGTTTTCAAAACTGTTTGAATGTGATTCAGAATTTTAGTTTATAGCAATCAATAATAGACGGTCAAATAAGAAACACAAAATAATCGATGGTCTTACAAGAAATTACAAAAAATGATGTAGGTAATAATTCTGGTTCCATTTCTATTTGTGTGAAGTTTTGTCTGAATAATTTGCTTCCTAAAAGCGCTCCTAGACTCTCCGCTGATAATCTGAATTATATTTTAAGAAGGTTTGTTATTATTTTTTGTTGGTAACACATAAAATGTTTAGTATGTTCGGAATTATGGTATCTTTAATTCGTTATTACAGAAAAATAGTTTTATTTTTTGCCTAAATATTGAAAAAATTATATTTAGATTTTTTTACATGCATATTAAAGCGTTGAAATATTATAAGATTGTCTTATCAAAAATTGTTCTCCTGTTGAATGCTAAATTGGTTTTAAATTCGTTACGGTATTCACTAACTACTTTAAAATATCCCTGCAGAAAACTCCAGGCATTAAATATGAAAATAAAGCAAAGCAAATGTGCCACCTATGAAATATAGTAGCTTGCAGCTGCCAAACATTCAACATTTTCAACTAAAATGTAATTTTAAACTATAATTACAATTTCTCAAAATTAAATTTTTTTTTCTACGAGAGAAAGTTAAATCAAATAATTATTATAAATTTGTCTTCAAGCTTTCAAGGAATGTTTTTTGTTATGCAGCAGACCTTCAGAACTCTTTTATTTTTTTTGTTTTAGGACATATTTTGTTATAAATAATGGAGAAAAGAAATGAAAGAGAAATAGGCTTAACACACATTAATTTACATGAATTTTATGATATCATTTAAGTTGAGGTTCAAAACATTTCAAATGGTTATACGCTGCTCAGAAAATTTTATTACTGTAAGTACAATTCCATACGCTTTTGTACGTTTTTTGAAAGTTTTTTGAGTCGAGTGTTTTCCGTTGGTTATTTTTTTTAAAAGTTATTTTCATTAAAATTATCTAAGTTATTTGCATTAGTTATTCACATTAAAATTATCTAAAAATATCACTTTAAGTAAACATATTCTTGTGCTTATACATTTTAATTAATTCAACGTGATTATTTACCTTGATATTACAATATAAACTACAATAATATTGTGAAAAATATTGATTTTTCAAAAATGTTGGTCTGAGCGTAGTCGGATACCTTAAAAATGACAAAATAAGACCCATTTATTTCGATTAAAAAAAAACGTTTGAGGGTTAGTAATTAAATTCGGTTTATAAAAGTCTCTGAATGGTTTCAGCCCTTGCTACAAAATTATCACTCTGAATAACTTTCGCTCCCTAATGATCAGATTTTTAAGTACTAGGACTCAATCTGATTGTGTTATAAGAATATACCAGGTATTAATTTCCTAAATTCAGATTTTATTTTATTTTACGTAGATATAATCACTAACGGAAACTTACTGAAAAAAATGGGAAAAAAAGTGTGATAATAATTTTTTTTTCATAACTATTACTACAATTAAAGCAAAGTCAACATAATATCAACAGTATTTTAATAGTTCGTGCAAGAAATTCTCTTTGCACGAAAATACTTTAAAAGGTTGTTTTTTTTTCAAAAACAAATTATGAAGTTTTAAGATAGTTTTTGTTTAACTTGCTGATTACATGAAATTCTGCTGTAAAAGAATTCAATTTTGATGATAAAAATATAAAATTTTATTAACTGACTCTGAACTCTGTTTTATACATTTGAAGAAAGACAAGAAAGAAGGAGATTAAAATATTCTTTTTAAAAAATTATGCTAAGTGCTATTATTTTAGTTTTGGTGTTATTATTTAGTTAATTTCTAAATTCATTCTTTAATCAACATAAAAAAATATTATTGATTTCAAATTCTTTTTTCAATTTGCCTGTGATCGTAAAATTTAATAAAATTGTTCAAAAATTATTTGTTTTAAAGCAAGCTGAAAAATTATAAACATCACATACAAAAATGTTTGCCTAAAAAACTTAATTCAGAAATTATCATACATATATAATTAATTATTTATTATAACGGAATTAATTATATTACTTTTGATATTTCCATTGAAAACAGTCAACCATACTTTTCAACAACTGCCATTTCAGAAAATCCTTTTTCTCAAGAAAATATTTCATTAAAAAAGAAAACAAGTTGTAACTCTATTCAAACTTCTAAACTTAATATCTGCAATATATTAAGAAAACTTTAGTTGGTCGAAATAAACAGTACTTTAGATTGCTCATAAGAAGTTCCGAGATCAAAATCAACACAATATCTACAACATATTAAAAGTTCCTGTAAACGAACCTTTTGTATTTTTTCTGCAAACACGGAAGAAACTCTCTTATTCCAAAATTACTTTGAAGAATTCTTCTCAAGGAAAAAAATATCCTAGTGAGATTTTTTTTCCTGTTCTTCTTTCTTCTGGGCGTTATTAAAACGAAACCATTTTTTGTGCAGGAGCTTAGATTCAGTGAGTAACATTAGTTCTTTTTGTACTTTGTTAGAGTCACGAAAGGTACTCGGAGTTTTATTTTCAAAAAAACTTAAACTCTTTTCAGAAAGGAGAGCCTATCTTTTTCACCCTTTCTTACAATTAAAACATTTATGAAAAAGATATAAGAAGAACTGAAAATTTCTTGATCATAAATTTAAATTAATTTTCATAACAGCCCTACGTTTTAACCATTTCATGTTTTAAAAAAAATAATGTTTACAACACAATCTGGGGGGGGGGGGGATTTAATCAAAACTGAAATATAGAATTCTTCATTTTTGCAGCAACTATAACAATGTAAATTATTCCCAAAATAGCCAAGGTTTAATGGAAGTTTAAACGGTAGGATTTCGTAACCAACGGCATCATAGTGGCTGTGTGGTCAGCATTGCACAAACTTAATAAGGGGATAAATTAAGTCAAGCTTTAGCTACATTAAATCGCACACATTATTGTATAATTAATTTTAATGAGCCTTATTTAAAAATATAAAATGGTTATATCTTGAAACTAAATTAAGATTTAAGCAAATTTAAAATGTTCAAAACACTGAAATATTTCTAAAAGCCCACATTACATTAAAAAAAATGGAAACTGCAAAATACTCAAGTTAAACGAAATAATATGTTATAAAGAATCACTATTTTAGTAATTAAAGTCAATTAAAACCTAACAAAAATCAAAACCTAATTCCTCTATTTCTTGTTTATTACGTATGATTATTGCAATAAATTACAAAAAAACATTCTATAACGTTGTTTAATAAATTTATTTTTCACGAGAATTACCTAATTTTGTACTCTCATTCAGAGAAACCAAATAACCACAGTTTAAAGTTTACAAACATTGTCTGATTTTATATAATGTTTACTCTCCATTTAAATAGTTTCGCATTTATAAAACATGTTTTTCAGGAATATGGGTTAGTATTTTGCACTGAAACAAAAAGTATGGTCAGACTTGCCAGAATATGAGCAAATTAAAAGCATTTGTTAACTCAATGCAAGCACAAAAAAGCATGGTAATTTCTACCCTAGAGCTTTAATAACATTTGGTAAGGTTTTATTGGTATGATTTGGTTAAAACATGGTTTTATTGTCATCCTGTTTGGTAGATGGTAAAATTTAGTTATTTTATCTAACAGTTTCGTAATTTTAATGATACCTGTATAATTTTGGATAACGTTTATGATTTGAGGACTAGTATATTTTTATAATCTCTTTATAGTTATTGGTATAACATACGCTTGCTTAAAGCTTATAAGTCTTTATTAAGTAGAATGACAGAGACAAAAAAAGATAGCATGCATCCAGGGTGTTGGTGGAATTCAAATAAGCTACCAAGCTTCGAGGCGTTTGGTGGGCAATACTGCTCAGCTCAGACAGGGAGAAATTTGTAAATATGTCCAAAGTCTGGAAAAAACTGGTTTAACTCAATAACTTATTAACTAGAGGAGTCTTTTTGACCGTAAATCAACTCTAAGTAACTCTAATTTCTAAAATAATTCCATCAGCTTACTTGACTTCGGAGACCTTTCCTAAACTTTACGCTATTTTACTAATACGCTATTTTTTCTTATTTTTTCTAGATTATGTCTTTTAGTTATTTGTTTTCTAGCTCATTATTCTTTTTAAAATGTTCATTAGTTTTTTAATTTTTTTAAGTTTATATATACTTAATAAATTTTTGTAAGCTTACAATTTTGCCTTTATTTAATAATCTTACTATTTTGACTAGTTTATCATAACAATGATTTTAATTGTGTCATCTAATTTTTCTGCATATTTATATTACAGTGGTACTTCAACACTATGAGATACGCCTTTTTGATGAGTTTGTCTTAAAAGGCAACATGGGAGTTCTACGTTGTCCTATTCCAAGCTTTGCTAGTGATTATGTTCGGGTAACATCATGGGAAAGAATAGACGGCTTTTTGATCACTTCAGGAATTATAAGTGGTAACAGTGCGAATTATATTGTTGTTTTTTTGCATATTTTATCCAACTGTGTTAAGCTATGTAAGAGATTTTTTATTTCGCAACGTTTTTCTTTTAACAATCCACATTACATCCGTTGAACAAAACTGAAGAATATGCAACTGTGTCAATTTATAATGCTTTGGAATAACAATTAATTTGGAATCTTGAGTTTGAATAAAGATAATTTTCTTTCAAGAAGTTTTTAAGTATTAGAAATCTTAAAGTATAAAATAAAATGAAGGTGAGAATACGATGAACAAGCTATGTACAAAAATACATTATCTTACTTTATGAAACGGTATAGCACAAATAACTATTACCTAGATTTATAATCTAGATTGTTCAGTAATTATAGCAAAAATAAGTGTTTCTTCGGAAAAAAATACTATTTTTTGACAAAATGCTTTGCTATGTTATTACAAATGTTACATTATAACTTCTCTACTCTACTCTCGTTTTTTTCTCTTTTTTTGAGAAAAATCAGGGTGATTTAAAAGAGAGATATAAATAATATATAGAATGATGAAAGTACTTCTTTTGAGATGACTTAAAACACTTTACATTTTGAATGCTTTGCCACAAGATTAAAAGTTTTGAAGTAATAAGGATTTTCCTCAAAATTAGTCTAATTAAGAATTAGTATTAAGAATTATTATATTTAGTTTTTGAAATATTAACACTTTTATTTCATGTTTGGAGTCATTTGATTATAAGTAAAAATATGCATAAAACTAAATACGTCATACGTCCGCATTGCATAAATGAGTGCAAGTAACATAATTTTGTTCACGAACGCTTATAACTTCCAAACTATCAATCCTGTCATCTCCGAATTAGTCTCATTCAATTCATCATGAGAAATTACATCGGAAAATATACTTCAAGTTTTCAGATGATTTCTGGATTGTACTGCAAATTCTATACATATGTAAGTATTACAATTATTAGTTTTAAGGATGGAACTTCTTGTAACTAAATTCTAAAATTGTTCCATGGACTCTCATACATACTCTCATACGATTAAGCATGAAAAAAATACATGGTAAGCAGTTTGTCACATGTTTATATAGCATGATCAGCAACGTGCATGCAGCCAGTACATGCACAAAAATATACGTTTTTGCACATGAAATCCTTATAACTTCGAAATTATTAGTCCAATCGTTTCGGATTGGCTTCAGTCGATTTAGCGTGAAAAAAACATGGATTAAAGAACGAGAATTAGAAAGTGTATAGTGCATAGAGTACAGGTGTTTTCAAGTATCATTTATGATAACATAACTAAGATTTCTACTTCTACTCGGATAAGATATAATAAAAGCTTAGCACTGAACTTCTGGGACGCAATAAGTTAGGATTCAATTTTGGATTTCTCCACCAATTATCCTTAATTTACTCACAGTGTTGATCAAACATCTGGGATAATTAATTGATCCCTGGGAGAAAATTACTTCCCACTTTCTACAAGTACAAATATCAACTTCAACAGCAAGATTCGCATGCCAGTACTGGGTAATTTCTACC
>NC_092211.1:21846055-21858257 GCF_043381705.1 Parasteatoda tepidariorum | reverse complement strand
ACCCCTTTGTGCCCGTACATCGCGTCAAACTTCACAAAAAATTAATACAATTTTCTATGATTGTTTAGAGTGTAATTGTACATAGTTGCAAAATATATTAATTAAAAACAATTAGAGTACATAAAAGTAGAGATTTTAAGCTTCAAAATGAGCTAAAGCAGAAGCATTTTTGATCATTTTTAAAGAAGTTATGACACTTTGTATTTTGTCATTTTTTTATAAGTTTCTAGGTGTACTGATACTTTTGAGCGGTACTGTAACAATAATGCCTGAGCATAATCTGTCGTGTAAATCGAGGGATTTGGTAACTTTTTGACGTGCAGTCATGTCAATAGTTACAATTTATAAAATTAATAGCTAAATCTAAACAAGTTGATTTCATAATTAGAGTGATTTGATATTTTTATTTAACTTTTAAGGATACAGTCACAGTAATAGACATAATTTTTAAAAGTAATAGCTAAGTTTAAATTAGTTACTTTTGTAATTAGACAAATTTAATATTTTTATATAACTTTTGAGACTTCTGTCACGCCAATGAGCATAATTGCTAAAAGTAACAGCTAAGTTTGAACTTATTTGCTTTTATAATTAGAGTGATTTGATATATTTATATAACTTTTTAGTTGTTAAGTCATGCTGATAGACATTAGTGCTAAAAGTAATAGCTAGGCTTTCTCTCGGAATGAAGAGGCGAGTTTAGTGAGAGATTAGTTCCTATCAATAATCCAATGAACTCCATAGAGATTATTGATACCGACTAATTGCGGATGTGTTAAAATAAGTGATTCTAAGTGCTCGACTTATTCAGGAATAGGCATTACGATGAATCCCCATAAGTATTCTAGGGTAATGTAACACAGATGAAACAACAAACGTTTGCTTCAAAATCAGATCAGGTATTTTAACGATTTTTAGGTTTCGAAAATTACTGATAAATTCTGCATTTTATAGATACTTTCATTAATATATAAAGTGTCCTGTAAGCAAAATACGAGGAATAGGAGTTGCAAGTTAATACTTAAGCAAATATGAAATTCAACGCTATGCTAATCACTTATAAAGAATTTGAAATTAAAAACAAAACACATGTTTTATTCTATGTTAAAATCAAATCAGGTATTTTAACGATTTTTGGGTTTCGAAACTTTGATAATTGATATTAATTGCTGATTCGTCAATAGTATTCATTATTGAAAAATTCTGCACTTTATGGATACTTTCATTAAAATATAGAGTGTCCAGTGAGCAAAATACGAGGAATAGAGGTTACAAGTTAATACTTAAGCAAATATGAAATTTAATGCAATGTTAATCACTTATAAAGAATATGAAATTAAAAACAAAACAGATGTTTTATTCTATGTTTAAAGTTCGGAGTGTTTCGAATTATAGCCTTTTAAATTTAAACTTTCTTTGGACAAAACAAAACGGTTTAGCTGTTTTTAAGTGCAGATATCTTCCAAAGTGAACTATTGCATATTGATATCATTTATGTTTTTCAAAGCCTAAACAATAATTTACAACCTAAAATAAGCATTTATAAAATTTTTGACGCGAATTACAATGGGTTGTTATTATATGACAATCCTGAATGAAGGAGGTTAATCTCCAAATTACGTTTTAATATTATTTATATTATAGCTTTTATATTTTTTTCTTAAAACATAAAAATTTTGCAAAAGATTTAAAATACCATTTTGCTTCGAAAACTTCGTTCATTAATATAAGGTTCATAAAAATCTTATTGAACAAGACATCAACTTTATTAAAGTTTCGTTTCGTCTAACTAAATATCCTTCCAAAATATTTTTAAACTTAGTTTATTTTGCATTTAAAACATAAAAATGGATAATTAATGCTAAAAATACTCGTATGTTTAATTAAATACTGAAAATTAGTTTAAAAAATTTCCGGATGATACGGGTAATATTTTTTTGAAAAAATAGTGTTATTTTGATCATGTGCTAATATATATATATGTACATATATCTATTTTCTTATAGCTAAATATGGAATGCTAGAAAGTGGAGATTTGTACATTCGTGATACAACGGAGCACGATGGGTCGTATAGCTTTCGTTGCCACACAGAAGACTTTATTACGAAAGAGAAAAAAGTTAGCACAAATTATTCGAAAATAATAGTCACGGGTAAGTGTGATTTCTAACTTATACCCAACTGTGAGAATTCAGCTTTAGGCACTTCAAAAATATTTTTGTATTTCTTTCAGAACCAAGACATAACCAGCCTCCAAGAATTGCCCGAAGGTTAACTCGCGTATCAGTACCAGTGGGACATCGTGCAACCTTGCCATGCATAGCTCAAGGTTATCCTATCCCAACATATCGGTGGCACAGAGCTCAAGCAGATCAAAGACCTCTTCCTGATCACACTATTTCAGTGAGCCAGGAAGGAGGTATATTGATTTTTCATAAAGTCGTGCCCAGTGATACTGGTCATTATGCCTGCCACGTGACTAACGTAATGGGAGAAGACAAAGTGGAATTTGAATTGATAGTAGAAGGTAAATATAGTTTAGTTAAATTTTGCACATACAGTATACTTTTACCTATTCCTATCAAGTGGATTGTTTACACTATTTGAGTGGATTTGTACCTCAAAAAAACGTACCTGATTTGTACCAAATAATGTAATTTTAGATTGCATAAAAACAACATGATTAGAAAGAAGTCATTCTGCGATAATTCTTAAATCTGTACTCTGAGCTTTCTCCACTATGAACAATAATTAAAGTGATACTTTTTTTCGCTTAAGTTTTACCAATGTAGCACTTAATCAAACTCAAAAATTTGCTCTGTTATGTATCTCAACTTGGCAATGATGCTGTAATGCTGAACAATATGATGGTACAAGGAAAATTATTTTCTTACGAAATAATTAACTAATTATAAAAATGACAATCGTCCTTTGGATTAACGGTTCCTTTTGTTTATGCTGTTCAAAATAAATATAGATTAAATCATTTAGAACAGATCTTTTTAATGCTTATGTGCAAATTTTTCAGAGAGTTATTGATAAAAACTGTCGAAATATATTTGCATTTATTTATCCTAAAACAATAAAATTCTTAGTTTAAAATATTGCAGATGTCATGTAAATATTTCTCAACTGAAATCTTTTGATATTTGCAAAATAATGAATGCTTCTATATCCTTATAACATTTCGCTTATATTTATTGGTATTTTGCAGAACCATATCGAGTGGTTATTGCTCCCCCGGAGCTGCGGTTGGAGGTTGGTAAAACCGCAACTTTCAATTGTTCCATATTCGGCAGTCCTCCAGGTATCGTTAGCTGGAGAAAGGATATGTTAAGGTTATTTCCGGGCCCTCGAGTGATATTTCCTAATCCATATCTTCTGCAGCTGAGGCAAATTAGGCGACAAGATGAAGGGATTTATCAGTGCTTCGTTCACAGGGAGCTTTCCTCATCGCAAGCATCTGCAGTACTAACTATTGGAGGTAACTGTTATTGAAATGTAATATATTTATGCATCAAGATATTTAAGATTGAGGTCATAAAATGTTAAAATGTTCTAAAATACAGCTTATACTTTCAACAAAATCTTTTTCAAAAATTATCTTAATATGTTTAAAGTTATTCTACTTATCAAACCAAAAGATTAAATCAACCTGACTTAATTCTGTATTAAAACTACTAAATAAATAAATTAAATATAATAACCTTAATTTAGGAATTAGAAATTGAAAATTAATGACAATAGAAATAAAATCGATTAATTAAAATAAAACCCTATTTTAAATTAGACAGTTGGAGAACAGTCTCTTTAATTAATATAATAAACTTAAACTATGTGAACTCATAGCATAAGATTTCATATTTAGTTAAAACAAAAAATTATCAACTGTATAAGTTATTTGAATTCAATACATTTGATTAAAATGCTAAATTAGAAGCCGAATATAAGTTAGGAAAATTGATCAATAAAAGATGAATATATTTACTTAAAGCTAAAAATTAGTAATTACCTGTTTTAATCAAATTATAAGTAACTTGGTTTACTACTGGTAAATATGATTTCTGTATTTTAACGTCTATTTTATTTTTAACTGTTTCATTACAGTTGGAAATCTGAAAGCTATTTCTGAACACCGCCATTAATATTTAGATAATAAGTAATTAATTACTTTCCAACAAAGCGTGTTCTTATAAATTTAAGTTTAATTTTTTAATGTAGAAAAATATATCAAGATATGTTTTGGTTTTTGAATTACTTTACTAAACCTCAACTTATAAACTTTCATAATACTAAATATAAACTCAAAATTCTTTTAATAAATCTATGCACATTCTTTTCTTAAACACTATTATTAAAAGAATGTAGCGTTATATAAAATTGTTCTTGTTTATGTAAACAGAGTCGCTAAAGTGTTATAAAAATGTAACGAAACGTTTAATATTTGAACTATTAAAGATAAACTAGTCCATTTTGTCGTTATTCACCTCCCTAAAAATCATTTAATAAAAGAGTTAGAAGAAATGTAAGAAAAGAGCTAAATTTGAATATTTCACACTTATATTTAAACTGTAAGCATCTTATAACAAGAAGATTCATTTGTAAGTATTCATGAACTAGAAATCTATTACAAGTGATATATTAATACCATTTGCATATCTGTTTAATTAACTTCTCATTTTGATAAATAACTTAGTTTTGAATAACAACAAAATAATTCTTTAAATAATACCGATATTTCAAAAGTTACAAATTTTATTTGAAATCTTTTCAATTCTTCGGTAATACATTGGCTCTATAACATTAAATGTGATGAATTAGGTTTGTGATAAGTTATAATTTAAGCAAGTGGCACAGAAAACTTTAGATTAATATTTTGTGCAGTTAATTATAAATATTCATCTGAGTAGTTCTTATGTCATTAAAAATCTATTTTTCTTCTTTTTCTTAGTTTTTTTAACCTGTAGAAATTATATTTTTATTAACCATAGTCAGAGCCAAGCAACTCTGACCCCAACAAAATTTTCTTTAACTCTCTCTCAAGACCTGTATTCCGTGCGACATATTTTGTGAAACTCACTGGAAAATGTGCAAACCATATATTATTTGTAGTGAATCAACAATTGATTAATTAACTTGTTTGCAATCATGAAATGTGCTCTCGCCCTCACTGTTCAATTCAATTGAGATCGCGTTTTGTTATTGCCAAACTATTTCGTTACAACCGATTTTTTTACAAATTTCTTTATTGCCATTAGAAGCTTAGTGGTTAAAAGCTTTAGTATTTAGCTATTAAGTGAAGACTTAAGAATGATAGAAACATTACATCAGAGAACATAAATTACTTTGGTCTCATAGCATGATTTAAACCTCGAAATTTGAGGTGGAATGTCTATTTTTTCCAGTACAAAACGCTCAAATGCATTCTCTTGTATGAAAAAAGAACAAAATGGTTAACAGAATAATTTCAAGACATTCAAGCAACTCAATTCTACAATAAAAATTAATGATTTAATATCACGTTTGTTGATTAAAAAAGATTTTACTAGTTATCAAGCAAATCAACTTTCAAAATGTACATTTTAAGAAGTATAATGGAATATTTATTGATTTTTCAACGGATTTTAGATTCAAATAAAATTAGCTTTGAACTTATTTAAGAACAGATTGCTTACTTTGAGCTTATTAAATAAATAATAAGTTCACTTACTACCTGCAGCTGCAGAATATAACAGAAATTATTCTAAACTCATAGTAATATTTCTTCTAATTATCTAGTTCCATAAAATTAAAATATGCAAATATATTTAGGCACGAAATTATTTCTAATAAACCTCTTACTTATTCAAATAGATGTATAAATACATTATTCAATATCAATTACTGAAAGACATTGTTTGAATCTATTGTCTAACTCTAGACTGAAACGATCGATGCTAAAATAAAATCTCTTTTGACTTTCAGATTTGTCTCCAGTCTTAAAATTAACTTTTCCTGAGAAAACCGTTCAACCAGGAAGATACGTTTCTCTTACTTGCATAGCCTCGGGACACCCAGAGCCGCAAATCAAATGGACGCTCGATGGTATATGGTCCTTGTCTACAAGACACGGTGTCCTAATCAGCTCTTATCAGACCTCTAATGGGGACGTTGTCAGCTCCGTCAATTTTACATCGGTAGATGTTGCAGACAGCGGTGTGTATTCCTGTGAGGCCAGTAATGACGCTGGAACAGAAAGTTATTCGAAGAGACTTAACGTGTTTGGGCAAGTTTTCGTAAGATCTATTAATAATTTGACAGCTATCTCGGGAGAATCGTTTTATGGCATGTGTCCTTTTGGAGGTTATCCATATGAATCAATAAGCTGGAAAAAAGGTAAGAGTTATATAGTTTTATTTTAATTTATATCATATTTAATTCTGTTGAAGTTCTAAATTGGTATATATATTCTCTAAAACTCACTTACTTAGCCTAATTTTTCTAGTATAAAGTTTCAAGAGTAAATTAAAGCTGCCTTTTGAAGGCTCTGTAACCAAATGCAATAATTTTACTTAGCTAATAATACGGCATTTTTACATCGAGTTAGTAACATTTACTTATGGCTGTTAGGTTAAACTTCGTCTAAAGGCAGATCTCACTTTGGTAATTATAAAAATTGTCCAAATTGACAAATTAAAGAAAAACCGGGTAATAATAATAATAATAAAATAATTCCCCGAACCTCCATTGTTTGACTCACAAACATTTGCAAACAAATTGCAGACTGTATTTCTTAGCTTTTTAGTTAAGATATCTCGCAGAGCTAGTAAAGTTTCTATAAATACGAATAAAATTCTAACTACTAAAGTTGCTTGCCCAATTTGAAATGCAAATAATTCTTCTCTTCAAGATATAAAAGTATGGACTTTCTTTTCATTTAAAGCACTTAAACCTACTTATTTTTATTATTATTTAGTGATTTTCTTACATTTAAGGTAGAAGAGGCTAATTATAAACCTAATAATAATAATTACATACAATTACATATAATTATAATTATTATATTAATTTTATTATTTATCAACTAATATTTAAGAGAGAAATATTTAAGAGCATGTCGTTGTGTGACTATTATCCAGACAAAATCTTTTAAGTTTAAATTACTAAATTGTATGGAATACCCCTTAAATCATTTTTATTAACAGCAAATAAGTCATTATTAATTTCTACAGTCCATTTAATACCCTTCAATTAGAAAAATAAACTGTCTCGGTAATATAATAAATATTTATTTTCCTAAATCCAATCATTCATAATTTCTAATTATAACCTAAGAAGTCATATCGATGATTTAAATGGTGTGTTCACTATCATTCAAATAAATATTATAAAAATTAATAATGTAAATAACTCATTAAAATTGAAATTTGCCTATATTAAGTACAATTTTCTTATTGTAAAACACATAAATAGAAAGCAGTATTAATTCCAATACCTCATTTAATCCTATGCTCTTAGGAAATTAAAGTACATATCCCAAAACTAGTCAAGATAGATATATAAGCATCCTTTTCCTGGCCGATCTAGTAACACCCAATTAAAGGTTAAATTTCCCTGGGAATATATTTTCCTGACAATTCTAGCGCAATAAGACCACTGAACGTGTAATTATTCTTAGATTCAAAGCATATCTTTCTCTATCTATCGACGAGCATCCGTTGATTAAGGAATGAAAGTGAATTGTTTGGCTCATTTTTAATGCTACTCTAAGAGCATTATTTTAATTGCGTTTTATGTAATCAGCCAAATAGGTTTTGAGTTGAAGTTAGGTAGAAATCTATGAGAGAAGTTATGAAACTAATTACTTTTGTATTAGAAATATTTCATTTAATAAATGAAATGAAATCGAGCTTAAGCATTATAAATAATGAAACATGATAAATATGATTCCCTTCCTTAAAAAAATAGTCACACTAAATCATAAAATATTCACATTTCACTAAAAAAAAGTAATTTTTTATTTTACTTTTTTTCATCAACAAAACACACAATACGGAATAAAAATCTCATTTTGCAGTGGCAATAGATTAAGAAAAAGAAAAGCTTTTCAACAAAAAAAAACTTTGAGACATAAATTTAAAAAAAAAAAACTTTAAATGGCGTATAAACAAAGCAAAATTTAAATCTTTAGCACATCTGTAAGCAGTGTGGGAAAAAAAAGAAATTCACGTATTTACACTCACAAGACAAGAAAACATTTATTTTTTTCCATTCTGTATTTTGTGATGATCCACAAAATAAATTAATCACTTTCAAAATATCATCTTGTTTTGACCTTTGTAGAACAAATATTGAACAAGACTAATCTCCACTATTTTTGATTGATGGAACACTAAATGTACTATGATAAGCAGTAATCGAAGCATCATGAGGATAATGTTTAGTTATTTTAAAATAAAGAAAATTTAAAAAAAGAAAAAACTCTGTTGATGCAATGTTTATAATTAAGAGTTTTTTTTTCCAGTCTCACAAGGTTCGTAAGTGAAACTTTTACACACGCGCTTTTTATTTTTATTAAATGTTATTAACTCTCTTAGAAAAAAAATCCAGACAAGTATGAAATTTTCAGAAAAGTAGACCTGAGTATAGCAG
Organism: Parasteatoda tepidariorum; assembly: GCF_043381705.1. NCBI lineage: Eukaryota > Metazoa > Arthropoda > Arachnida > Araneae > Theridiidae > Parasteatoda > Parasteatoda tepidariorum. Next base: position 21,849,626 of record NC_092211.1, on the reverse strand, counting down.
AAAAGAATCGATTCATAGACATATGTTAACTTGATTCAACTTTTTATACATTTGTTTTAACTTAAATCTTAGGGGAAATGTAAATGTATACAGCTATTTTAAAACTAATGGGGAAGGACATTCAAATTCTTTCTTTAAAGAAATAATAAAATAGATTTATTTAAATATTGTTCTATAATTTTGACTAGGGATATATTTACTTATAAAATCTTTTTCTTCTGACACTGAGCGTTAGAGAATAGAATAATAGTATAGGTAAGAAAAAGTTTTTAACAAAGATATTTACGTAAATAATATATTTTTCAGCTTATTTTTATACTCATGTTGACTGTCCCTTGGAGCCCTTCTTTTACGAGAGATTATACTTTAATGTAATTATTGTAAATATTCGTAACTTTTTTTTTTGATTCATGTATTTAATTTTAAGTGCTTGCAAAAATGCTGCCTACTAGAGTTCCAAAAGACTATTTAAACCGGAGTGAGACAAGTCACTAAAAATGCTCCTGTAACTTTAGAAAAACAAGTCTTGAAATGGTTCTCATGCGATTAAAGTTGCAACTAGGTGTAAAGAAAGATTCTCAGTAATTTTAGTCTCAGTAAAATATAGGTGTGACTATTAATTGAATTTACAAAACATATAGCAATTTTTTTAAAGCGTGAATAAATTTGTTCGTATATCCGCTAGATTTACACCATCCCCACTACTTAATGTTCAAAATATTGAATCAAAATTTTTTTTTCGAAAGCTCCAGATTGTAGTGTGCAAAAACAACTTTCAAATTAAGCTTTTTTTTAAAAAAATCGTTAGTTAGATGGCTTAGATGCGATTTATATTATTGTAAAAATAAAATTTACAACATTTTAAAAATCTATAAAAAAGGAAAGGAAAGGCCTTATCATAGATTGTTGTTTGCTGAAATATTCGAATCAGAATTGAAGATAGCCTCTATTGAAAGTTAACTTTTCAAATGTTCAGTAAATTAAAGACCTGTATTTTTTGTTTATACTTAACAGAACGAAAAATAAATTATGTAAATAAACTTATTTTAATAAAAAGTAAAACAAACAGAAATTATGCATTGAAAGGTTGTTATTTACATGTGTTTCATAAAAGAACGTAATCTCTTAGGTTATGAAGAAAATCATTTCTATTTCTGAAATTCATTTATCTAAATTTTAATGTAACTTTCTATTTACTTTCATTATAGTCAATTTCAAAAATACAAACACGTAAATCACAAACCTTAAACTCTAACACAAAAGGTAGTAAATTTCAACACATTTTGTATTTATACAATGACAAATACTAAGCAATTTTTTATATTTTTTGCAAACATGGTCAACATTTATAGATTCCTATAAAGTAATTTTTGTGTCCCGCTACGGTTTATATAGAAATATTTCTTTTAGTAAATTAATATATTTGTTTTGCAAGAAAGTAAAAAAATCGGGGAAGTTTAACTTTAAATATTACTTTAAATTGTAGATTCTTTGCCATATTAAAATTTTAGGGAAAAATTATAAGGGAAAGATAACTGTTAATAAAGAGCTCGTGGTGTTTCTTCGCCCCTTTATATGTATTACTAGAGGTTTTCTGATATATTGTAATCAATTTTAAGACAATTTACCATATAAGACGAAATGGAATGGACGCTACTGATTTATTTTGCTAAGGTCATTTCTCGTTGATTGAATCTTGACATTGACTGCTGCAGACTAAAGCTCATTTTTTCTGTGGTAATTATTTACGTAACGATTCAAATTAGTCAAAAAAAATTTAAAAAAAAACATTGAATAATTTTACTAGTTACAAAAATCGCTCTAAATCGTCACTAAAATTTATTTTACATTAATAATTTAATAGCTTGTTAAATTAAAATTAACTGCGTCACAAAAATTTAACTAAATACTACTTTATAACGCCATACTATTACACAAAGTTGCACACATTCGAAAATCATTTTCTAAAGTGTGTATAATAATATATTCAACAATACTGATGAGCATAGTTGTCATGGCGTAATTTTAGTAAATTGTTTCAGTATCTTTACTAAATCAATTCCACCTATATCATATGGGCGATAATGGAGCTGGAGTGGTTGAATAACGCCCAGCCCCTTTTGTGAGATATGCAATTTAGATATCTATTCAATTATTTCGTGAATAATTATCCCAATCAGTGCATCTGCTTGGTAACGGACGTGATGATATTACTTAATCGGGATGGGAAAATTCTGATTCCCAGAGCCATTGGAATTTCAATTTTCAATTACTGATTGGGATATTAAGCAAATGAAATCCGTAATGAGATCAAAATACATGCATGGGAAAAATCTGTGTTCAATAAAATCAGTTTAACTTCTGTTATAAAATATTCAAATTATTTGAAGTTTAACTGTAATGTTCCGATAATATTTTCGAGGAGTTCAATTTAACTTTACTGTATTACTTCTTCTAAAACAATCTATATTTCCGATTAAAAGATAATATCTCCGACATATTTAATTTAGTTTCAGTTTCATATTGTTATTTTTCCCTGAGTAAGTTCTAAATCTATTGATCCACTGCAATTAAATTTTTTTCTTTATATTTGGCTGATAAGTTATATCAAATATATATATATAGGGGAGAGTCGGGTACCCCCACCCACTGTCAATTTCATATGTATAGAATATTTTTTCAAGTCAATGGGCCATCGGACATTAATTGTTATATTAAAAAAAGATTATTTTCAAAGTTTCAAGTATTTATGCAGCTGGTAATATGATAAACAATAGTTTTGAAAATATGTTGAATACAATAGTCATGAATTTGAGAAAAATGTTTTGAATGTTTCGATTAATCTTCATTTTAATACTAAAAAAATAATATTTTCTACACATACAGCATTAAAGTATGTAGTCATAAGATTAATTTGCACAGAGAAAGAATTTTATATGTGAAGAATTGTTCGAGTAATTACAAATTTACAAAAAAAATTGGATTTCGGGTAGTCCCGCTCACATGAATGTCGGGTATCACCGCCCAATTTTATTTCGTCGATAAATGTACGGTTGCAAAGTTTATTATTTAATTGCTTCAAATTTGAGTGTTATATGCATTTTTAACAACAAATATATGTATGACATTAAATATAACGTTGTTATTGAATGATAGTATTCGCTAAAAGTATATAAATATGTAATAAATAAAATAATTTTGTGACAAAAATGATAAATGAGGTTTATCTATCGTTAATACATTGGTCATTTTCCTTTACACCTGAAAAAACAGTCAAAAACATAATTTTTGTAACTGGGTGGGGCTACCCGACACATTTTGAAAAGAGCTTAAAAACATGCTTTCTTAAATTTCTAATTTTTTAAGTTAAACTATTATTTTTTTGGCTTACTCTTTATGCATTATTTAATTAGATGATAAAACATTAGAAACATGCAAAAATATTGATTATTACTCTATATTATACAGAAATATAAGCAATACTCCATAAGTGGGTGGGACTACGCGACTCTCCCCTATATATATATCTATCTATATATATATATTATATATCGTTAGTTAGATGGCTTAG
>NC_092211.1:21829610-21845977 GCF_043381705.1 Parasteatoda tepidariorum | reverse complement strand
ATATAAAATCTGAATACACTTTTACTATTTATGATAAAGAATTTTTTTCATTATTACTTCAAGGGCTTAAGGGAAATTGTAATTTGAAATTATCTATCAAAAGAGAAGTAATTATGCACAAAGACGAAACAGAAAGAAATATGTTCCATACTTCACCGCAATATTTTACCTAACCTCTAAATCGTTGGTTTTAAAGCTTTATGTAATCGCAGAAGATCGTTACTGATAAAAGTGCCATAACAATAGTTATTTATGGTTATTCAAAACACAGTTAATTAGTTATCGTGACATAAATCAATTTAATGCGTAGTTACTATGTTTATTTTGAAATCGCTTTTCTTACATTTCTAAAATAAATTGTAAGATAGATAATATGAATTGCGGTAGTTATATGGTAAATTTATCATATTTATAATCAAAATTAAAGAGTAGACATTAAATTTTAAAAGGAAGGTTGTGTTAAAACTTATATGAATAAATTGATTTGAATTACGTGACTACTTTACTCACATTCTTAACTCTGCACTGCACTGAAGTTGCAGATCAATTTAAACCTTAAAAAAAAGTTAAATTTACTATACATTGTGTAATTATAGTTTGCCTTTTAAGTTATTTAATTTAAAACCGCTGCAATGTGACCCTTTTTTAAAGTTATATGAGTGGTTCGAAACAAAATTTCCTAAATTTTGTTTCTATTCAGTTTGAGAATAAATATAAACCTTGATTCCTGCTCTTGTGATTCATAAACTACAAAATAAATATCATCTGATAGCTCACTGGTGGCATAACGAAAGGGCAAATTTGAGTGAATGTTACCTTTATGCACTATTTCTTTATACAATACACATTTCTGTATACATTTCCCTATGCACTATTAATCTATTTAAGCATATGGAGAAACCGGTTTTGCTATGTGGAGAAGACAATAGGTCAAAATATGACTTTTTATATGGAGAATCGTCAATGGGTTAAAATGAGAAGAAAAAATCTCATTAAACTTAGCGGAAAAAAAATTCTTCTTGAGATCAATCCAGACTTTATTTTGAACTCACATATTTGAAATACGTAGCTAAAAACACTTCAACATTTCTAACTATTATTGGTTGAAAATTCCCTTTTTAAAATCTGGAACATTATGGAACTCATTAGAATTGATTTATGTGTTTCTTGTCATTTTCTAAACTCATTAATTATATCATGTTTAGTACTATTTGCACATAATATAACAAATAATAATCAACTACGTAGCAGTTTAATGCATTCTTTTGAAATATTATAATATTAATAAGCATAATAGTTTCTTTAGAAATTCTGATATTTCAATACTTTTTAATAAGCACTAATTGTTGATATTTGATGTCAATTAATTTGTAAAATTTTCATTTTGAAATATGTTCAAAAAAGCCTAAATTGCCAATTTTGACTTAATAAAAATTTAGAAATTGGTATACAATTATGTTATTTATGATACAATATAAATTAATTGCCGTAATAAAATTACTCTACTTTAATTTTTGACGTAGATTTAAATCAAGTAATAGTAAAAAAAAGTTTTAAAAAGAAAGAATATTAAAGCAAGGGGAAAATTGAAAACATTTCAAAGGCATTTCAGAGAAAAATAACTGAAGATAAGAAGAAAAAAATTATTTTTCTAAGATAAACTTAAAATGCAACTAAGCAATTTACAAGCGCACGCGAAAAGCAACAAAAAAACATATTTCTGGCTTTCATCTATTCCTTGCGAAACCTTACAAGTCTTTTTACTTAAAAGACGCTAAAATGTTTAGTGAGGGTTTTTATTTGGGAAATTTTCTTTGATTTTCTATGCTCGCCTTTTTTTTTACCAGGAATGATATTATCATGTTTCTTTGAAAAAGTATGTTTTTTTATTCTGCTAGGAAAATTGCTTTAATGTGCGGAGTGATTCTCTAATTTAAGTTTTTCAATGCTATTTTTTGCCGAAAAATTAAGGAATACTTAATAAAAATGCTATCCTTTACATATTTGTTTCATCTTTATCATCAATGAATTCTGTATCCTGCTTTAAATTTTTATTTTATTCTTCACATTAAAGATACAGATACAGTACAGCTAGTCTTTAATAGATAGAGTACACTATAAAGCATAAATTGTTTCTTGAAAATGCTAGGCTGAAAGTACCGAATCTGCTTGTTTACGCATCATTTGTCTGTTTCATCATTTGTCATAACATCATTGTCCATGTTTTGGGTTGACAATTTTACATATTTAACAGCATACGATGTAGAAAGTTTGCATGTTGTTTGTTTTACGTTAACAGTGACAATAACCCTTAGTGATGATATCCCTTAATGACGCTGCTATGTTTAGAGATATTTTTGCGCATGCTCAATGAAGCTGAAATAGCGTTAAAGTTAAGGAAAGCCCTAGCGATTTGAAAAATCTCTCGTCTTGCAACTTGCAGGTGAATGAAAATTTCTCTCATAAGCATTTCAACCGTCTCCAACTTGGCGACAATTTTGGTAGAGTCTTAGCAATAATAGCCTTAATTAACATATTTTAGTTTTTTACTAACTGTTCTTTCACGTACCAAAACATACATTAGTTTCGAAAGTTTTTTAATGGAAACTATTTGGTTCCCTATTAATAAATCACAATAAGTCTTAATTGTTTAAAAATAAATGTCTATTTAGCTGTTAAAATAAGGTTTTCACTATTCTTTTGAGCTATTTTTTTTTGTGAATATTATTATTGATACATTTGTTTTGAATAAAAATATCATTTAAGTTTAGAAATGGGCATAACTGTTTATATATTGATAGCTATCCAACTCACTTTTTTTGGTAAAATGGGTTGAAAAATTTCAATTTCGGTAAACTGCGGTGATTTTAAAGAAAAGCATTTTTATTTTTGTAGAGTAAACTTCAACGAAGAAGAGCAAGTTTAACGTAATTAAATAAAACCGAATGTTTATACGGCTCATTTTCAAAAAGAAAGAAAACAACTTGCAGTTTTGATGCTGTATGACTTAAATCTGTCCCAAGATTCTGTGAAGAAATTTTAATTTAAAATTCCATTTCAATAAGAACTTAGAGCCTTCAGATTAATTTAATTACCAATTAGTTAGGAATATTGTGGTTGCGATAAATTTTGCTATCATGCAAAAATCGAATTGCCAAAATTTTGACAAAGACTAATGCAAGTATAAATGTATTTTTTTGCTACAATAGACAAAATTTGTATTTTTATTCGTTGGCAACCATATTCTAGGGAAGATTGATAAAACTAAAAATTGGTGCCAGAAAAAAAAACAATATCGCAAAGACAAAACAGCTACTAATGCAATTTTGCCAGTTTTTCATTGCCGTGTTTAATTTTTAAAGCTGTTTTTTTAATATTTGTAATTATTAAGTAAGCTAATAACTCTTTTAACTTAATCATTCTTTAAAATCTAATAGTTTTCTGTATGATGACCAAAAATAGTAAAACTATGATATACTATTAGGTTAGCTATTAAATGAAATGAATAAAACTGATGCTACATTTTAGATGTGTAATATCGGCCATTAGAAATCTTTTCCAATTTTATAGATGACCGCGTTCTTCCCATAAATCAAAGGCAGCGGGTGTTTCCAAATGGAACATTGCTCATCTCAGAAACGCAACCGGGTATTGATGATGGCACTTACAGCTGTGAGGTCACAGGCACTGGTCAAGAAATCCCGGTCTCACGTTCTTTCCGGATCGTTATACGTAGTAAGTATAAGCTTATTCATCTCTTCTCAAAAAGGATGTATTTAATGAAAAAAAAATATTGGGAACATTTAATGGCTGAAATACTAGAGTTTTATTATTAGTAATTTATAGTTAATGACGACAATTACTGTTGGTGTGGCATTTTTTGATGTAATTTCGAATACGCTTAAGGCTCGATATAGTTCTATTTTTATAGTACTTAAAATTGCTTTTTAGCTGGTATTTCTATTTTTACTGCGTCTGATTTTCTTATTTTTGTACGATATTTACAGCATTTTTGCTGCGGAAGAATTTATTTAAAAAAAGAAAGAATCTTTGGCTACAGGGTCTAATAAACCAGAATTTAATTTTAAACAAAGACTGAGAAGAAAATCCTCTCAAATGCATCGTAAAGATATTTCTGATTTTGGTAATAAACACTAAAATGTACGTGTATAGATACATAAATGTATATTTAAACCCTTTATTGATAATTTTACAGATCGTATGGATAATAGTTTGAGTGCTAGGGAGAAAATTACAGTACTTTTTTCTGTTTCCATAGAGCCAGAAAAAATAGTAAATGTTACCGTATTCAGAAATTTTTGGCCATTATTTTCTCAGTATATTATTGATCAAAAAATTATTTTTGTTTTTTTTTCAGGATTTATCTGCCGTTGCTTGTTTTAGTAAAAATAGTTTAACCGTTCGATTTCAAAAAGTGATTTAAATATTTTTTTGTCTAATTTGAAGAAATTAAGCATTTATGTAATCAGTCTAGTTAATTCAAAATGTGCATGAAGCTCACAAAAACAATTACGAAGCATTTTTACATATTTTTTAAAATATTTTCAAAACCCTTTGACGGTTATGAACGAGTTCAGCTCGCAATCTAATCGTGCCTCATAATGCACGCAGACGAGTTCCGCTCTGGAGCAAGATTTTGACCGTAATGGTTAGTAACGAGCACTACTCGCGTAGTGAAATTTTTCCCCAATCCGCGCTGACGAGCTGAGCTCGTTCGCCTTTATTATTCTGCATTGACTGTGTTAAAAACGAAAAATACGTAAAAACTTTTATTTATGTACTACGAATACTTTAAGAAATTTTTAAAACGTGTGAGGCGAGCTATCTACCGCATCCAGAGATGCCAACTTGCTCCGCTTTGTAAAATAGTATTTCCTAGTAATAGCGAAAGTCAAGTTACTTTCAGTTTAGTATTTCTCCTTTTAAGTAATTTTTTCACCACCAAATATCAAAAACTATGAGTAACATATAAAATGCAACGTTAAAGCAACAATCTACTGGTTACTCTATTAAAAAGTAGGCGAAAATGTCCTTCTCCAACAAAATTTACTACATAATTTGCTACCACTTTATTATAACAATTCCAGAAGACGAGTAGTTGGCATCGCCAGAGAAGGCTGACATTTTCGGACGAAAGAAGGTGGAAAACAGATGCCACTTTCGACTACTGTTTCCACGTAAATACTGCGCGAATTAATGAAATGAAAACTGCTCATTTCCCTAACCGTCAACGGGTTAAAGCTTGATAAATTACAACAATAAAATCATTTTTTTCGATGCACAAGTAAAACAGACAAAATAAAAAAATAACTACCAGCTTCTACTGAAATTGTAGAATGAAACAGCTTCAATAATTTGGTGGTTAAGCAATGTATACAAATATTAAAACTAAATATGTTTTTAACTAATCAAATAATCGTTAAGAGAATATTCAATTAAATAAATTATTATTTAACCATTTTTTCCGAGAAGTTTCTAAGAGTGTTTTTAATGAATTTAATTGCTTTAATGCATGAGCTCTATTTTTTATATTATTACTGTAAATCTGTGTAAGATTATTGTTCTGGTCATTCAAAACCTTTAGTTTTGAATGATCTAAATATTTTAAAATATGTCAAAATATATAATTAAAAATAAAAGGTTGTAAAAATTACTATTTAATACTTACAATACTGATTTTATTTTATTCATAAACTATTATAATTGGTAATAGTAACAGTGATTATATGCAGTTAAGGGGGAAATATTTACAATAAATATAATTCGTTTGCTTTCAGCGAAACCGAAAGTTTCAAAATTTTCATTCCAAGACAATCTTCATGAAGGAATGAGAACAGCTGTCACGTGTATAGTGGTTGCAGGAGATGGGCCATTATCTACCCGATGGATGAAGGATGAATCTCCTTTAGATGAAAGAAGCCTTGACGCCACAGTTATTCCCGCAGAGGAAGGATTCGTTTCAACAATTACCATTAAATCATTAACACACAAGCACAACGGCAATTACACTTGCCTGGCTACTAATGATGTTGGTACAGGATCATATACTGCAATGCTCACAGTGAAAAGTAAATAGAATTAAAATATTTCATAGCAGGTTTGAGGAAGCATTGCTAATTGTTTTCCGATTATTCTTTTAAATAATCTGATTCAATTATCTAAGGGAAATGAAGCTATGAGATTTAGAAAAATAAATTGTAAAAAAAATAATTAGAAGTCTAGATTGATACTGTTCGGGCAAATGTATGTTAAATAATGATTTTTAACTGAAACAGTAAAAACTAGAGAGTTTTGAAAGTATTGAGGTAATTGTCTGATTTAAGCAGGGAATATTAAATCTTTTATTATGCTATTTAATATTAAAGTAAATAAAACAATGGATAGTATGCAACTTTAAAAAGAGAAAAACATTTAAACTAAGCAGGATGTTCTCTTCCGGTGGTGAAAAATTATTAATTTCTAACCAATACGATAAAATAATAACTTTGAAAAGAGTAAATATAATAATGAGTTTATATAAGGAAATTATTTATAATTTTCTTTTTGGTTTATTTATTAATTATAATTTTTGAACGATTAATTGATTTTTTTCCGATGTTGTGATTTTTTAAAAACAGTCACACGGAGAGAAAAAAATTGTAAAATTACCGTACTGTATTGCACTGTCATTTCGGGAAAGTAAAAACAGACAAAAAACATAATTCTGGTTAATAAAAACTAAAACATTCGATATTTAAACCATTCATTTGATAATTTTTCCATACATTTGGAAACGGTTTACTGGTTATATTGGATTTTAAAATTATTGTTCTTAATACCACATATTTAGTAAAAAGTACTAAAATAAAAAGTAAATTTACCTTAATAAATAGTTTTAAAGCTTACTCTTAGGTATCATGATAAAATTACACGTTTCTCAAATTTCATTGCGTAATGTGAAACGATATTTCATTGTTAATTTTGCTAATAACTTAACCCAAGTGCTGTGGTAAAAAATACTGTGATTTTTTTGTTGTTCTTATTGAGCCAGAGACGTAGTAAATGTTATCATATTCTAGTAGTTTAAACCATACTATTTTTCTCAGTGCGTAATATTTTTTGTAATAAAAGCTGTAAATATTAAAATAAAAGTATTGAAGTGATCTTACATTTAAAAAAAAAGATTTTCTAGTATCATGCTTAAGTTCCATTTTCTAACTATTTTCCCCACAGACACTTCGAGAACAAACTGATTGAATTACAAAAGTTCCTTTTTGATACAAAAAACAGACAACATTATCAATAAAGATATTGATAATTAAAAACAACTAACATAAAAAATATTCTTAACTATGAGAAAAGAAAATATTTTGTTTTTCTAACAATAATATTAAATTTATTTGAAAGCATTAATTAGAACGCAACCATTTACGCATCAATTTGAACAAAATTGATAATAATTTTTACTCAGATTTTTTTTAAATCAACAAGTACATGAATTTTGAACAATTTATTTATTTTTTAATATTTTTTTTAAAATTTAAACATAACTCTAAAAGTAAGTTAATGTGTTTTACCAGTTCTGAATTTCTTCTTTATTTGCTTGGAACAGTACCGCCAAGATGGATTTTACAGCCCAGCGACACACATGCAGTAGCTGGTCGATCAGCAAGAATTGATTGTCAAGCTGACGGTGTACCACAGCCTCACGTGCGTTGGAAAGTTGCCACAGGTACTTACTTCTTAATTTGTCTTGTATCTAAAAATATTTCTTTAAAACAAAACTATTTATTTCCTTTTTCTTTAACAGCTGTCATAGTTCTCACTTTTTACTATATTTTAAAGAAAGTCTGAGAATGTTATTTCTCTAATTTAATTTTTCTTCTTTAAGGGTTCGTTTTTTTAATGGGCAACGTTAAACTCGCTGGTTGGCACTAAATACTTTTGATTGTATATCAATTAAAGTTAAAAGACTAATAAAAAAGTATTAGTTTTTATATATTCATTTATTTATGCTTTAAATGTATCAAGAAAATGAAATTACTTAGTTCTTTCAGTTTAAGTATAAAAATCTAACACTTCTTTTGACAATGTCTTGAACAACTACAATTGTAATGGATTTTATTTAAATTTCGTTATTTTTATCAATAACTTTAAATTTTGGAAAGAAAAAAAATACCGAGAAAAATCATGACACTTTATCTTAGAAGAGCATATAATAACTACAATAAATATCTCTGCTACTTTTTGACTTATAAAGTGTTGAAATTCTTCATAAAAATTAAACTAACAGAAATAATAACTTAAGTGTTCAGAAACTATTATGTATATAAAAAATTCTATTTACATGTCACACGCAATCTCTGAACTTAAATTACTGCTTGGCATATTTACTACATACTAATTTCATTTTAAATGTTCCCACAAATTTTAATTTAAAATGCGATTCTGTTATGATTTTCTTAATATTTAGTTTTAGGAATCTAGCATGTGTGCACAAAAATTGTCCAAAATTAAGTCATGAAAAATTTAAGGTCCACAAAAAGAATCCTTTGAATTCTTTTGGGGGAAAATTGAATGAAAAACATTAAAAACCAATTTGATGATTATCACGTTTCATTTTTTCTTTGTTTCTTCCGTCAAAAAAACATGTTTGTCATGCTTAATATAACATCTCTCACTGTTTTAACCATAGCTTGAGCAGTGATTTGTGATATCCAAGAAATATATATTTTTTATATTGATTCTACAACTTTTAGATAAAGAGTTGCGATTATGGAACACCATATGTGATAGCTAGTAGTAATAATTATCAGTTATCGCGTTTGTAATTTGTTTTTCAGATCATCCATCTGATAGTTTCAAAACAGTTGTGAGCAGTTCTCACGTGCATATCTTAGTAAATGGATCACTTAATTTTCGCAATGTTGAAGCCACGGATTCGGGATATTATCTCTGTGAAGCCAGCAATGGAGTGGGTGTTGGTTTAAGTACTGTTGTTAGGCTCACAGTTCATAGTAAGTATACATTTAAAAACTTATTTTTCCATCAAAATACACGCTGTTTTTTAAAGAACAATTTAATTTTTTAAAAAAAGCTTACATTATTAACGTAATTTCAAGTAAAAAATTTGTTGCAAAATTTAAATTTAATGTTAATTTATTAATACATGTTTTCATTTATCTGTTTAGTTTTAAATGTTTTAGCCCTTAAAATTTCAAGCACAAAATTTGAGGTGAAGCACTATCGCTCAGTATTGCACTACATTTTATAGAAATTTTTTGGTTCGATTCTGTAATCTCTGTCAGATTTTATCATTCATTCATCACTTTCCGACTCTGATGATAGAGCATTCGTGGTACTCTATCTTTTAATTAATATCTTATTTAAATCATATCATGTAATTTCATAGCAACTTTCCTTGAAATCGGTTCATAGGAACTGAAGGTAATTGACAAAATCTTAAAATCTTCTTAATGTAAAATATCGGTGCTCAAGAGTTTGACATATGTTGCAAATACTTGTAATATGCGCCATAGCTTAAAATTTCAGTTTTAATTATCTATACCATACTAAAAATAAATTTTTCCAGAACCACTTAATTATGAAACACCACCATAGTTTTCTAAATACAAAACAATGCAATTTTTCTCAATGCAAATTTTATTAAAATTAACCCGAAATAGAAAAAGGATAATTTAGCAGCTTTATATCTATGCTTTTATCATTTATCAAACTTTGACATAGATTTGCAAAAAAAAAACCAATAAGAGTTTTCAATGGGGTTTGGATGAGGTAAAATGCTCTCAAGCACTAGCCCATATGTCAATGCCGAGTTTTTACCATAGACCTAAAGCGAACTCATCCCATAGGCTATGGCGAATCTTAATCGTGCTGCGATGACAACAGTTTTCCATAAAAATGTACATAGACAAATTTATACGTAGACAACAATAATAAACAAGAGCCATTGAATTAAGTGTGATCTTTTGGAATTTATTCACAAGAGTAATTGAAGTTAGAGTAATTAAGTGAGGGATTAATTAATTAATCTTACGAGAAAATACAATAACGATTTTCTAAAGGAGTATATAATTTCGAAACATTCAACCTAGTAAATACCTGATAAGTTGAGACTCAAGTTGCCTCTTACAATGCTCTTTAGAGTACATAAGAGGACAAAAACAAAATGCAATTTAGCTTGGCTAATAAAATAGCATTGTTAAAATTGCAAAATTTGATAAATCATCTACCCTTGAAGATGCGTATTTCAAGAACGGTCACGCCTTTTAAGACGACACTGTTACATAAAAAATAAAAAGTGTATATTGTAAAAAAGCAAAATAATTATTGATAATTATTTTGCCCATTTGCTGTCCTCGAAGTTGCTAAATTCACGTGAGTAGATTATTCTTCTTATTATTATAATTTTGATTTTTTCATAAAAAAAGAAATACCTGACTTTTTTTTTTTATCTTGCGATAAGCATTCGATATAAATTTAAAACAATAAATATCCCATTCAAAGTGTTTCTGAATAATCACAAAATAAATCTTAAAAATTGCTATTACTGTTTTTATGACTATTTCATTTAAGCAGCTCTCTGTAATATTTAAAAAAAATAAATTCATGAATGCCAAAGAATTTTTCACAAAGTAATCTCTTTTCCCATTTTCTATTAAGGTGCGCCACAGTTTCAATCAAAATTTATGGTTTTGAGTGTCAGAAAGGGAGAGAAATTTATTATTGAGTGCACTGTGAACGGTGATAGACCCATGCGCTTTATTTGGAGAAAAAACAGTGAGCTTATTGATCCTTCGCTGGAAGATAGGTAAGAAAGTTTTATTAAATTACAGTTTCGAAACTGTTTTGTCTTTTTAACCCAAAAATGACCGAAAAATATTTTTCTTGGCGAGCAATTTTATTATACTAGAATATTCTGAAAAGATTACTATGCATTTTTTTTTCTTCATGAATTTGTTGGAAAATGTGCTGAAATATATAAGATTAGAGGATATGTTTGAATAAAATGTTATTCTAACTTTTATAATCTATATATTTGAAAATATTTAAACTACATTAAAAAGAACGTAATTTTAAGTGTAGAAATTTTCGTAATTATGCGTTTGGGTTTAATGTAAAATGTTTAGAAAAATATATTTTTTAAAGAAACTGTTTTAATTTTTTTAATTGTAAAACTTTAAATAAATAAGATTATTATTTTTTTTAAATACTGCTAAAGCTCATTTATTATGGGGCAATGGCCTATCATAGTGAATTGAATTTAACCCCCAATAACGGTTTCAAGCCGATCTCTCTTCAGATCGATGGGTACCAGCCTGTTTGGGTCGATGGGTACCAGCCTCATCACATGGACGCAATCATGGCGTTGGTTAATCCTTAACCTGCATGAACTGTTTTGGTTATTATCGTGAAAGTGTTTTACTTTATTTATGGTGAACCTTAACATTCTTTTTGCTTAGACGAAATTAAAATTTGCTAAAATAACTGTTATTGTTATCAAACTTTTATAATCATAATATCCAAATATTAACTATATTTATTAACTAATTTTTTAAAAGAAAATTTAAATAAAGGTTAAAAATAAAGGGCATATTGGTATTGAAACTTTTTAAATAATATAAATGAAGTGTTAAAAAAATAAATATAACCTAACTTTAAAAAAATATCGACGTAGTGAAAAATTAAGATAGAAAATAAGGAGAATTTTTTGTATGAAAATTCTTAATGAAAAAATGCTAAGTGCTAAAAACTTTCAATTAAAAATAAAAAAAAGAAATCAAAGAAAATAAGATTTTTTCAGAAAAAAAATTTACAAAAAGAGGAAGAAAATTCTAATCTGTATATCAATTTTATTATTGTATTCTAGATTATCTCATTACATATTTTTTATTTTATTTTTGGTTCAAAAACCGGATATAAAAAAAAATTTTCATGGAGAAATCTTATTATGTAAATGTTAACACTTTAAAAGCACGTGTCATGAATATTTTAGTATCAAATGTTTGTCGTTTTTGCGTATGTATGTTTTATTTTTATCGAAGAATTCGAAATAAATCCGTAACTGCTTAAAAATGCGCTCACGTGCTTAAAGGAATTAAAAGTATTGATGCCAAAGTTCTTCCAGGAAAGTTTTGTAATTGAGTTTTAAAAGTTTTATTCTTATAACTTGAATTTCATTAGGCTGCAAACGTCTCTTTAATCTCACTTTTATGGATTCAGAAGTGGTTTTGTATTTAAGTGGTTTTCTTGAAAAAAAATTTTAAATTCAGTTGCTGAAAATTTAAAATGCAATACGACAGATTCCAGAAAACAACAAATATTATTTGTGACCATTTTTTTAATTACTAAAATTTAATGTTCTAGTTTCTGATGTAACTAAAAATATTCTTTACCTTTACTCTTTATCTTTACCTTTTATTCTTTACCTTTTGTGGCTGGGTGGAGCAGTTGCTTTGTGGTCGGACTTCTGATCCCAAGTCTGCGGGTTCGATCCCCGGCCCAGACACGGGATTTTCGGGATGCAGGAGATCCTCAGCGGCCATGTCGTATGATTATGTGGCATGTAAGAGATCCCTGGAATGCCTTATTGGCTCTTGGCATTTCCGGCCAAATTAAATTCCTAGGGCATTTTAGCATCCAAATAGAGTCTCGGTGCTGTCATTCAGTATGACAGAAACTAGACGTCCAAATTAACATGACCAACGGTATCTCACCCATTGTGGTAGTCCTGAAAGAGTGGATACCACTTCTGGTGAACGCACTAGGTTTGCTCATTGGCAAGACTGATTATGCAGCTCCATGGAAATAAAAAAAAAAACTTTCGACTACTTCTCCAGCTCGCTTCACTCACCCTTAATATTAAGAACCGCTTTAAGTGTTGTTACCAGAGATTATTTTGCCGAATAAATAATAAATCTTAATTTCTCACTAGGTATGCGGAAACAATTGAAGAAACGATTGATTTGAGCGTTAAAGCAACTCTGGCTGTTGAAAGAGCTGAGCGAAAAGACTCTTCTCTTTTTATGTGTACAGCAGTTAACGATTTTGGCGATGATACCATGAACGTACAAGTGACAATTAAAGGTAAAAATCGACATATTTTACGTAGATATTTATAAGCTTTTAGACAAATGACAGCAACTACAAGTAAAAAACACTATTCTCCTTCCATACGCAAATCCAGGTTAAAATACTGGCTTTGACTATTCGGATGCATGTACTGAACTCGGCGTATACCGTACACAATGCTCAAAAAAAATTATTCCATTGGTTGAGTGATCTAATGCACTAGTCCGGGGCTAAGTGTACGAGTTTTTCAGAGGTTTACTTTATGTATTACACAAACGTATAAGAAACAAAAATACTTGCACTATAAAAAATTCAGGTTTAATCTACGTTATAAAGTACCGGCACTTTGAGTGCACCATCCGTAAAATTCATTTTTCAGTTTAATCCATTTTTACATTAAAATAATATTCCCTAATTCTTACAGTAATGTTAATTTAATTAGAGTGGTTTAGATATTTTACGCTAAATATTACTGTAAAAATTACAGTTTATCAGATTTATTGATCCGCTAAATGTTCTGCTAAAAATTAATTTTACAGTAAAAAGTACTGGCATCCTAAGTGCCAACTTAGTGCAATAAATTACAACACACTTTGAAGTGAACATTGATTGATGCAAATTCGTCTAGGATTGATTGCGCCGTTTGAAAAAAAAAATGAATGAACATTTTCGTGAAGCAAATTTATTCTTTGAATCTACATACGTTTCTCTTTTTTTTTTCAAAATAGTTTTCAATTTTGCTTAAGCACTTATCATACCTTACAAGTAGATTCAGAATACCCTCTTCATAGTACCACATATCCAAGAGGTTACGACCATTTTCACTTCTTCGTAATCATTGTACTGGTTGCCGGGAAAACGATGTTTAGAAGATCGAAAAAGATGAAAATCACTTAGCGCAAGGTCAGGGCTGATGAGGGGTGATCCAAAACTTCACAGCCGAAAGATCCAATAAAGCTCGGGACTGAGATATGGAGAGTGTCATTGACATGGAGTAGCGAAATCTTCTGTCAAAAATAGAGTGAAAAAGTTATTTAAAAAAAAATCCGTAGCTTTCGAAGCAAAACTAATGTCAGGTTTGAAATTTTCACACATGAACCCAGCGAGAGTTAGCATTTGTTTAATTGAAAGATAAAAATTTTTCTCCTGTGTCATCAATCTCCGAGGTTCAATTATGCGTCATTGCTTTTGGAGGTAAGCTATACCAATTAGGCAATTTATATTTGAGTCATCATTTGATTATCATTTTAATATTCTCTTCGAATAAAGAAGCCCAGTATACTAAATAGTCCTAACTTTTGAAATTATCTTTAAAGTGGATACATATTTGTATTTTTTTTAAATGCTATGCATTTTAAATTTTATGTTTAGATAAAATTTCGTATTTTACAAGTCGTTTTGTTATTTTTACGGTGAAAAAAATTTATGCGAAAATTACCGTACTATATGGTGATGACAGTTCCAGTAAAATAACATAATTCTGGTTCAAAAAACAAAAACCACTCACTTTCAAGCTATTCGTTTGGTATTTTTTCTGTTCACAGTTTAACGTTAATTCTGGTTTAAAAGTATAGCTTTGTAACCACACATTTAGCAAAAAATATAATACTGAAAGGTAAATTTAACGTAATAAATGCTTTTTAGGATATGCTCTAAGGTATCATGATAAAAAAATATCAAGTTTCAGCTCATTTATTAAAGTTAATCACACACTATAAAGACCAAATTTTACCGTCAATTTACCAAAACCCATAACCAACGCTCCGGTATAAATTACCGAGCTGTTGGGCATAAAATAAAACCAGATACGAGGCAATTTTTACCATACTCTGGTAATTTTGATCATTCTTTCTTTCACAGTGCAAAAGTAAATTAAACTGAATGAATGTTAGCTGTACGTTAATGAATAAAATATGGTCCTCGATTTGTTTCTTTATTTACAGGCAGGCATGGATTAGCTATAAAAAATATCCAGAAAATAAAACTTTGCCAAATTCATATTTTTATTATAGATCTTCCCGATGCTCCGCAAAACTTGGAAGTCCATGACGTGTCCAGCCGCAGCCTTCGATTGACCTGGGATCGCCCCTTTGACGGAAATTCTCCAATAACTCAATACACAGTGATGTGGAGACAAGCTGATGGTAAGTACATTTTGTGGAATGTTATTAGATCTGGAGGAAAGAAAGTTGTGTGCATTGGCTTTATTGAGTTAGTTTTCTTCCCGACTGAGTCTATTTATCGAATTTCGAGAACGTGATTCATTCTATTGCTTAGTTTCTCACCATGTATGTTATATAGTAGTAAATAAACAGTATGGAAGTAAATTGGAGATAAATTACGATTATATTATTTCGTTTGAACTACTCTTTTACAAAATATGTTTCCCAAGAGTAAATAAACATAATTCAAGCTTGGATTTTAGAAAGTATTACTTTCGATTGTAATTTTTTTTATCAAACTAAACTTGCAAATGTATCTCATGGATCACAATTGTATCTTATGGACATATAATTTACATAAAACAATTCATTTAAATAAAAAAGCGTCTAAGAAATTCTAGAACTGTAAAATATCGAATCATATTTAATTATTTTCGCACCACAAAAATGTTTGACTACTAGTAGTTTTTTTTAAATAGATTTTAGAATCCAACTTTTAATTTTATTCTTGTCTTTTTTCTGTGTATGCTATTTTAGCATTTAATTTTTTGCTGTTTTATTATGATTTAGCTACATATCTGCATAACTGCTGCAATTATATAATGTTTCCGTGATAGAAAAATTATTATTAATTGTATTTATTTTCTTTAAATTTTGTGTACATTGTTTTAATAAAAACACCAGTTATTTGAAATGAATAGGCGAATATTTTGCAGTCATGGAATTATATAATAAATGCAGCTATACGAAATGTAATGTAAAATGTATCATAACAGAGAAAGGAATACTAGTTGAAAGAGAATAAGCTTTAAATTTATTAATTAAATATGATTCCTTAAATTACCTAATTACAGGTATATTAAATAACTTGCTTATTGCTACTTTTATTTTTCATATCTGAACACTGCAACTTAATGCACAAAATCGTGCTACTATTTTACTACTTTGCTGATTTTTCATTATAAATTTGACTCTATTTTCTAAAGTCTTCATTCACAGAAATACACTTTTAATAAGTAAATAGATAATTAAATATTTGCGAACAAAATTAAAATAAAAATAATTAATATGTAACAAAATAATACAATTTTAGTTTTACCTAAAACTCTGGCT
>NC_092211.1:21765777-21828361 GCF_043381705.1 Parasteatoda tepidariorum | reverse complement strand
AATATCATTTGAAAACCAGGGCGAGCTCATTGTTATAGATGGAGGGTGGTCATAATGTAATGGCTCTTCGGTGTAGTCTTCAAATTGATAAGAAAACGAACGAAATTCTCAGAGGGGAAGAAGCATTGAGAGTATTTATGACGTCATTTGAACTTGAGGGGTTCCATAACCTGTGTCCTCGTCCTCCAGATGAAAGGATCAAATAATGCCGTTGTCTGAATTATTTCACAAGTGCAGTATAATTTTCTCTCCTTTCTTTACAAAGATAAGGCAAGGTGACAGGAGTAAGATTGATTCTTTAGCAGTAAAATAGCTTAACAAAATTTTTATTTATGATTAAAGCAAAAAATTTATTTGCTTTAAAAATGGTGTAAAGTTGCAGTTTACCCCCTTGCAATTTAAAGCAGAAATAGTTTTTTTCTTCTTTTTTTCGAATTTAGAAAAAGTAGTGTCCGGTTTGAAGAGATAGAAAATAACGTTTTGGGGAAAAAATGACTGCCCGCGTCCGGATACGGGAGTGTCAGCTTTGCGGAGAATATTCGTAAAGGATTATTCATGGAAGATTCCCGGGGAATTAGAAATATGTCCGTATTGGGAGGCGTCCGTTTTGCAGGAGTGTCCATAACAGAAGGTTTCTCTGTATATAAAACTTAGCATGTTTTTTCTTATTTGGAAGCTGTCAAACGATTATTAAATACCTTAATCATAGAATGTTACGCAATGATAAAATACCAAGCGATTAATTTTTTGTAATAAATGGCCAAACTTTATATGTGTGCATTAAAACTTTTGCTTGGTACTCTTTTGCTGTTTCGGGATTGCTTCCGAACGACGAATTTTGGTCAGACGAGTGGGGTCCTTGAGCGTCGAGCATCAACTCTTAACCCTTTTATGAAAATTTGAATAAAATAGTTTGCAAAAGTTATAATTACAGAAAACAATATTACGAAGGGGTGATAAAAATATTCCTTTAAGCACGAGATAAAAAAATAATCCGAATCTAACTGATTTATCGCTGCAATTGAATATCACGTGATCATCTAAAAAAATTCACAAATGTCGTAACGTTTCAATGATTTCTATTAGTTGTAGCAACATCAACAATATTATTTATTAAATAGTCTTTATGCATAGTTAAATACACCACATTTTAATATAAGACGCACATTTATAGATTTTAAATATAAGATCATTTTAAAAAAAGAAGAGAAAAAACTATTCATTTCCTTTAAATGTTTCGAAAGAAAAATGTTAATAATAATATACTGACGTTTTACAGAAGAGCGAAATCTTATCTAAATTTTTTTTTACTTAATATAATACTCAAGCTTGCTTCAAAGGCATCAGATAAAATATTTACACTTATTAAAAAGCAATCCCTGGATAAAAAAGGTATCAAGTCGGACAAAATTCCACTATTTTATTTTTAATGATACAAAAACTGGATATTACTTTCTTTTTCCTCGTAATAAATGATGGCCAGGGAATTCGCATCTTTTCGGGGATTATTTCTAAGGTGCGGAAAGAAAAAGTATTCGAGTTTCGAACAACCATTTCTTTTGCTGATAGAATACTAAACATTCTTTGGTGACACCTCTGAAAGCGTATCTGTTTCTTTACGAGCTTCTGCAACAAAAACCATAAGATACCACTTTCCACAAGTCTGAGAGCTTTCTACGAGATAAAGAGTTTTCGAGAAGAAAACAACAGTTGCAGATTGTGTATTGATTTTTTTCACAGGTGTCAGAATATTTTGCTGTAGATTCTCCAAATGAATTCATTTCTTTTTCATAAAAGAGAAACGCATATGGCCCATTGTTCAAATTTAAATATTTCGTTTAAGTACTGGTAGACGATAGATAATGATATTGTTGAACTATAGATTCGACGTGCTGTAAGCCTCCTGCTAAAGTTTCTCTAATGCGGTATAAAAGGTACACTAATGTGTTACATAGCTACACCAATGCATTATATGAGGTGAAATGAAATTCTTCATTAATGACTGTGCGCTGGCAATAATTTTGAATGCGCACCCTTAATTACCAGAAGCACACTTAAAACCGGGAGACTCATGATGATAAGCGCAGGTTCATCAGTCTCAGATTCATATATGATTCAGTCACTGTACACATTCTTGGCCTCCGCACCACACTCCTTAACTACTCAACCATGTGTGCAAGTGGGATTTTTATGGCTCTGTTATGAACATATTGTTCAAATATTGTAATAGTGTAGGAATAAAAGGTATGACTTGAAATTGGTGAAAGGATATGACTTGAAATTGTCATTGGTAATATTAAAATAGTATAGGAAAAAAGATATGACTTGAAATACGTTTTAGTCCTCTTTAATACTAAGCAAGTCTTGTTTCTTTAAAGGGGGGGGGGAGGTTTGTGATACGAACAAACAGGTTATCAATCTTTATCAACTTGTATTTATTGTTTTTAAAATTTGTGGAGTTATGTTTGTATAAGGTATTTAATACGTCTTGTAGTGCTGCATATAAAGCTGTAATACAAATAAAACAAGCCCGTTTTTTTGTTCTCTCATCTCTCATCGCTCCAAACATCTGATTTCCTTTTCTCAAGTGCTCCCTCTCTTTTGTTAATTTTTGCGGAGAAAGAATGACGTAATTGAGATGAGTTCCTTTCTCTACTAAATTCGTGTTTTATAATTTTAAAGGCAAAGGGCTGTTAAAATTTTCAATATCATTAGGATTAGCGGTACAATCAAATATTTGCTCAATTTTCGACAAAACTATGTAAAAGTTATTTTAGAATTCCAAATATTTTTCAATATGTATAAAATGTAAAAATTTTTTTACATTTTTCCGAAATCAAAAAACAATTTCACTGGTTTAAAAGACAGAAAAAATATAGCTTTTAATAAAACGTATTAAAATTTAAATCAGTAGTTTTCAAAAACATCCGAAGCTGTTTTGTAACTGAATTAATGAGACTAAGGTTTATAAAAAACACACTTGAATTTTACCTTAATTTAGATTTTATAATACTGCATATACAATCTTGATTTTACAATAGAACTGCAAGTTGTAAAATCATGGACATATGTTCAGTAATTTAGAGCTTTTGCAAACATTTAACAAAACATCAAAAAAAATTTAAAGTTTTTTTCAAGGAAACATACTGCTATTTAGAAACTGAGCCGTGTTGTTTAAGCTGATAAATACTGTCATTTTTGCAACAAAATTCTATTATTAAAAAAAACTGCTATTTCAACAAAAAGGAACTCTATAAAATTTAATCATTGAGGTCGGAGTGTGTCGAGCAGAAAATCGCATGACCAGTTATAAAGAGGATTCGAATCCGCATCTCCTCATTGGGAAGTGAGTGCCCTGCATTAAGCCTGTCAGATCAAGTGCTTGGTTATGTATAAAAATATTAAACTGTCTTTATCTTAAAAATCTTATTTTCCAAAATCATATTTAAGCTTAAATACGTTCAAAGCTTTATCAACCAAGCCTTAGAAAAATGTCTGGCAGTTTAACTTAACGAAAAATCATTCATAAAGGAGTCAGGTCGAGCATTAAGTGATAATTTATTTATCCGATGATAAAGATCACACCTTATTATTTCTTAAAAATTAGAGCAAGTGCAGAAAATAATAGCAAAACGATTTGAAAAAAGATAAAGTTATTTTACGATAGGCAAAACTGCATGGCAAAAACTATAATTTGTGGTGACAGTTTTAATCCATTTATTATTAGGGTAAAAAACAGGGAAAAACTGTTTTGTGAAAAGCAGATTTAAACCGTCAAATAGCAGTATACTCAAAAAGTCAGCAAAAAAATAGGAAACTTTAGCAGCCAGCGGGTAACGATTAAAAACAGAAAAAAAAATCTTTATCTATATTTAAACAGTTTTTTTTTCTGCAGGAATACTTTTTTTTCTGTAAACCTTATAATTTTTTTTACAGTTTAAGTACCATGAAGGTGAACGAAGGGGATATTAGGGTATCTGATATCCGGAAAATATAATATCATTGTAACTCTATTATGCCATTGGTTCAATAGGTTCTCATTACTTTTACTTATAAAAACTATACAATTTATACAACACGTATTCATTACAGCATTTAATTACTCATTACAGTTGTCAATAGTAGCTTGGTGTTTCTAGAGCCGTCGATAATTGTTCGTCCTTTAAAAATAATTATAAAAATAATGGAGTTGTTACACTCGATTTTCGAGAATTAAAATTAACTAACTTTTAGAATACGTACAAATTGAAATAAATAAATTATATTGCAAAGCTATATAAAAGGAAAAAAAGTACACTTATTCGTATATTCATTCCACAAAAAAATGCATATTTTTATTTCGAATGATGATTAGATAATTTTGGAAAAACGGGTACAAATTGAAATGTAATTTTGCAATCAAGCAGCTAAATTAAAGTGTAAAAGGTACTTCTTCATCTAGAAAAAGTATACAAATTCAATTCTCTGTATTATTGTCGACATTGATGCTTAATTAGTTTCTGTAACGATTACTATTGGTATTATGCTAATTTGTTTTTAATAAATACTAAATATACACACATTGGTACCACGGTGCTTTTTTTTGGAAATTGGTTTTCATGGTCCACTGAAAGGAATATGTGATGTGAGAGAAAATTGCTGAATAAGCTGATGTTCGATTATCAGGAGTTGACTTCAAGCATTATGCCAAATGTACCGAAGATAGCCATCTTTCAAAAAACCAATTTACTTAATCAAATAGCATAAAACCTCCGGGAAGGGCAAAAGTAAGGGATTGAACTCTTGGGAAAAGTGTTGATTGTAGTAATTTTTGTTTATCAGGATCTTACTTCAAGCACCCGCATTGTGCAAAATGCTGCTGAATATAATTCATCTTTATTTTCTAAGGATGAACTTATAAAAGCAGGTTTTGCTTAATTTCATTATGTACACCAACGGAAGGAACATGTAATAAAAATAATAAAGAATTAGAATTCCGTTAACACAATTGTGTCGATACATTTCCTTTACTTTGTTGGATGATTTCATAGTTTTGATAGTTACTGATGCATTGTTCACTTATTTTTCTCTATCCCGTACTAAAAACAAGTATTCATTAGGTAATTTATGAAATAAATAAACAAAGTTAGCTTAGTAAAGCAGTTAAATTATTCCGAGCGACGATGTGAATGAAACAACAGATACAACTCAAAATGTTAATTTTTGAAAAGAACATGATACATAATAATTTTTTGTTGAATACCTACAAATTAAACTTGCTAGGAAGGACAAGCTAAAAGTTCAATATTTATTAAAATTTCCATGCTATAACTTGCTGAAAATAATCTGAATCTTTATTATATTTTTATAATATTTACACTAAGTGTTTTTAAGGAAACTAAGTAATTTAGAGTAATTTTTTTTTTAGAAATGAGTATAAAATGATGCATCGATGGTCAATAAGCAATAAAACTAATTCCATTTAATATTCTTGCACAAAACTCAACATAGACTTGCCAAGGTTTTACATCATATAACCAGAAACAAGTTTAATAACATATTAGTTGGAATTTTTTAATATTAATTTTTTTCTTATTCCCCTCGCTCATTTTAAAAGCATGTGTTCATGTAAGTAATGAAATATTTCCATAAATACTCTTTGCCTAAGCTTTTCAATAGTTCTTTTATGTATTCTCGTATTTCATCCTATACCATTACATCAATGATCGTAAACGAATCAATCACTTTAGGTAAGTCCAGTGGAGGCCCTATTAAAACACATGGAAACGAAAGATCCGTAACTGTTAGAGGTCTGAAGCCCAAAACAAGATATTTCTTTCGTGTTAAGTGCATGAATCCGATTGGAGAAAGTCAGTTTGGAGCAGAAGTAGCTGTAACAACGCTGGAAGAACGTAGGTATAGAGACTCATTTTCTAAAACAAAAAGAATAAACATTTGCAATCGTTCAATATTTGTCATTTAAAGATGTTTAACAAGAATATTACTTCTTTACTTTAGTATTCCTTCTTTGTTTAATGATAAAAAAATCATTTTTAAAGAATATTAAGTTTGTATTTTGAAAACATTGTTGTGAAATTTTCTTACAGCTCCTAGATCCCCTCCCAGATATGTGAAAGCTCTTGCAACTTCGTCAAAAAGCTTAAACGTTTCTTGGCAGGTAATATTAAAGAGTTTTTAGTTTTATTCGAACTATTTTCTTCCAAATTTATAAACATAAAATGTTCTAAGGGCAAAGTGTAACTGAAAGAAAATCTCGATAAAAGTTTGTGAGACGAAGCCTTGTGGAACAAAATCTTGTGGGACGAAACTTCTTTAACTAAAGCTTGTATATGAAATCCTTATAATGACGAAGTGGCTCGTGGACAGAAGAGAAGACGTGCAAAATTTGGAGAGTTCGAACCGTTATGGTTCAAACTTTTCATGTTTGGCGCATTTGATATCTTGTTCAAGAGGCATTATCGTCCCTAAATTACTATTTTATACCAAAGAAATTCAAGCTGCAAAAATAAGATTTTGCCATTTACAGATTTTTCAAGCACAAGATTTTGTATATAAATTTATTTTTATATATGAGATGTTATGTTCACTTATTTTTTGTAGACGCTGAGCTTGGATAAAATGCCAAATACTTCTGACGTTTGCTACGTTAGACTTGTTCTTTGATATTCTATGAACAGTTGTAATTTATTGCTATTCTACGAGAAGCATATCTTTTGTTAAAATTATTTAGGAGTGTAAAAGTTGAATTAGTACATTTTTAAAATAATTTAATATCTCGGATAAATAACAAAGTTAAAGGAATAAATTATCAACTATTTATAATTTAATAACTTGATTTGAAACATTTCTGTTTTTTAAATGCATTTTATACTCTATAAAAATATATGCTAAATTTGAAGAAATAAAGCTCTCAGCTGGTGTGCCAGTGTAAAACAGTTTAGCAGACATAAAATTACATTTATTTAAAAACAGAAGCAAAAACAGAAACAGAAAAAGAGACAAAAGAACACTTTATCAAATAAGAGTTGTTGGTGCAAACCGAGAACAGAATTTGGAATAACCAGCTAATCCAGGGATTCAAACTGAGTACATTGTGAGGCGAAAGGCTGTCTTCCTTGAGAACTGCTCTTGTGCTTGATTAAGTAGAAAAAAAATCTTTAAATTCTTATTGAAATTATATTTAAATGTAAAAATGCTTAAAACTATATCAGCATATCAGAACACTCTTATAAAAATGTCTGCCAAATTGACTTACCGAAATAAAAATCTAGAGACAGATAATAATCAGCTAGAGCAGCGATACCAGAATGAAGTTGAATCACAAGTTTAAATACGATTTTCAAAATCATCAAACAATTTCTGAAAAAGAAAAGCAATTATAGAAAATAATCGTAAAATGATTTGAAAAAAGATCAAAGCATTTTTCGGTAAGCGGAAATGCATAGTAAAAAATAGAGTTTGAATTGACAGTTTCAATCCATCTATCATTGGGTGAAAAACTGAGAAAAACTCTTTTATGAGCTACAGACTTAAATCGTAAAAAAGAAAGCGCAAAAAGTTTGTAAAAAAACTGGAATTTCATGCAGTGCGGAGGTAACGGTTAAAACATAAAAAATTCTATATTCGTCTTCAAGCAGTTTCTTTCTTAATTGTTTTTGTATAGAACATTCCTTTTTTTACTGTGTGCACCTTTGTTTACATTCAATATTTTCTTAATAGGTTCCTATCGATGAAGAAAAGGAATCAAATATTGATGGATTCTACGTCGGCTATAAATTAAGCTCTAGTCCCGATGCCTTCACTTTCGTGCCAGTGGATATACTGCGTAATTCACAGGAACAATCTTATGAGCTTACGAATTTGAATCGGCACTCAGAATACAATGTTATTGTTCAATCATTTAATAAGCGTGGAGCTGGACCTCCTTCTGAAACAGCATCTGTCAGAACGCTGGAATTTGGTAAGGTGCTAATTATATAATTACACTCGAATTAAATAAATACCAGTGCTAATTGTGAAATTTAGTCTAATTTTTAGTTTTGCGATGAAAAATACCGTTTAGCTTGATAAAATATACAGTATCACAGTATACAGTGAGTAATACAGTATAAAATACAATTGTGAATTTTTTTAACATCTATTTTTTTAATTAGCCCAAAGATATTTTTAGTATTTTCATGAAGTGAACCAAGAATCAAGAAATTTAAGACATTTTTGAAACATTTAAAATTTTAAAAAAAGAAATAAAATTTATGTATTTCAACCTCAGTTTTATTGATTAATGCATGAAAATTATCTAAATAATTTCAACGTAATTGATAAAAAAATAAATTCCGTGTTTTTTTTATCATGACAGCATTAATATTTTTTTTCGTTATGAGCAGCGATATTTTACAAAAACATTTACTAAAAAAATTTATAAAAATAATTTATTTGAAAAAGTAGACTTGTCTTAGATACTTTATTCTAAAAAGAAACATATTTTGCAGGAATATAGTTTTATGAAACCTAACTTAGCTTTGTTAAGAAGATTGAAGATTAGAAAAAATAGGCTTAGTAATTTTAGAAAACGAAGTAAATTTTAAAAGTAAAATGTACTATTATCAAGATTTGGTACCAAATAAATCAAATATATTGATGCGTCATTTCTTTCTTATTTGATATATTGCAAATGATGTCTGCATTTTTTTTGCAGATAAACCTTTACCACCTACAATAACAAGCTATTATACAACGTATAATTCCATCAAAATTAATTGGGAACACAGAAGTCTTCCAAATGCTCCAGTAACAGGTACACTTTAAATAGTATATCTGAGTAACGAAAAAACTAAAATAATTAATGTGTTAAACATGGAATTCTACTTTAATATTTCAGAAATATGTTTATATATATATTTATATATAAGTTCAAAATGTAGAGAAAACGAGAAATGGGGGAAAAAGGGGGGAAAAAGAGAAAAATAATAATGAAAATAAAAGTAACAAAAATTGGAGGTAAAAAAAAATTCCGAAAAAAGGACAAAGAATTTTATAATTGTTTAAAAAATCCGGAAAATAAAAGATAAAATCATGAGATATAATCGTGTGAGTTGATGAATTCAGCAACAGCTTAAACCCCTTTAATTACGCCACTGATAGAATTGAAACGAAATGATAAAAAAAAAAATTTAATTTACACCTTTCATAAAAGTGAAGAATCGAATAACTAATGGTTCTAAATCACGAAGTGACCGAAGTAGCATCAGAAACAAAATTGCACAGATTGCTATAATACATTTTGAAAATTGAAATTGTTATATCATCAGTGGTGATATCATCGTAGATCTAAAGATGTAAAATTAGTCACCTTTTCTCGGATGTCACTGCAGTGATTGTTCAAAAAAATATTTGCCTAAGAAGCTGAGCCAAACAGACAGGAAACTACATTAACTTCAAGAAAGCAATGGAATGACATACAAGTTAGAAATCAGTTTCCTCAAATAACAGAGAAACTCATCAAAAATAGAGTTTTTTTCCACAGAAATACGAAATACTCTTCAAATATTTCTGAATGCTCAAAATTGAGAGTCGTGTTACTTTCTAAACTTTTCTTTGATGTAAATCTCAGAAAACGGTACAATTTGTTAGGAATCGAAATATTTTTAAGCTTTCCTTGGCATTTCAGGAAGGCGAATAAACTATTTTAACCACAACTTATAAAAAGTTGAGACTTCAATATTTTAATCAGTCAACTTAATATTTTGTTGCAAACGTTTCCTTCAAAAATTCGAAAATTAATTTTAAAAAATTTATAATTTCTGATGGCTTTCACTGATAATTAGTTCAAAACTTTCCAAGTATGCAAATATTTTGACTTTTAAGAACTATGCAAAAGATAGTTCAACTTTTAAATAGTTGGGCATCCGGAAAACTTACATATACAAATATTTCATTAACTTATTTTTGAATTTTCGGGGTGATCTAAACAATGTATTGTTTCCTTAATATATCAAAAGTTATTACAGACGAATAACACTCTAATTGCGTTGTAATGTAAATTTGTCTGAACATACTATATCCTACTGTTACTTATTTTAAAGTTCAAATTTGGGAAGCATAATTTTTTAACCATGTATTAAAACCTTCTTAATATATATGCATTGTTTTCTAAGTAATAATGATTTATAAATTTAACTATTCGAAATGAAGTTTCCTGAATGAGAACTTTTTTAATGAAATAAAGACTAAAATTTTAAAATGAGATGAATTACATTTTTGTGTAGTTAAGAAGAAAAAAAATAGATTTTCTTGTAACAACAGATACTTCTTGAAAAATTAGTTAATTAGACCTGAACAGAATGAAATTTGGAAGTGGATTTCTTATGATTTGATGTAATTATTTACTTTTAGGAAGGATTTTTTTTCGGAAAAAATGCTGATCCGTTTTACTTTATTTATTTGTTTATTTTTTATTCCCGAGATAATTTTAGCTCGTTTCGTAACAAAGTTTTCTTATGCAATTCGTTTTTTCTTTTTTTAATTTTGAGCAAAGAAAAGATTTGAATTAAAAGAATCATGTCATTGTTGTTGTCTTATGCCATTTGTCAATACTGACAAGCCTATTTTAACGCAGGCAGGTGCATTTCTTCTTTTTCTTAAGTGGCGCCATCTATGGCTAAAAATCTGATTCCTACCACACACATTCGTCCCAGCCCACATTTACACACCATCCGTCCATCCGTAATTTTAACCTGCACCAGAGTACGATAAATCTTCCATCCAGGACTTCCAAAAGTATTGATTTGTTATACGTATTTAGAGGACTTGGAGACCCCAGCAGATTTAACTTGCATCAGTCGCAATAGTATATGCATTTGTCCAATGCTCAACCAACCAATCTATCACTGACAAGAATCATAAAGTTGGAACATTTTGTTTAAAAGTAAATCTTAAACTACAAAAAAAGTAAATATGAAAAAAAAATAATAATAATTAAAAATTATGAATTCATCAGGTCAATGGTAACAACTACATTAATTAATTTAAATGTAAAAACAAATAAAAAGTATCAAACATGAGTAAAAATGAGTGAAAAATATTTTGAAGTGATGATGATTTCTATTGATACGTTCATAAGCTAACGAATATTAGTAAATTTCACAGATTTCTGTAACCAGCATTCAAAATTCCCTAGCGACAAATTTCTTATTTTATTATACGTTAATATTTCAGACAGATTATTTTAAATAGATAACGGAAAAAGCTTAAGAAAAATAATAACAGAGTTATTACAATTGTAAATAACATACTGGGAAATGTAAAAAAAAAAAAACTCTGTGCATCGGCCTCGGGTGAACTTAGAGCTTGACCAATCAAGACAAAAAATGTCCTTTTATTAAATGCATTCGAAAACATAATTAAGTAAAACTACTGAGATCTCTCGGTTACTGTGAGTAAAACTCAATTTTCAAGAAACAAAGGCTACTTTTTAATCATCGAAACGTGTTCCTTACAATAAAATCATACTATACGTTTTGTTCATTTTGGTGTACACATATCCAGACAAAAATGAAGAGTGTAAGTTGAAAATTGAAATCACTTTTCATCGTTTGTTGCAGCGTTTTTTTCATCGTTTGTTGCAGCAAATATCCTTAAAATCCCATTTTACACGTAGAAAAAATTCTGGAAAGACTTACCGTACTGCATAGTAATAACAATTCTGGTATGAAAATCCATAATTCTGGTTGATAAAACTAAAATATACAGTATTTAAAAAATATATTTGGACATTTTATCAGTTTATAAAGGTTTACCGGGAATTCTGGTTTTTAAAATTAAAGTTCTTATTACCACACATTTTGTAAGAAAAATATAACTGAAGTAAAAACTTAACCGGATAAATGGATTTTATGCTGTACTCTGAGGTGTTATGATAAAACTTTCTAGATTCAACCACATTGACCAGTTTTTATCCCCTATTCTAAAATTATATTTTATTGTTAGCTTTACAAAAATGACTGCCAATGCACTTCGCTAAAAATTACCGATTATTTTTATATTTCCATAAAGTCAGAAAAATGATAAATTTTACCGTTTTCTGCTAGTTTTGATCATAATATTTTTCTCAGTGCATTTATTTTCAGTGAAAATTACTTGTTTATAAGAAAAGAGAACTTTCATCTTTCAACAATTTCATACTTTTTTTATGATAACTGTAATTTCGAGCACTAGCATTCAAATAAAATTATCTGAAATTTCATTTTGATTGTTAAAACGAATAGGAGAATTTTTATGACAACCCTGTGCTCTTTATAGCAGAACATAAGTTTTTACGGGCCCTAAAATAAAGTCATATTTTAACCCGTTGCGAAATTTCAAAGAGCCTAACTCTTTTAAAACTATTCAAAAACAAAACATAAAAAAATATCATTTAATATTAAAAGTTGAGTAAAATGTTACGTAAAAGCAAATATGCATTTTCAGCAAAACTAAGTTTGCTGCAAAAGAAAGTCGCACTCTTAATGATCTTATGTTGAGAGAAATGATGTAAATTTGCGTGAGTTTCAAAAAAGAAATGAATTCATTTAATTTTCTTCCTCTAGAAACAAGGAAAGAATATTTCAACATTTCCCTAAATTGAGTTTCAGAATGAAACATTATAACCATGCATCAAAAATTATTGAAGCAGAAACAGTATGATTTTATTTAAAAAATGTCAGTGGCTTTGGAACTAATTCTCTTATACTTCAACATTCTGTGTTCTATTTTTGTTTAAGTGCAGTTTCTCTAGCTGGAACGGGGTCTTTTAGAATTATATTTATTATTCTAATTCTGTATTTTGGATAAAACATCTGTGAGGTACATCAATTTTCCTTTGGAGCATTTTATATTCTAATATGAAATTACTTTTATTCAGCTGAATACGATTTAATTTAATGCGAAACGTTCTTTATAAATAATTCCTGTTTTGTGCAATTTCTTTTTTTATGTTGAAACTCGAGGTATTTTATGAATAAGAGAATAAAAGCCGCACTTATTCAAATTTAAATTTAGTTTATGGAGTATATATTTTCTTTACAAAATAAATTTACTTTTTAGTTATTAATAAATATAAGTATGCGTTTGAAAGCCAAGATAAAAATTTCAAACATATCAAATATGAGTTTTAAAGCTTAAATAAATAAAAATATTTAAGGAACATAGAAATGTTTAATTATTAATTTCCAACTGTAAAATATATTTTCAATTAAAAAGCGATTCTAAGCACTTTTAAATTAATTTTAAATAAAAATATATGATTTTAAATTTAAAATTTCGGAGCTGTATAAAAAAAAGAATAATACATATTTTAAAGAGTTTAATGTACAATAATTATTTATGCATTATAAAATATTTGCTGAGGCCTGAAAGTTTTAGATTTTATTAAAAACAAAACAATTTTCAGTTATTTCAATTTACACTACAAGAGTTATCATTTCATAATTACTTCAACAAAGGGTATTAAAATATAAAAGTAAAATTATGTTTCTCACATTTTTAAAATCTACCTAATCTAATCTAACCTAATAAATCTAGTCTTTTTTTAATTTTCTACCTAAATCTTTTCCGCATATTTCTATAACAATTCAGAAATTCAGAAACTTGTTTATTTTAACATTTTATTTGTATTGTACCTTATCATTAGTAGTTTAAATAAATTTCGAAACTTTAGTTTGGAGTAAATTAAGCAATTTTTATATATAAAAGAAATCACATTGTAAGTAGTTACATGCGAAGAAGATTTATCCTAGACATTACAAACTACTATAGTACAAAAAAACTGTGTCATATTTACTTTGCTTTGCTTGCATCAATATTTGCAACAATGTAGAAATATTTGCTTTTGCGGGCAACATTGAAATGCTAGGTCTCCTAAAATTAACGGACGTTTTTAAAAATCAATTAACTGAAAACCGTATACTTTCCTTTGTTCTGTTTCAAAAATGGTGTACTTTATTTTATCCGAACTGTACTTCATAACAAGTTTCAAAATAAGTTATAAGTTTATTCAATAGATAGCTCTGCTATCAGAGAAAAACTAGGAATAATATTTTCTACTGCGTGCGAAACCATTCTAACTGAAATATTTGCACGGGTGTCTCCATCACATGGCTGTTGCAGATGGTTATTGCTTTGAAAATAAAATTTTATATCTTTATTTTCTATATAAATTAAAAACGCCTTTGTAGATAATTCTAAAATTTGAGAGGAATTAATTTCACGTCTTATTCAAACTAAGTAAATTACACATTTCTATTTCCGTTTTACACTAATTTATATTTCGAATCAACCCCAAAACGTTTATTTTTCTGGTCCTCCAGTATTTAATACATCAGTTCTGTTACTATAAATAATGTTTTATTATCATTGCCAATAGTAAATATACCAAAATAGAAGTGAAAAGCAATGATATTTTTAATATTAAAATGATATTTGAAGGACAAAATATGATAAGGATCTGGCGAATCATCATGAGTATTTATCACAGTTGAAAAATGATTAAAACGTCAAAATCAGGTAAGATAGGCAGAGGAATTATATAAGCAGATAAATTAGGAGCATGGATTGATTAGACAAAATAAGCTGTATTAAACAAGCAAAGTCTGTAAATATTTGACATAGATAATACTTCGTCAGATTTTATATTTATCCTTCTGTATACTTTGGTAGTTTTACTTTTAGTGTGTATTCTCAGAAATTTAAATAAATAAAGTGAAATCTATACAGATTACAGTTTATAGTTTGCAGTTTAAAGATTACAGATTTGCAAATTACAGTTTAAAGTTTATAGTTTAGTCTGTAGAGATAAATGTGAACCATTTTTGTGCTATAAATTGAATAGTGTGATTAAGTAATTTAATAATTTTTCAGGGTTTGTCTTATATTACAAAGCTGATGGAGCTGATTGGCAAGAAACTCATATTCCTGGTAAAAAGACCCTATATACATTGCACGACTTACTGTGTGGAACGAAATATTACTGCTTTTTGGTAGCCACAAACAGTGCTGGAAAGGGAAACAGCAGTGAAACAATATCGACTAAAACAACTGGAAGCGGTAGGTACTTTGTCAACTAAATTCGTTTCCTTATTTTTTCTCCCTATTAGTGAGTTTGAGTTTCAACCTTATTAATGATTTTAAGATAATAATGGTAACTGCTTACACTAAGTTACAAAATTTATGATTGAAGTGAAGATTATGGTGATAATAACCAAGCCTCCGCACCGTGCTTTTCAACTACACAAACCTGTATGGATACTTCCCTCTCTGCGATCACCAGCAATAGTAAATTATAATTGACCCCAACCCACTAAGACATGATTTGAAAATGGACATACTGTCACGCGAACGACAGTCTTGTGACTCTGCGACAAATATTAAACCCACCACATCAACTAGGCGAGAACTAGAAATTGGAGTTAATCAAATGTACAAAATATTTCATTAAATTTAGAAGTTCATAATCTCACAAATTATGTTTATGGTTTTCAGATTTATTACCAAAATGCTATACAGCAACATAGATATTGCTAAAAAAATAATGCAGCAAATTTTTCTTTAAATTGGTAAGAAAATAGTTTTGGGATGCATTTATTTTTATGCACAGTGCGCCAAAAACACGAACCACCCTGAATGATTTTGATCTATTGATTGAATCGATCCTCACGCTTTGAACCATTAAGAGTGACTCCTAAAACCTAAAGATCCGATCATTACATCAAAAGTTATTTTTTGCTTTCCATTTTTAATTTAATTTAATTTTTTAGGTGCACTAAATATGATTTTTTAAGCGATTTTCTCCAAAAAAAGTTTTTTTAATTTGAGATATTTCAGAAATATTTGTAATAGTTTAATGGTCATTTTAATATAAATTTGATATAGATAGTGTTATAGATAA
This sequence comes from Parasteatoda tepidariorum, assembly GCF_043381705.1. Lineage (NCBI taxonomy): Eukaryota > Metazoa > Arthropoda > Arachnida > Araneae > Theridiidae > Parasteatoda > Parasteatoda tepidariorum. Next base: position 21,812,442 of record NC_092211.1, on the reverse strand, counting down.
ATTAACAATTATACAATTCCTATAATTTAGGGATTAAAAGAAACGAAAATTTTAAATTACTGAAATGAATAAATAAACTTATGGACACTTTTAAACGGTTTAATACCAATATTTTTTTCCTTTCCTTCAAATATTAGTTACTTGTTTGCTACTTGAAGTGTTTATTCTGTAGGTCTTTTTGAAAGCTAATTGTACAAAAATACCTAAGTTAATAAATTCAATCATTATATAAAGTATGCACTTCCTCTATATGCTGGAAAATTTATTTTTATCATGTCATTGTTTCAATCAACACGCATACCGATCCTTTCCAAAGAATATGCTGCCTTTTTTCCAAAATAAAAAAAAAAAAAGAATTGTCGTGTTTATGGTTTAGTAAAAAATATGCAAGAAAGAGCCGTACAATAAATTTACTAGTTTGTAAAGCTGTTTATGTTAAAATAAATTTCCCAAGTCTTTGAAAATGAATACTAACTTAAATTTTTTAAGTAAATTAAAAAACGATCAATATTTTATTAGAATAAATAATTGTGTACAGTTTCATAATATCTTTTATATTTTAGGGATTAGGATATATTTTGGACTTAGCAACTGAAAATTAAGCAACTGAAAATTAAGCATATAATTAAAATATGCGTGTCGACGGAAAGTACATTATCTATGCTGAAACAATGTTTTTAAACGATAGTTAAACATCATTAATATTTTCTGTTTCAGCCCCCTTAGCACCAGATAAGAGATTGCTGATCTCTGTTAATTCAAGTACAATCACAATCAATCTCAACAGCTGGCATAATGGCGGATGCCCAATCAGATTTTATGTTATCCAATACAAAGTCAGTGGACACAATGAATGGACATTAGTCAGCAATAACATTGTACCTGAGCAACAGACAGTAACAATAACAGATTTAATACCTGGTACATGGTATTCTCTCTTAATGACTTCCAGAAATGATGCAGGATCAACGGATGCTGAATACGTTTTTGCAACACTGACATCAACAGGAGGTGAGTGTTTTAAGCCTTTTTTAATCGAGAATTATTTAATTACTACCCAGAAAGCAATGTTCATTTAATTTTAATGCCAGAGACAACGTTTATCACAAAGCATGTCATAGTTTATAAATGTTCAGCAAATAAACCATGCAAGCTTGAAGTAATGCTAAACTTAACTATGCTACTTCTATGCTTCTCACTAAGCTGGCATAAACAACCCTTGTCTATTAAGATTAAATCTGCCTTTACAAAACAAGATTAGAGTTACCTCTTGAAATCGAGGATGATTCACAAGTCAAGAGAAGACTGCGTTTTCAAACAGAGGATAAAGTCATCTTCTCAAGGTTTGTTTTAGATTTTATGACCATCACTGAAACAAGGACTTTTTAATATCTTTTTTTAAACTGTGAAAGTTTCTGTAACTGTTAAAGCTGTGAAAAGGGAAGATTAGCCTGATCGTCAAACAAAATGTTGTAATTTAGAGCCTGGACAAAAGCCTGGCTAGAATGAAAAAAGCCAAATAAGTAAATAAATAAGTAAATTTTCAATAAAAGCTAAAAAAAATGAGATTCTTTTTCCATGTTCTTATTAATTTTTTAAAGAAATAAGCTTTTTTTACTAATATTTCAACTAAGCTTAAAATAAGGTAAATTAGTCAACTTTGGTGTGCCAATCAAATTAAAATGAAAATACATAAAAATGAAAATAATTCTTGCTATCTGGGAGTAAGCATAGTGATCACATAATTTTCGCGTATAATGTAATTATTTAAATTTAGAAAGTTTCTAATTAATACAAATCCTTCATTTAGTTTTTCTTAAAATCCTGAATTATGTCTATCCTTTAGAATATCCGCCACGTCCATCTGAGATAAGTGATGCAACAGGTTCATTTTACCGTCACCTCACTATCACTGTACCTGTAGTGAGTTCTGTGATTGTTTTGATATTAGTGATCTGCGTTGTTTGTGTAGGCACCAAAAGAAGAACACCCGGATGTAGACCGCGAACACCAGATGGTAATTATAGCATACGATCGTTAATTTCAATGTTTTAATTCAAAAAAAAATTCAATGAGCAAATGAAGATAAAATATTGTATGGATTACAAGCAAAAGAAGAATTATGGTTTCCTATATTATTTTCATAGAAATTTCAGATTTTTGAAGCATATATGAGGCATAACATCCTATTTATTTTTTACACCAAAACAAGCGTTTCGTAAATTCAAAAATGAAGTTGTAACACTGAGGAAAGAAGAGTATGGTCAAAATTACCACGGTATGCTAAACGTTGCCGTGCTTCTGGTTCTATGGGAATACCGAAAATTTCTTTAATTTTCACCAAAGAGTTTTCGTAAGGATTTTAATGAAATAAACAATACAATAGTGCTTTATCATATATGATAAAAATTGTTAAGTTTGGCAAATTTCTGTCAATTTATAATGTTACTTTGAGCTCGGCATAGAAACGATCGATAAAATTTGCTTTAAAGTTTTGCATTTTTAACTGAATACGTTGTAATAAGAACTATGATTTCTACCATGTGAACGAAAAATTTTCCATACCAAAACCCGAATATTTTAATTTTATTTGCCAAATGATGTTTCTTTTTCTAGCTAAAATTGTCATTAACTCATAGTATAGTAATTTCCCTTGCAAAAATACAATAAAATATTTCAAATTTTTTTTCATATAATCCTTTTTTGAAAAAAAAAATAAAAACAGAATTAATAAGCAAAATGCTGTTCCCTTAAAGCAAAGTAAAAAGTTAATGATGATAAAAACTGCTTAATTGTTCTAATTACCTGCTGTATTATTTTATCAGGAATATTGTTCACCTTTTAGAGATCCCATAAAAGAGCTTAATGAAGCATATTTGATAATTCCTGAAATTGAAAATTATTATTTATTATAGATTTAAATTTTACTGTTCTCAATGAAATATTCTTCATTATTATAAAATTTTTTTGGTGAAAAAATTAAATAAATTAAACTACACATTGTTCAAAATCAATAACTTATTTCAATTATTTTAAATTAAATAAAACATTAGGTATTATGATTGTTTGAGTTGAATGCTGTGCATAAGAAAGAGGAAAATTATTTTTTTAGAAACTAAAAAAGTGAAATAAATCTTTTTTTTAGATTTTTTTTATTGAAATATTTTCAAATAAATAATTCTCATAATCTAAGTTTATGGCAACAAATAGCAGTAGTGTTCATCATTAATCAATGGAGAAAATCATTAATCAATGGAGGCCTGTTCACATGTGCCCCTATTGGGGGCACATGTGAACAGGCCTGGGGCACATATGAACAAGATTAAAAACACAAAGCAATCATCATATTTCAAAGAAAAAAAATCTTTAATATAACAGATATAGATATGCATTATACTGAGGTGGTTGTAGCTTACTATGTGAATTTAAATTGTACAACAGTACTGTCAATAAAAAAATAATTTTTTAGCTGTACAATAATTTTTCCGTAATTGGGTTTTTCGCAACTTCATGTTCCACGGGTGTTGTAATGGGCCTTTTTCTTTCTTCTCTAATACTCTTTCATGCTTTTTTTTCTTTTTTTCTATCTTTTCATTTGCAGCTTTAGCAATTCTATTTTCTCAGGTGTATCAGTTAATATGCGTGATGCGCGATCAACCATTTAATAAAACAAAACTTTTTTAAAGGAAAAATTAATAAATTAATTATGGAAAATTAAATAATGACAATTTTAAATGCATACATATTTTTTAAACTGATAATATCATGAGAATAATAATCTTAATACTATGTAGGGGCACATGTGAACTGTTCNCGTAATATGTAAGTTATCCTTACATGCCATTTAATATAAACTAAGAACTTAGCTGAAACAATCAAAACGTGACTGTGGATTATGTTTTCTTTCATAATTTTACTATTTTTATTATCGTAAAAAATTTATAAAAAGTAAAAACAAATTTTTTTATTAGATTTCGTTATTTGTCTTCTAAATTCTTGTTGTAAAATAATCTGTAACTGAAAACTTCTTTGAGACATAACGCTTTAAGAATGGGACATATGGAACATATAGTTTTAAGAATTCGGAATGCCTCAAAATACTCCGAAAAGTTTTGCTTTTGAAAGAGAAAAAAAATAACTGTAGAATTATTTTCAAATTTTTCTTTTATTATTTTAAACAAATTAAAAAGTAGCCAAAAATATTTTACATTGCACAGTTTTCTGTAACAATTTTTTATTGTTTGAGCAAGTTATTTTTTAACTGTCACATTTTTTCTGCATTTTCTGTGCATAATAAGCCAGTGGCTCGATACGCAGAAACAGAAACAGCGTATGGAAGAAAAATTGTTTTTTTTTTCAAACTTACCCTTTCGTAAAACAGAAGATGTTAGCAACTGTGCAGTTAAATGTTTACAGTGTTCAATGTAATTATAAGATACTATCTGCTTATTTAGCATATATTTTATCATTAATCGGTGATTTGCAAAATGCTTTAAGATTGGTCGACCTCGGAACTCATCAGATCATGGGTTAAAGCTCCCTTATCGTTGTGCTAACCATCGGTTGATACTTTGACTAATGCATGTTTCACAAATCCTAAATGGATTTCACTATAAATATTGCTCTGAAGTCAAAAGTTCCTCAATGTTGGATCCGGTAATTACATTTTCTTTTGCAGTGGTTTCAAAATTATAAGGCTATGGAGTTAAATATTAGGAGTAATAAATCGATATGAATTAGCTGTGCAAATTAATTACTCATGCCCAATTGTGTTAAAATCAGGCAATATAAGTACTTGCTTGCATGCTAATTGCTTTCATAAATATGAAGTTTTTTCTTATTGGTAGTGATATTTCTTAGATTTCTTTATTTGAACTGCATTAATTATATTATTAAAACTACATAGTGTTTGGTATAGTCTCATTTTATGGCTTAATTTTAGGCAGAAAAAGAAGAATGTATCTATACAACGCCAGCAATATATCTCTCAACGTATGAGCACGCAGGTAAGAATGTGTGATTTCTTTTAATAATTATTTAACTTTATTAAACTCCTAAGCATTGAAAATAACATATTTAGTACTTAAAGTGACGATAAAAGAAATAGTGATAAAGTGAGGCTAAAAGTAAGCAACTGTTTATCAACAAGTTAAAATTTTTATCTGCTCTATAGATTTATAGATGCATAGTCTTTTGAGATTTAAAAATGCAAGTTAACTACCCAGAACTTCACATAATTTATATTAATTTATCGACAATGATAAGATTTAATGTAACTAAATTATATGGATGTTAGAAAATAGGTTTTTTACTGATAAGATAAGAGTACAACTCTTATTTTATCTCGATAATGATTAGATTTAGTATAACTTATTGTTATGGTTGCTTGGTAATAAGCTACTTACTTAACAGATAATGGTTTAAAGTATGGTAAACTGATTTCGTAAGTTAATGCATATAAAATAAAAAGGAATAAAGATTTTTTAACCCTTCTACAATTCCTGTTCGTCGTATAATGCTCAATGATACTTAAGAATTTTAATAGTTCTAAGGATTCGTATTTTAATTGTCATTGATCATGTTTATTCTTTGTTGTGTAGAGTTAGAACTACGAACGCATAGAGAGCTAGCAATTTATGAGGTACCTGACAGAGGGAGGTTTATAATGGATGGAGAAAAATTATGGAGAGGTTCCGGAGATGGGTAAGTCAATAGCTTCTCGTTACTATTAGTTACTATTACTTACTGTTCGTTACTCTTTGCAATTACTATTAAATTAACAACTTTAAATTTTTAGAAGGAAAAAAAATTGGAAAAAATATCAATTTTTTGCAAAAATTCTCGCTTGTTCAAATTTAAAATCTAACTTATTAAAATTTATGATTTATGAAGGTCAGTTAACTTACATATTTTATTATATCATGTATCTCCTAAGGGCAACAATATTATATTTATGAATTTGGAAATACGAATTCCCTTGTAAAAGAAAACTGAAAATAGATTTCCAGAGTTTAACTTTCTTTTGGAAGGACTATAACGATTATCTAACAAATTTATTTATTCGATTGTTTTGATATTTAGAGAAAAAAAGTTCCATTGACCAAAAATACTATTTTTTTACTGTAAATAACTTTTACTTTCAAAAAACGCCTTCAATGGTTATTTTTCGAGGGCTCCGTAGTCACATGAAATGAGACTTTTTCTCAAAACTGTGCTATTATTGTAACTGCTGTGAGTTTGCAACAGTTGCTCAGGGTGCTATCTATGCTTAATATAAAAATAGTGCAAAACGTCTATATGGATAAAAGCCACAGTTGCGTGAAAATGAATAGCGTTTGTAGTCTAATTTTTTTAATATTCAAAATCTTACTCCAAATCTGCATTATCTATGCTCATAATAATTTGCAAAAACTAAGATGAGTACAGTGATTTTGATAACTCTCATGAAGGTGGGAAAATGTATTCGAATTGTCTATTTAAAAAAAGGTTATTAACTTCTAAAATATTTAAATTACACTCTATAACGAAAAAATCGACGCACCAAGAAGCAATCATCCGATTGCTTTGAAATTTCGTATGCATGTATGTTTTGAACAGATATGCCTGGAATTTTGCCAACTGCGGACGTATAGTCCTTAGCGACGAATTCCGCTTCCAACTGCGTGCTGACGATCATCGAAGACGTGCTTGGAGACGCAGAGGGCAGAGGGGGAATTCTGCCTTCACTATTGCACGCCACACGGCCCTCAACAAGGCATTATGGTCTGGGGTGCCATTTCCATTGACAGCCGAACCCCTTTGGTTGTCATTAGAGGTACACTTACTAAACAGCGGTACGTCGACGACATCCTAAGACCTGTTTTGCTACCGTTCCTTTTGCAGAGCCCTGGGCTCATTTTTCTGGAGGACAATGCCAGACCACATACGGCACGTGTTGCTATGAACTGTCTGCAAGCTTACCAAACTCTTCCTTGGCCTGCCAGATCACCAGATCTCTCTCCCATCGAGCATGTCTGGGATATGATGGGAAGGCGATTGCATCTGGCACGGAATGTTGATGAAATCGTTCGACAATTGGATCGAATTTGGCAGGAAATACCGCAAGAGACCATCCGGGATCTTTATCGGTCTATGCCACACCGTGTGGCAGCTTGAATCCAGGCTAGAGGCGGGTAATCACCTTATTGAACTTGTTACTGTAACTCTGCAATAAATTATTCACATGCTCCGAAATTTCAATCATTTACTATTCTGTATATAGTCTTCCTATCCACCAATTTTCGTTTTAATCGGACAACTCCTTCTTTGTGCGTCGATTTTTTTGTTATAGAGCGTATTTGCCTGCTCTAAAGTCCAGATAATTCTTTATTGTTATATGGTAAATGTAACACAAAATAAAATTATAGCTTTGTTTCAAGTGTAAGGAGCATAAACTGTGACTTTTTAATTTCCCTTGTCCTTTCTATTTTCCTTGGATTCGAAAAGCCATGTTAAAGCCTTAAATAATGGGATTGATGAAAGAAATTGCATCTTTTTCGTTATTTTGGCTATCGCTACACACTTTTTATGCTATATTTCTGTAATATCAAATCATTTGCGTATGTTTTTTTTATCAACCAGAGGAGTTTTCAGACAAATCTTCATTCATCTGGGAGGACACGCGAGGGTCATTTCATGACCCCATACATTCTATATGTTCTGATTCTAAAAACATTCTAGACCCCTGTTCATCCTTTTTTATTAGTAGCAGTAGTTTCCATCTGTATATGCCTTTTGTGAATATTTAGAAAGTATTTGCGGGTATTTTTGCTTTCTCAATAGAAGTTTTTATTAGTTACTGGGGGTCATAGAATGTCCCTCAGTTTCAGTGACCCTGCACATTTTGCTTCTTGCGTCAGCCAAGTTGAGTGCATTATTTATCACTCTCAATTAAAGTAATTCCTAATTGTTTACGTGGTAATTTCTGCATAAAATGTCTTTGTATATCAAATTTCTCCAAGAAAACATGATAAAAATCACTATAAACATTCATGTGCGCATTAAAACAAGCATATCAAGTATAATACAATAATTTATATATTATTATTTATTAGATTAAAATTATTTATTTGATTAGTAATTATTATTATTTGTTTATTAGATATTATTTATTAGATTAGTAAATATTATCATGCACTTTAAAATTTTATCACAAAAGGAGTGGTAAAAGGCTTCAAATAGTTACACAATAAATATTTAACGTCTAAGATCCAAGGATGTTATATTTCTAAGAAAAGAATTTAACGTATTTAGCAGCGTATTAACCGAAGTACTAAGCATCTGGAGTCATTCGATGATCCCCTAGCATCTTAACATTCTTCCGGGAGGAGTGAGTCATTCAGGGATAAAAATTTCGCAATTCAAGAACTATTTGCGTTGTACAGAAAAAAAAATTTAGATTCCAAGATTTTCCTTTATTAGCGCATTGTCAATTTACGAAATGATCATGCATTACGAATTAAAATGCGAGTCGATGTTTCGATAAACAGAACTAAGCCAGCATTTCCAGTTAAGTTGATTTGTTCAATCTGTAGATAGAGATATTAAAGCATTAAATAATACATTCAAACAGAAAGGATAAAAACTGCAGAATACATATTATTATAAAAATAAAATTATATTGATGGCAAGTAGAAAATAGCATTACATTTCCGTATAATTGAAGGAAAAGAAAAACAGCTGATTTGGTTTAATTAGCAGTTAGCGTCGAGGATTAAAATGAAAAACAAAATCTGCTAAATTACAAGTTCAACTAAGATGCGAAACAAATTCGGCAATAAAAAATAAGGGTGAAATGTTGCAATTAAAAGATTCTGAAGAAGGAAATTAAAAGAAAACACATGGAAAGAGAGATAAATTAATGATCTTGCCAATCTGTTGCAACTTTGCGTCTACATTTCTCCATCAACTAAACTTTTTTTTTGTATATTTTTTTAAAAATGTTTTTAATAAAAATCAGCACCCCTATCTTTAGTAGTGACTTTTATTAGAAAGCAGCGCTTGATTTTAAAATATCCCATGTCAGTTTACTTTTTGCGAAAATTTCTGGAAGATTTGATAACTTAAATATAATGAGAAAATTATTTTGTTTGTAGAAATTCCAGCACAGAGTCCGATAATGATGATTTGATATTTTCTCTGCACTCAGCTGATGATGTCATTTTAAGAGAAGAAGCGAGAGAGTCTGAAACTGAGTGTGATCGACTATGTGAGTGATAATCAATACGCAAATAAAGTCAATAATTAAATTATTTTAAATTATTTAGGATTACGAATAAAACTATAATTATTTTATTCAAAGTTTAAAACATATACATTAAAGTCAAAGTTGTGTTTTTCTCAATCGAGAGTTAAAGATTTACACTACAGTACAAAATATTAACTCAATAAATGTGGATATTTTTTGGTGTAGCCCTGCCTCAAACAAATGTATCATTATGTATCATTATTATGGACTTACTTTCAAATTATCGATTTTTACCACGATGGAAGCTGATAGATTCCATTAGAGAGAATGATATATATGAAAAATTCTGTTCAGGAAACTTTTGGAGCAGTCATCAAAATATTAGTTATCGGCATCTCCTTAGAATGTTGGCATTCCGCAACATTTACAACACTAACATTCAACATTCACACTGCATTATTTATGCATAACATATTAGCATTTATACTTTAGAATCTAGAATATTGGAAACAAAACTACTTAATTAGATTAAAATTTCCGGATTCTCGGAGATTTGGAAATTTCCGAATCTCCGGAATTATAGAAGTAATACCGTTTTTAAATACATTTTTATCAAAAATAATGTTATGTAGCATTTAAATTTAATTTTTAAATGTTCATGAAATATATATTTTTTGTGATATGAATGTAACTAAATTATATTGCAAGACCCACTCCCACTATTTTCCTTGTTTGATCCTGATTGTCTGCTTTTTTGAATAAGCCGTTATAATACAACCATGCTCAAAGCAGCGTCTAATCCTAAGCCTTTATCTGATTTCATTGAATTTCATGGCGTATTTCAGTGATTTGCATTCATTTGACAGCTTTGTAAGGCTTTCCCTCTGCTCTATTCATACTATAATATCATGATTTATTTGTCCAGATAACCTAACACTCTTCCTTATAGCAAAAGTGGAAGACATAATTATTATTATCAACAGAATTACCACAGAAAAAAAAGGGAATGTGAGATTAAATTCAACAACAATAACTAACAGACTCGCCAACAAACAAAGCATTTTTTGTTGCTCTAATAAAAAAAGACAAATGTATTTAGTCGTCATGCAGTACTAAAATAGTACTATTCTGAGACGACTTCTTATATGGCTGCATTAGGAAAACAATTAATTGAGATCTTCAATGGAGGTCTGGAGAGAATATTTAAGAGAATATTAATATTAGAAGAGTCTTTAATTTAATTTAGATAATAATTGTATATATAGTAATTGTAATACTTCAATTAATTAATTAATTGGAGTATATACTATAATAAAAATTAAATATACTCCAGCTACCGATCACTAAATAGATTTTTTCGACTTTAAAAGCACCCAGACTTTCTGATTTTATCACGGAGAATCGAACCGAAACCGATTAACACTGAGGTTATCGAAGAATATAGACTGTTAATTTTTTTTTCTAGAATAACGGAAAAATAACCGGTAGCAGTCTGTTCATCAAAATAGCAGTAAAGATTAAGGTTAGGAAAATTGCTTACCTTTACGATTTTGCAACCATTTGCAACTTGCATGATTTCTAAACCGTAAAAAATAAAATTTAACTGAGCATTGGAGTTACGTTGTAATTGAGTTGTGTTTTGCCAAATGAACAGTGAAATGTACCTTAGTTAATTAATTTGATGTTATTATCTATCGTGAGAACTAGTAAATACAATACCTTTTTGTATTAAGCAGGTCTCTGGTGCATCCAGTCACGAATTAAAATTTTGTATTTTATTAGTCAAAGGTAGCGAGTCTATTTTATTAGTGCGAGTCTCTGGAAACTCTTCATACGAAGGAATGAAATTCATATGTTGTGTCAATGTTGGGATTCGAACCCGTTCACAAAGCCATGAGCCGGAAATTTGTCCTCACAGCTATGCTATGTGACCAGATGGAAAGAACTAAGCGGCTTCCTCAAATGGGCTTACTTAACGCCGATAAAATTCTAGTTGTTTAACAGTCAACAGTCAATTAACAATTTTTTTCACAGTTATCAATTTTACTACTATGTTTTTATGGCTATTTAACTATTTGGGTAGGATATGGTAAAATAACAATTTAATGTATGGTTATTAGACTATTTTTCAGACAAATCTTTAACAGCGCCCAACCACTTTGATTGAAAAGCAGGCATGAAAGGAAAGAAAAAAAAACACTTTAGAATTGGCAAAGGTAGTCAGATGAAACCGGCTCCGATAGATTAGATGCTATTGTATTTTGAAATTAGAGCTTTATTACACATTTAATAAATGCATGAAAATTTTTAGTAATTAGAATTATACTAAAGATTTTGATTTTAGTTTGAAGTGTTACATTTGCGAAATTTTTCAGGGAAAACCTATGAAGTTCCACGTTGCAAAGAAATGGGTCGTTGGAAAGACGGAGTGTTAGCTCCATCATAATTTCAGAACCAATAAGTAAGTACCAAAAATATAAATAGTATAACTACTACAAGATATCCAAACAAGAACTATAAAAATGAAAAAAAAAACAAAGATCTGCATGATAAGCAAATAAGAGCTACAAATATATTTACAATAAAAACACATTTCTTGTTAAATGCTTAGATAATATACATAAAAGTATAGATAGGTTACAGTCTTGTAAGCAACAACCCATTTCCTCAATTAGTCAGTGCATGGCGAGTATTATCTCTAGTAGTATAACAGCTGTTCGCTTAAAATCGGTCATCTTGAACTCAGCCGTCCAATTTAATGGCATTGGATTTATTTTTCGGGGATTATTTGATATGAAAGAATTATGATATCAAAACCATGACCACTCAAATCTAGACTATAGATTTTTTTTTATTTCCAGTGCAGTAGGCGATACAGACATTATCCTAACGCCGTACAGAAAAAAAAAGAAAAATACAAATACAAAAAAGAGATGAAATTTACAAAATACAAAAATACGAGCAAAACATAAAACACAAAAATTAAATCAAGAATTTAAATTGAACAAAAGGTCTCTGGCCTCCCAGTATCGGTAGTAGATGCAGTTCTTTGCGAGAACTGTACAGTTGAGGATATGTTCAGCATTCATCGTCGCACCACTGCGGCAGAGGGTGCAGGCAGGATTATCCACTATTTTAAGACGGAAAAGATGAGCATATAAGCAATCGTGCTTAGCAGCAAGACGAAAGGCAGCTACAGCACTGCTTCTTGGGCTATCGGGGAGATTCAGGATGTCATTTCTCCACGATTTCTCTTTTGTCCGTTCTTTTAGCATTGATATATGTGTTGTCTTAAGTGCATGATTAATCATTAATGAAGTTGACTTATAGCTAACCAAGTTATTTTGGGGCTTGATTAACAAAGCCACCTTTTTTGACCAGTGCATCAGTTTTTTCCTTGCCGGGGATACCACAGTGGTATGGGATCCATTGTAAGGCAATCGTTTTATATTTTCCCCCATCTCTGTCATTAGAGATCTACATTTCACCATGGACAAAGAGGTAGGGTCTTGAGAGCAGTTGGCAATGGCCAGAATCGCAGCTTGGGAATCCGAGAAGATGACAGCTTGATCGAAGAGAGAAGAACGAGCATTTAAATGGGTTAAAGCTACTTTGATTGCCTCAACTTCACCCTCAAAAGTGGTCTTGGCTATTCCCAAAGACTATAGATATTAAACTACCTTATATAAACGATATTATATAAACGAGATTACACGATAATAGTGGCAAACCGTGATTGAGAGCTTTATAAAAGAAGATCATGTGCGCTGAAACTAATCATTGCGAATTTCAAAACTACAATGTATTTAAAATTCGAATTTTTTGTTCCTTTTAAAACACTCTATAGAGTGTTACAGTTAATAATATAAAATAGAAAAAACACTAATTAAATTCTACGATTAGACAAAATAGCCAACTTAAGATTTCAAACGGATGAAACTTATTAACTTTGGAATTCGGAGAAAGCAAATGTGCTTTCTTAAAAATTGTAACTCTTTTAATGATTTTCTTATCATTTATATAATTAGAAATATAATAAAGAGACTTACGAAAATTTTATTTCAGACACAGCGTTTTAGTTTGTTTTAAATGCTTTTTCCAAATTTATACGAAATCATTATTCTATTTAATGCGTTTAATAGTATAAAATGTGTATTTTTTTAAACTATTTTATTCTTAAGTTCCGCAAATTAGTATAGATTGAAAATATATTTGGATAATTATGATCATTTTTTTAAAATTACTTTATGTTTGAAGGCCACAAATTAGTATAGTTATATATGGGGGCCAATGAGATAATTTTATAAGCCTGAATGTTAGTTATGTTATAGTTTACTTAACACCACCTCACTTCTTTTTTTAATTTATTCTGCAGGTATTACTTGCATTATACACCAGGAGCTTGAAAAACTTATACAAAGCCTGATCAAGAAAAGAAAACGGCTCAATTTGTTAACAACATAGGTCCATCATTTTGTTCTGTTCAAAAGAGTTGAAAATATGAAAGCAATGTAAAATATTTTATTTACGTTGAAACGCTAAGGAGAGAAATTATTAAAGGAAGTGCTGAAATATATAAAAATATCGTGGAGTATTTATTTTTAGGTTGAAGCATCAGGCGGAGGAATTATTCAAAGCATTAAAACAACATGAATGATTTTTTTTTTGTTGAAGCAACAGGCAGGAACTATTGACGAAATTGTTGAAATATATAAAATATCATAAAGAACTTTTTGCTTGTGTTGAAACACCTAACAGATGATTTATTGCAGAAAATGTTGAAATGTATAAAAATATCGCGGAATTTGTTGTATCGCGTTTATGTTGAAACACTAGACGGAGGAATTATTCAGAAAGTGTTGATAAGCATTAAAACAACATGGATGATTTTTTGTTGTTGATACAACAGGCAGGAGCTATTGACGAAATTGTTGAAATATATAAAATATCATAGAGAACTTTTTATTTGTGTTGAAACACCAAGCAAATGATTTATTGAAAAAAATATTGAAATATATAAAAATATCACGGAATTTGTTGTATCGCGTTTATGTTGAAACACTAGACGGTGGAATTGTTGAAGAAATTGTTGAAATATATGAAGATATCGTGGAATATTGTTTTATTTACGTTGAAACATGAAAGTAATTTGTTCTGAATATTGAAATGAGCTGACACTCGGTCTGGAAAGAAGCTTCGCATTTTAGAAAGCTTCCTTTTTTAAGAAAAGTTATGATCAAAAAGGTTCTATTTTTAGTAGAAAAGATTTGTACTTCCTCTTTGTATAAACTTGTTTAATGACAAAACTTTTCAATCCATATGATGATGTTACACTTTTATCTTAAATTTACGTATGTGTACAATAAAAGAATATTGATGTTTTAAGATCTTGGTATTCAATTTTTGAATCAATTTTTTTCTTCACTTGCAGAAAATGCTAGTTATTTAAAAATGAATTATTTTTAATATAAATATGTATAAGAAATATGCCCTTATAGTTAAAGCTGTGTCGCTAAAAAGTTTGTATGGCTCCCAGTTTCGGCTTATAGCCTTACAGCATAACGAAAGTAACCCAATTTGGCTAGATCTGGACTAGACAAATGACGGTTTAACTATTCCTTACTTGACATACTGGCAATTTCAATATATTGAGCCAAAAACACTACGTGTCTTCTAGATGTGATGCTACTCCTCATTGATTTTCCTAAACACAATATGCACAAACAGTATGCACAATTATCATTAAAGACCCATAAGAAATGGCAGCAATATGCTGTACGCGAATCGTAAAATACCAATTCATTCATGCAATTTAAAATAAATCTAGTAACGTGTTCCTGTAAATGTAGCTTGCGGTACATTTTAAACGGAATGAATATCTTACCCATGGTAGTGTTTCTTCTAAAATGCACACACATATTAATTCAAAATGGCAGTTTTTGGACAATACCGAGGATGGTCAGGAATTTATGATTTGAAACTAGATGTTAACTGGTATTCGAATGATACAGATGTCTGGAATAATATTTCAGCTCTAATATGGAATAATATTTCGGGTCTTTCTTCCTTCTTCTGTTCTCTAAATACCAAGAGCATGGTCCAAATGACACTGCACACATTCTCTTTGGAGTGAGTTTCAGGTATTTGTACCTTCTATTTTTTAAGCACCAAACAAATTAATCGAATGATACGGCACACTATTCCCTTAGAATGAGTTTCAAATCTTTGTACCTTCATTATATTTAAACATCAAACGAATTATCTAAATTAAACGGCACACTATCTCCTAGTATTGAGTTTCAGGTATTAGTACCTTCTTCTATATTCTGAGCACCAAATTAATAATTCGAATGCTACGGCACACTCTCTCTATGGAATGAGTTTCAAGAATTTGTACCTTCCTTTATTTTTTAAGCACCAAATGAATTATTCGAATGCTACTGTCACTCTATCTGCTTAGAGTGAGTTTCATGTATTTGTACCTTCCCCTGTTTTCTAAGACGCAAAGGAGTTCACATAAAAGTATGCATAAGCTTTTATACTCCTGATATCATCCTAACAGTATATATTAACAGAAAATATTTAATCATACTGCTAAAATAATGTAATTTTAGTATGGTTAAATTATGTACGTGGTTATAATAAGATTAAAACATGCATGCTAATATAGCATAATATTTAATTATATGGATAAATCAGATAATGCATATTATATTGTGAACACTAATAAGTAAAAAACTTCTAAATTTCACATTATTGAAGAAAAGGAATTTGTAGTCATAGCTAATAGAAGCAATTTGGGCTTTCAAATTTAAGTGGCATACCATTAGGAAAAACGTGACATTGATTGAAAAATAAAGAAATGCTATTTTGATGTTGTTAACTGCCGTAAAAGTTCTCACCTAAATTACCTCTTTAAATACACATGAATTATTCATCGCACACATTTCTGAAGCCTTTAATGACATGGACGACTAATTTGAATCTTCAAACCAGAATTACCTTTTTTTCATTTGATTTAAGTGTTAGAATGCTTTTAGTCATGAGTGTTTCTCAAATAAGGCTAAATTTGTACCATTAACGCAAATTAAGGGAGTACACTACTTTTAAGACACAATTTTATCCAATCATTTTAAAATTAAAATAGCTTTTTTGCTTGGTTTGATAAAACTAATGAATTATATATTGATCATATTAAGTCTCGAAATATTTTAATTGTGCAAAATTTAAAGAAAATAAAACATATGTATTTGTTTTTAAAACATGCTTATTAAAAGCTGATGAAATATTTAAAAGTTTTTCTTTTTACTAATATAAATTAATAGTATAAATTTTACAGTAAAGATGCCATTTATTAATATTTACAACCTCATTATGTCTAGTTTAATTTTTAAAAGGAAATATTTAATAATTTCTGATACATAATTAAATTACAAAATATCTGTTTAACTTTAATGTTTTTTAAGACTGTTTTGGATAACTAAATTGCAATAGGATAAATTAATGCATGCAACAATTTCTCTGAATCGAAGCTTTTGCTTCCATAAAAATTAAATGTGTTTCTTTATATTTCAAGTGTAATTTGATCTGAAGTGGAAAATAGTACAAAATAAAAATAATAATTTGTAATTTAAATGAGTATAACGATAATTTTTCATCTCATTTCAAGTAATCTTTGTTTATGTATTTGATTTGATAAGAAAAAAAATATCTCCACGCCTTAAACCTTCACCGAGACAAATTCAGCATGAATGATTTCGACAGATTATTCTATCAAAAGTAGTAAACAAAAAAATGAAGAGTATGCTTTTTTTTAATTAGTTTTAAGTTAGGTATTTGTTTTAATCCTGTGACAAAATATTTATTCATCTTAGATTGAAAATATAATGAGAACGCATTTGTTTATTCAATTATATTAAAAATTAATGAGCTAAAATGAAATTAAATGCAATACGAGTGCCAAAAAAAATTATAATTCAGAATTATTTTTTATTTTTATTTTACAACCCTGATTTAATTGCATTTCACATCATTTAGCTTTCAAATTTAATTTTTCGAAAGTTTTCTTTCCATTTGATAATCGTTATTTTCCATGAAACTTAATTAACTTATATTAAACATATTTGCCTCTACTAATTCACGGTTTTATGGGAAAATAATTAAAAATATATCTTTGAAAATTTATTAAAAAGCATTCTAGTGTGCTACTATATAAGCCATTGTATAGAATTTGGAGTTGATAAAATAAATAAAAGCAATATTCTTTTAATGATATAATAATTTTTGATCATAATGTAATTTTATTGAAATATTTGTATGTTTGTTCATGGTACAGTTATTTTCAATTAATCTTAATTTCTCATTTGAAGAAATTAATTTCTTTTCATAATTATAAGTTATTTTATTTTTGGGAAATTAAAAAAAAATATAGAAAAATATGCGCATTTTTAAATATGGAAATTATTTTGAAGTTACGCGTATTACAAAAGATTCAATCTCCATTGAAAATTGAATTAACTGAATTTCCTTCGAAGTTTGAGAAAACTAAAAATTAATCATTTATGAATTACGATCCTAATTTATTTAAGCGATTTCGACCGTATTAGATTCATACGATCATAAATTGATTGAACTTAAAAATGAGCGGTACTAAGAATTGTTAATTTTTATTTCCTTTTGGGAATGAAGTAATGTTTATTTTTGAAGTAATGAGGTCTATTTTTCAGAGTTCGTAATGGAAAGATATTTATTTTTCAAAATGTACAAATCGTTGGTAAGTTCTTTATTACAGATATGTCTCATATCGCAAGTGTAAAAAATTGACATGGGAATTTAGGACATGGGAAATTAAAATGGATATTTAAGAATATTGAACAGAGCAAATCTATTTTTTTCAATCTTTATTATGAATATGGTATTTTTAAGAATTAATTTATTGATTCAAATAAGCTCGTAATGTGATGGTGTTTTATTTGCATAAATTTCCTAAAGATATATATTTATTTTAGTCTGAGTCTATTTTTAAGAGATTTAAAGTTCCACAGTTCTTTTTATAGAGTTTTACAGTTATTAGAAACGCGTAATAGTAATAGACTATGTATGTTAATACCCGTAGAACTTTCAATAGTTTAGATGCTACTAATTGTTCAGAGATCTAAATAAGAAGAATAAAATGAATTGAATGCTGAATTTTTCATAAACTTTTTGAAGTTTGTTTCATTTTTGGAGTAAGACCAGCATTTTTGGAGTGTACACAGTTTTTAAATTTCTTCTTTAGTAAGCAAAAATTTCATAAAATTAGTGGCACTGAAGATAAGATTATTTGCATGCCTTTGGATATATATTCTGTTCTTGATAGTTTCTTCACTTCGGCACTTGGTAGCTTGGTCAATTCAAGCTTTTTTAAAAATCATGTTTATAGTATTTTATTATATTAAAAACAAAAAAATAATGTTTATATTGGATAATTAATCATAGAATCATTATTATTATCATGGAAAATTTTAAAAGGGACACTATTACCTTATGCAATTGGAAAGGAAAACATGACCATCTTTACAAGCAATTACACAGCTATGAAAATTATTGTTGCCTTATCAGGTTACTTTATCCTTTCTAAATTGATGTGGTTAGTGAAATTTTACAGAATGAAAGTAAACAAATAAATTATTTTGCCCATCTACAACAAATATAGCAAACAGTAGGTAATAAAACTCCATTACTCTTTCGGTTTCGAGTGAATTTTCTGCAGTAGTAAAATGCAATAAAAGTTTTCTAAGACATTTTGAGTTAACTAAAGGTTTTTTGAATTTAAAAAATAACAATAACTTAAGTTTTACCTCGTTTTAGTAGAAATGTGTTAAGAAACACGCTTGTGAAAGATTTTAAATTAAAATAATCTCTTAATTCAGTAGGTATTGAATGCTTTTGTTAATCAGTATTTAAATATATTGAATGATATATTGTATAGTTGTTTAAATGAAGTTCAATTATTTCTTAACTAAGTTATAAGTATTTTATTTATAAAACTATTATATTGACGAGAGTCTCCTGAAAGATTTTTTTTAAAAGCAAATGTAAGCAAAAAGTAGAATTTCAGAAATGTTTTCTTTGAACGTATGGGCAGAAGTCTTAAACCAGAAAGAAATGTAACAAAAAAAAATTAATCTCCAAAGAAAAATAGCTGCATTTGAGTCTTAACTCAGATTTTAGACGATTCTTCATGATCTACAAAGCGAACAAATTAGGAAAGAGATGCGATCTGAAATCGTGGATCCGTAAAAAAAATAAGAAGGAAAAAAGAAACTACTACTTCCTGTAAGTCTTCTATTAAAAATGAAGTAAATAAAAATAATGAAGCGAACAACTTTGACAAGTTTTTTTCTTCTTTAAAATGTTTGTTACTTGTCAAAGATGTTTTCTTAAGATTTTATTTTTGATGCAAGATGCTTTTTCTTTGTTTGATGTTCTCTTGAAGAAACAGTCAGTCACAAAGCAGCCTATTATTACAATATGAAGGGTATTTTTTTGGATGTATATAGTTCAACTGAAGATGATTCTTAGATCAAAAGAAATCAAAGTCGGAGATTAAACGTATAAAGGAAGTTGAACAGTAGAATTTCAAAATTTAAAAAGAAGAATGAAAAAAAGCATAACAAAAAAAGTATATTTTTTTATTGTTATCAATTTTCTTAAAATGAAAAAAAAATGAATACGACAAAAAACCCGATAAACTTGCTAAAATGATAGTATGCATTTTTATTTCGATTGGCATGCAACTTAATTTAACTTTTGCATCAGAAAAATATCAATATATAAAGGTTCTTTTAAAGATCAAATATGCTCCCGTTATACTAGATGTATGTTACATGGGTCCCGTTATATGGATTTTTTAACAGTGTAATAATGACTAAGTAAAATTCGCATTTTTTCTAATTTTTTTCTGATTTCATTTGAGTAACTTCTGATACATTACTTAAAGCTAAATATTGCAAAATTCTTGGTAAAAAAATTCCAACATCTACCCTGTTAAATTTTAGTCACTAAAATGGTTTATAAGATATTGCAGCCTGTAGCAGAAAAAAAGTAGTTCTTTTTAAATATTTTAAGTGATGAAATGGCTAATAAAACGTGTCGATAGTTTTAGTGAATCATTTCTATGATGGACAAGAAAAGACATCTCTTATTCTCAATTCGAAGAGGCTCTTGATGAGAGATAGAGTTTTGGTTGTACTTTGGTGGCAATTTCATTTACAAATTTCAAAATTGCTCATACGTGTCGCATATACCTTATGCATATACCTTACTAATTTTCTTTGAAGTTTATTTCAATGTATGGAGCTGATTTAATAACTTTCGCATCACCTTATTTTATTTTTGTGTCACTTAGAGAGCCGCAATTCGTCACTAATCTCACTCATCTGTTGGTAAGGCCAAGTGTAGCGTAAATACACTTTTTTGATAACTTTGTTGTTGCATATTGCACCAAATAAGAATTTTGGGGATGAACTCATCTTTTCCACATGCCAATCTTATCTCACATCATCTTATTTTATTTTACGCGAGTCAAAATATTAAATATTGTAATATTGTAGGTGCTTTTAGCAGCTACAGAGCACTCCAAATAAAGATTTTGAGGATGAGTTCATTTTTTACGCATGCTTATCTTACCTCAAATCAACCTATTTAATGTTACGTGAATCAAAATACTTAATATTGCAGGATTGTATGTACTACTTTCTTGATACATAGTACAACGAATAAGAAATTTGGGGATGTGCTCATTTTTTCCCCACATGCCTATCATACCCAGAAATGCCCTATATGTTACGCGTGTTGAAATTACTAGATATACATTTAGAAAAATACGATTTAAAGTGCTCGTGCAGAGTGATGTAGAGACAGGAAAGATAAGTATATTTAGATACTATATTTTAAATAATTACCATTTTTCTATTCAAAAAAATATTTGCTGGCCTTTTGAGGTACGGAATCTGTTTTATAATCACAGCACATTGCACTTCAACATCCAGATCTCATGGGAATTTTCTCTCTTCTACGTGTCAGAAAAAGGGAAGAACATTTAGGGAAAAAACATTGAAATCGTGTTCTAATCTTTGCAAAATTCCCCAGCGGTTTGTCTCATCTTCTATTCTGCATGTGTTAGTCCGCAATGATAAGTGCGTGTAATATATTTCGGTCTATTCTGAATCTATTTATCTCTCAACGTGAATCTAATAGTGAAACACGCCTCTATGAAGTACTTTCTCGTTGCGTTTAACTGATTTGCTGCTATAAGTTCATATATCTTGTTTTATTAAACAGTTATATTGGTTCTTAGTTTAGGTACTTTTCAGGATTTTTGATCCAGATTTTTAATTGAGATTCCGTGAATGGTAAGCACATATTATAAAAACTGAAAATTTTCTTCAAAAATCTTTCATTCTTAAGAAAAAGTTCACACTTTTGACAAAAGTGAAAATTTTCTTTAGTAAGAAGTACTGCTCTTTTGGATAAGAGTGTTGAGAGAAGACAAAACTATAGGTCGAATGTTTTAATGTTAAAACTGCAAATTTGAACTAGAGCAGGTAGCTTCCTATATTCAACACAATAATCTTGTAATTTTGAAATTAATCCAGATGAAACAGAAACTTTTATATTTCGTTTAATTTTATAACAAAAATATCTTTATGTTAGCAATAGTTACACGGACCATTGTTGCTTAGAGATGAAAAAAAAACTCAACCAATATTAATAATAAAAGAGAGAATCTGTACTGTAAAATCATATTATTATTGGAGATTTTTTTAATTACGCAGTAATTTCGCTCTCCAAAAGCATTACAATATAAATCTACTACCTGATTAAAACATAGTTATCATCAATGTGAAGAAATTAAACAAGCTAAGTTATCCGGATCAATAGTTACTAAGTCTTCAAAAAATAACATTCTAGTTTAATTGCACACATGATATGCCAAGTTATTAGATGAATTACTGCAGTAAAATTAACTCTGAAGACTTTCTTACTTAGGTTGGCATTGTAAGTTGGAAGAATGAAGCATCATATGGTAGATCATTCCAAGTTTCATTGACAGAATCTAAATAATAAATAACAGAAATTTATTTTAGTGATCTCCATTGTAATCTCAAAAAGTTTCACCCAACGTAGGTCCTATTGTTTTACTAAGCAATTCTTTCGATTGAAGTTTAGTAACCAATTTAGCCGATTTAGCTAATAGTTAGTTTTGAAAGGCTATTTTAAGTGGTCTGTCTTTGTCTTTAACATTTTCTCTAAATCTCCTGGAGTAATTATGCAAGGGCTCCCTTATTTTACTTCATTAATGTGTTTCTTACAATATATAGAATGACAATTTTTATTAATTACTCTTCTTTTCTTTCAATGACAAAAAACGCATAGCTTGTACATTTGATTTTCTGTAAATTTGAAATTGACGAGATCTAACTGTAAAGATCGAACACTCATATAAATCTGTTTTTTTCCATTTTTAAAGAAAATTTCTATTATACGTTTAATTGCTCTCTTTTTTTTCGATAAACTACTCATATGTTTTAATATACATAGCACTTCCATCTTCTTTTTCACAGAATGGAATTATCTAAATTTAAGATCACTTGAGAAAAAAGTTAGATTTTTTTAACAAAAATAAAAATTGTAGAGTGCTTTTAATAATTCCAGAAAATTAAAAGTATATTCGAGACAAAATAAAATTACAAATTCGCCAGAAAAATATTACTTAAAAGTAAAATACAAGCTAGGGCTTAGAATTCGGATATCACCTGCTGTATGTAACAAAGATACGAATGTATAGACAGAATTTAAAAAAAATTAAAATATTACGAATTTACGCTCATTACGATCTTTATAATAATCTTATAGTTTTACACATGCAAAAAAAAGATATTTAATCAGTTTATTTGTATTAATTAACATTTAAAATTCAATTTCATTAGGGATTTGAATAGTCAAGCTGGTTTCTTTATTTAAATCGAAATTATTAAACTATATCAATGACTTTCTTTTTCATTTACAGCCGAATTCTTTAAATACATCACCATAATTAGCTTTGTGTTTTTTGTACATAAAGTTTTCTCAGAAGAATAAATTTAACTAATATAAAATTAAACATTTTCAATCAAGCAATTTTTTTTAAAAAAAAAGAGTTCTCGTTGCAAAAAGTTCATTTCGGAATTACTTCAAGTAAATTTATTCAGTATTAATTTTTTTTAAGTTCTCAAACATTTATGCAAAATTTTAGCTAAATTTAAATACAATAATGGAAAAAAAATTATATATAATAATTAGAATATTTTAGTTTATTACTTTATATTATATTTGCTGATAATGGCTAGGATGGCCTGGTTGGTAACACACTGGACCCATTTCCAAGAGGTAGTGGTTTCAATTCCCATCGAACGTGTAGTAAATGGGGACTGATGCGCATTAAATCTGTCGATTCACAAACTCTTCCATGTACCCATAACAAATCATACCTCTTACCTCTGGGGGTACTGATCCAGGAGTTACCTTGTCTTCTGGGTTATTTCAAAATAACAAGGCTACGTAGTTGAATATTAGTAGTCGTAAACCCAAAATTGAGTCGACTGCTTAAAGACGATTAAGATATAATAATTATAATATATTTTCTGATAAATATTCAAACACATTTTAGATGTCAATTTATTTTCTAACTGAATATTAATATTGCAATCAAATATTATTTATTTGCCATTAAAAGTTACTTTATGGTATTTAACAAAACATATTTTGCTTCATTCGACTATTTTATTAAGTCCAGATAATATAAAAATTATTTGAATGTATGTAAATATCAATAATATGTAACATGATAACAAAACAATAAGACGTCAAAACTGCTTTAAAGACTGGATCTTCATAAGCGTATCGACAGCGAGGAAATTACAATAAAAAAAAATATTTTAAGGAAAAATATATTTCAATTGATAGTATACATTGAATTTACATGTTTATTCATTATAACAAGATGGAGAGTCTTTCAGTAGAAACAGCTTTTTGCGCACCTATAAGCTTGAAATCTTGCAATTGATTAGTTGTTTATATTCAAGCAAGGTGATCATCTTTAAAAGTAGTCCCTAATTATATTTGCTTAAGATGTCAAAAGGGAATTCAAGACGCAATCACTTCAGCTCAAAGTTAGAAAAGTTGTGAAAGAAGATGCCATACAATGTTTCTCCAGTGTCAGCACCGGGTTTTACAGAAGCAATCGGTCTTTGAGAAATTTTAGTTCCTTTTCTCAGAATTTCCAATTCCAATCAATAAACATTTATTTTGTATACGATGTTTCAGAAGACTTTTATAAATGTATTGCTTAAAACAGATTATTAAATAGTGCTTCATTAGAATTAGTTTTTAAGTGCTTGGAAATTATTATATAATATGCTTTAATACATTTTAAAAAGAATCTCCTCTGTATCCAAAATTTAAGATTCATTTAATTGTGCATTCATAAGAAGACACGGTGCTATATAAAAACTTTTTTTTTTCAATTTTGCAGATTTGCAGATTGTATTTTCGTTATCAATTATTATGCTATAATATAAATAAAAAAGGTTTTTGCAAAAAATATTAAAATTTTAAAGGAGTTTATCTAAAATGCTAAAAGGGATCATACAATTTAAGCCTAAATATTTAAGCCTTGAATTGTTGTATCTTTTCCCTTTTTAAGAAAGGATTCAATTTAACTCAAAATTACATTAAAGTCTTCTGAATAACTAAAAACATATTATATAACTCGTCTCACGATTAATATAGCAAATTACAAACTAATATTTTTAATTTAGTGACATAAATCTTTAAAAAAAATCTTTCAACAATGCACATCTTTATTTATTTGACATCTCTATACATAATAAAAACTATGCTTAATTTATTTCATTCGACCATTAAAAATTAGCCAATTTATAAATAAAATATTAACTTTAATAATATTAAATATAGCAAAATGTTTCATTATATTGAAAGCCACAAAAGCTGTATTAAAGATATTTCCTAAAATTGTGCTTTATATAAAATGTTTTAAAATGTTTCAAAGAAGTTAAAAAATAAGCTACTTAATGCAGTTTTTAAAATTTTGTTATTTACTTCTCGAATACTTTTCAACGTTTTCTATTTCATCATCGTATTTTTTTCAACTTCTTTTTTTAACATTGCTGAAAGATACTTATTTGCTTTGTAGAAGTAGAAGAAGGAACTCATCTTCTTTTCTCTTGAATTATCTTTTTTTTCTCCTGCAATTTCTAAAATGTTTCTCTCAAAAGATTATCGAAATTGGATTTGTATGTGCATTTTTTATTGGAAAAGAAAAGTTTAACTTATTTCGTATGGTGAGCTGATTTTTTTTTGTTTTAAATTTCAATAAAAGTTGGAATTTGTTTATTTGTAACAACATACCTTTCTCGGAAAAAAGTATTCGAGCATAGTTTATGGAAAGTAGATTGTGTTCAACAACACACGGTACAAATTCAATAAAAAGATTGCAGAGAAAATTGTCCTAACTTTATTTTATTTCAATTTCTTGTGACATGAGATGCAATTTTTGCCTTATTTATGCTATTAACAAGCAACAAAAGATCATCATTCCTCCAGTTACTAGACAAAATATTATAGGTATAATAACTTAACAATATATTTAGGTAATTTTGCAAATATTTATGATCGTTTCTGAATTTTAAAATTTTTCATGATTTTTTTTCTGGTTTTTATTTCCAATTTAGTTTAATTTTTAGAAACACATGCGTATAAATTGTGATTTCGTAATCCTCATACTAGTATTTTTACTTTTATTTAAAGTTTTTTTCAGAAATTTTAGTCTTCTTTAAATTTTTAAGTCACGCAAAGAATTTAGTTTTCTTCAGACGGCAAGCTAATTTTTTGTTTGTTTTATATTTTAAATAAAAATTTGAATTTGTTTATTTGAAATAGCATACCTTTCTCGGAAAAAAAATATTCGAGCATAGTTTATGGAAAGTAGAATGTGTTCAACAACACGCGGTACAAATTCATTAAAAAAATTGCAAATAAAATTGCTCTAATTTTATTTTATTTCAATTTCTTGTCATATGAGATGAAATTCTTGCCTTAATTGTTATAAACACGTAAAATACGTTATCAATCCAATTATTTGCAGTATACTCATCTATCTGTGAGTCAGAATATAAAAATTTTAAAAATTTATTAGTATATTCAGTTTATTTTGCTAATGTTTATGATATTTTTATGAATAATTTAAGTTTTCTATATTTTTCTTGTTTTTCATAAAATTCTGATTTCTTAATTATTATTTTTTTTAAATTTTATTGCCTTTTAAAGTTTTGTTTCTCATATATTCAAGTTTTTGCACTAGAATTTAATGTAAAGGATGTTAAAGAAAATATTAAAAAAAAAATTTTCTTGAAGAACTGAAAACTTTATTCTTTTTACTTAAAAAGGCATAAGGTATACATAAATATCTCAAAACATAGAGTAAAATGGTGAAATTCCATTCTAGGTATAAAGTCTACTGTCTTTCTGAACTTGCTTACTTTTTATATATGTTATGATAAACTATACAACTTTTAAATTTCTTCATGAAATTTTGTTGCAACCTGAAAATTATTATTATAAACTGGTTTCTTACCTTTTATGAACAAAACTTTTTTTGAACTTAACTCTTAATTTTCGAAGGAATTATTTTGGGGTAAACAAATTTTATAACTGTGTGCAAAATGATTTCATTTCACTTAAAATTTCTCGAGATAAACCAAAATACGGAGAAAAAAGTAACATTAATAGTAAGACTTTAGATCGTTTCTCTGACCACACTATAGTGACCATATTGCCATTGGGGAACATTTCGGGCGTATATTGAGGATAAAAAATCCGTATCCTTTGAAAAATAGGTATGTTTTTTCTGAGAAAGTACAGTTTTGTTTCTGATTTTGCGGCTTAAAATATGATTTGCGCAAACTAATTAGCATATTTGAGGTCAACTTCTCGAAACGTTAAGATTGAGTCTTTGCACGTTAAACTTTGACGATTGAAACCATCATCAAAATTTTATTCTGGGTGTATATTTCTTGCGCATTGTACATATTAATGTAATTGCATTTTGTTAGTAATTCCAATAAATGAAAAAAAGCATTTGGCATGGATTAAAAAAAATTCGCATATTCTTCATTTTTTTCAACCTTAAAATTCATCTTGTTTATCAATTTTTTAATACTAATGGGAGTTTGCTTTCGCTCAATCTTATTTATATATATTTTTTATTTTTTTAATTACTATTTTATTATCAGTTTCAATAGCTCATATTTGAATGCATTTCTTATATAGACGAATGGATTTGATAAATAAATGCAGTTTATTTTTCTTTTTTTTAATTCTTTTACCATTTATTACGTTTTCTTTTCTTATTGCAGAGTAAAATATATAAATGAATAAAAATATATTCCGTCTGTCACCACCAATAATCCTTAAATGTTTTTTTTTAACATACCCGGACTTTTTTTAGTTAAAATATCGAGGCATTTAGTCCAAAGCGAAAAACTAAGCAAGGCATTACGTTTTTCTCTTTCTCCTTCTATTCAACTCGGGAATACAACGTCAATTTACTTCTCTAAAATTTTTAAATAGGGAAGAAGAATAAAAGAAAAAAAATAGAAGAAAACTTGCTTCTCAAAAGAAAACAGAGTCGTATTCCCTGAGTTAAACCTATGTCTAGACAAAACAGTTTGAAAATCAGATAATTGCATCGAAGCCATAACGTCCATTTCGCAATTAAGAAAAAAAGAAAATTACCTTTCGTCATCGCATTAGATCTGCTTTTAAGTCTGCCTGAAGTTTATTGCATTGTTTCTACTTCTTTTTCTTTTCTTCTCCAATGTCTATAATTTCCAATGCAGGCAAACTTGTAAAAGAAATGAAATTGAATTAGTTTTGCGGCCATATGATAAAAAACATTACAATATTAACAAAAAAATTGCTTTTTTAAAACAGAAGAAAACGATAATTTATGTGTCTTCATAGAATTGAAAGATGTAATTTTTGAAACTAAATTCCCTCTTTCTCTTCTTTTTTTGAAACTAAATTCCTTTTTTCTCTTCTTTTTTTGAAACTAAATTCCTTCTTTCTCTACCTTTTTGGAAACTGAATTCCTTTCTTCTCTTCTTTTTTTGAAACTAAATTCCTTTTTTCTCTTCTTTTTTTTGAAACTAAATTCCTTTTTTCTCTTCTCTTTTGGAACTCTCTTTTGGAGACAGAAAAAAACGATAATTTATGTGTCTCCATAGAATTGAAAGATGTAATTTTTAAAACTAAATTCCCTCTTTCTCTTCTTTTTTTGAAACTAAATTCCATTTTCTCTTCTTTTTTTGAAACTAAATTCCTTCTTTCTCTTCTTTACTAAATTTCTAACTAAATTTCTTCTTTTTTGGAAACTAAATTCCTTTTTTTCTCTTCTCTTTTGTAACTAAATTCCTTCTTTCTCTTCTTGTTTTGAAACTAAATTCCTTCTTTCTCTTCTTTTTTTGAAACTAAATTCTTTCTTTCTCTTCTTTTTTTGAAACTAAATTCCTTCTTTCTCTTCTTTTTTTGAAAACTTAACAGATTTATTGCAGATATTCCCAATATTACAACTTATTGCTATAAAGATGTATTACAGTGTTTCCTATAGGCAATGATCTTCTCTATATTACTCTATGAAACTTCTAAGCAACTCTAACCCTTGCTGCCATTGTAGGTATTGGCTCCCATAATTCTAAAAGCTAAAAAACAATAAGCATAGAAATGAATTCGTATCATGATAAGTTAGACATTTCGCTGTTGTAAGTTATCTATTTTTTATTGTTGAAAAAAATTAGAAGAGCCAGACAAGTTCCTTTATGTTTCTTGTGTTTACAAAAGCAGCATTTTAAATTATATATTTAAATCTATGCCAAGAGAGAAATGTTTGAAAATCAGATGATAGCATAGAAGCTATACCGTTTCTTAAACAACTTAAAAAAATATAATTAGTTTTACACCTAGCATTGCAGATGCTTCCCAGGTGCCTAGAGTAGATTCCCATGAGATTAAAGTTTAAAATACAGGCAACTTGTAAAGAACTGAAATATATTTAGTTATACAGCCGTGTGATAATTAACATTAGCTGTAAATACAATTTATGTTGTTCTTTTGAATGATTCAGAATATAATAACTAAATATTTGAAAGTTAAAATTCTTACATTAAGCCTAAAACATATTTGAACATTTTTATATCTCTCTAATATCTTCTACATTTTATAATTTTATAATATAAATGATTGCTTTTAACACTGTTGTAAAAATGCAGCTCAATAAGTTCATATAAATCGGTAATCTATAATAGGCTGAACCAGAATAGTAAAATAAATGATAAACAAGAAGCCCAATAATAAACCAGAATAACAATTGACCATTAATTTAATAAAGCAAAAACTCCTATTCTTGAAATAAAGAAAAAAATATCTATTTTCGACAATAAAATTTCAACAAAAATGCAACAGATAAATTTAAACAAACATATCAATGTGATGAAACGTTGTAAAATTACAAATGAAAACGTAACATTTAAATTAGCTTTTTTTCAGTCAAAATCTTAATTTTATTGAGAGTTAATCACTTTCTTATTTGAAACAGTTTGTAGCAGTTAGCTTTTTTTCAGTCAAAATCTTGATTTTATTGAGAGTTAATCACTTTCTTATTTGAAACAGTTTGTGGCAGTTACATCGCATTTTAATAATAATTTTTCTAACGATGTAATTCTTATATATTTTCTTATGATTTGGAAAATATTAAGATTTGGGCTTTATTTGTAAAAATAACCTAATACAGTTTCCTTTAATAGTATAAAAGCATAGTAATATCAGATAGCATTCTAATACAGAAAATCCATGATTGGATATTAATATTGCTCTTGCTACTAAATGGCATAATTTAGTTTAAATAATCTTTTGACTGAAAACAGAAGGCACTTAAGTTAAACATTTTTCAGTACTCCTGCTTTACCACAATACACTCTAATTTTAGCATAGTGTGACATTAGATTTTGTCAGAATACTGTGCATTTTTATAGTATTATACTGCACTAAGAAAAAAAAATATGGTCAAAACTACCAGAATATGCGGGAAAGATTACAGTGATACTGATTCAATGGGATAATCAAATTACTCAAATGATCTCGATATATTAACAAGAAAATATGGTTTTATAATGTGAGACAACATTTGATTGAAAAAAAAAGCGTTACAAACAGGTAGCTTTATTATGTAACTATCGAGCATGGTATAAAAAACATTTAATTGGTCAAATTCACTTTTCAGTTTTGTATTTTTGTTAAACGTGTGGTAATGAGAGCTATAACGTCGAAAGCCAGAATTTTCCATTAACCGTTACCATATAAACGGAAAAAATTACCAAATAAATGGCTTAAAAACTACATTTTTTAATCCTCGTAATTAATTTTTTTTTACCAGTAATTTCTTTACCATGCAATACTTCAATTTTACAAGAATTGTTTTCTTCTTGTGCTCCTTTCTACTAACCATTAAATAAATCGGTTAATTATTAAACAGTATCATCTGTATATTGAATCATAATACGTTCAAGTTTGCTGCAACCTTAATTAAAGTGTTAAATGGAATTAAGTTTGCAATCTAGTTTCAAAAGTGCAACAACGTGGTTCAAATTAACACAATATTTAAGATGGTAGCAAATTCAAACTATATATTATATGTTCTCTCATGGACAAAAAAATTACCGCACCAAGAAGGAGTCGTCAAAATGAAACGAAATTTAACGTACGTAATGACTACTTTAGTAAATAAATGATTAGAAAGTCAAAGAAAAACAATAATCTTCGATTTTCTAATCATTTACTTCTATCAAAGTAGTCATTACGTATGTAAAATTTCGTCTCATTTTGATGATTCCTTCTTGGTGAGCTAATTTTTTTGTCCATGAGTGTATATATATATATATATATATATAATCATTAGGATTTCCTGTGTCACAAGTATAATTCTTATTCCAAGTAAATAAATACCTTTAGTTAGGTGAATAAATCTAAATCATTTTCTATCTAAGCAGTGCCATTGAGATGTAAATGAGGTACTCAATCATAACACAACAAAAGAATATATTACAGAACAGATTTTTCAAATTTGACGATTTTGCACACACTTCAATCTTTTTCTCCAGAGGATTTTTAATTACCTTTACGTCCAAGCATAATGAAGGCGAAAAAACAAACCTTAGCTAGTTTAGTTAACAATCAATAAGGAAGGGAAAAACCTTTATTTTCTTCAAATCAAAACAGCGCATTGACAAACGGTTTTGTAAAAGGCGCGAACTCGAAGGTTCTTTTTACCATTTTATTTACTCTTTTTAGTCTAATTGAAAGTTAATAATTGCAAATGTTAATTGCAAATGATGCCCCCATGCATGAAAAGCGCCAATATAATTTAATAAGTATTTAACATTTTTAATCAGTTTGATAATTTTTAGATCTATTACAATCTGCCTGTCTTTAAGATTTGAGGGTGAATTGGAAATAGTTGAAATCAAACATTGTGACTGAACTCGTTTAGGCTTATTGCAATTGACATTTAATAAGACTTTTAAAATTAAGCTATAATTTTTCTAAATTTTCTGCAAATTGCCTAATTATATCCATCCATTGCTTACATCCAGGCTTATTAAGCAATTGAACAATTTTCAAATTATCATTACGTATTTGGGTAGCAATGC
Organism: Parasteatoda tepidariorum; assembly: GCF_043381705.1. Lineage (NCBI taxonomy): Eukaryota > Metazoa > Arthropoda > Arachnida > Araneae > Theridiidae > Parasteatoda > Parasteatoda tepidariorum. The sequence goes on along the minus strand of NC_092211.1, from coordinate 21,780,411 downwards.
GGCAAGCCTTTTAATTATAAAATGTTGGAGACATTTCCATTTAGCATTTCCATTTAACATCCATGAACTTATTTAACAAACAAATAACTAAACCAACTTATTATTTTTCTTAGCAATGCCTCAAAATAGAGTTATATTTAAGTTTAAAATATAGTTTTATGCTATTACATACTTAAGTTTAATATATTTTTCTTTTCACTTAGAGATTATAGAAATAATATTAAGTATATAATCAAGCATAAGCTTACCTTTCCGAATAATAATCAATGCCTTTCAAAATGATAAAAAAGTAATAAATAAATATTAGCAATAAATAATATTACAAAAAAATTTTTTTACAGCACTAAATAAATAATAAAAAAAATAAAAATTACGCATTTATGGGGTGCGTTTTTGATGAAAAAATGAAGTCCATGAAAACAATATGATGATTTCTCGTATTGTGTAATTGTTTAGAAAGAATTATGGAATTTTATAAAATGCATATTTTAACAATATAAGGCACAGTTTGATGTAGAAATATCGCAGTTTAAAAGAGAGTGTTCTATCTTAATATTGTACACATTTCTACAATTTTGCGAAATGCATTTAATATATAATTTCACGCAATTTGTATCATATTATTTATATTTCAATAATACTTTTTTAAATTAAAAATTACTTTATAGACGAGAAACACTTTTTTTAAGTTCTTACAATTTTAAAATTACTTTGGAGTACACGATGCAATGATCAGCAGAGAAGAATCACTGCAGTATAAGGAACTATTTTCACTCTCTCATAGTAATTCTACTCATTCATTTAATGATAAGAGTAATCGATATACAATCAGTCTAAGTTGTTTTCTCGCTTACTGAATAAGTTGGTTGACAGCAAACCGAGTGGTATGTGATAGTTTTAATCAAACAAGGAATTAAAATTACACATGCTTACACTAAGTACATGTAGGTAAATTTAAAACCCGTAATATGATATATTTCAAATATAAATATTTGGTAACTAAAATTAATAATTCCGCATTTGTCATCCTTTAAATTAATGAGAATGATTTGTTATTTATTTGTTTGCTTTTAAGTAAGTGTAATTTCATAGAAAGCTTTGGATTTTCATATTCGTACACTTGGTAAATGTAATTAAATGAATTTATAATCTCTTGCTATGATATATCCGAAATATAGCCGCATGGTTACTAATATGTATAGTTTTCAATGTTTTTTTCTTATTTTTATTATTAATACTGTTTATGTTTTAAATTTATTGATAATTATATCATGAAAAAAAATTTTTGAATTTCATGAAGTCCCACTAACTATGCTAAGCTTTTATCTATTTTCACATAAATTATATATAATTTTATATATATTATATATAATTTAATACATGTATACACCGAAGAGCCATTACATTATGACCACCCTCCATCTATAACAATGACCTTTCCAAGGTTTTCATGGTTTCTCGCCCAGGAACATTGTTTTAATGGGTCACATTAGGACCCATAATCTTCATAGAACAATCCTTGACGTCTGTAAGCTACTTGAACATAGTTGCAGACCAGGTTCACCCATTCATGGTAACAGTTTTTCCTGCGGGGATGGTGTTTACCAACAGTATAATGCACCATGTTAGAAGGGTCGAATCGTCATGGATTGGCTCGAGGAACATTCCAGTGACTTTCAAGTCATGTCTTGTCCCCCAAATTTACCTGACCTTAATCCAATAGACCATTTGTGATCCTACTTGGAAAACCAATTTCGTGCTGCCACGCTACCCTCTCGCAATGTGAGGGAATTGCAGGACCAGTTGGTGAGCGCTTGGTACCAGATACCTCAGACTACCTAACAGCACCTTGTGGAATCAATGCTACGGCGTGTGCTAGTAGTTTTGAGGGCTAAAGTTGGTCCTACATGTTATTAGCAGGGTGGTCATAATGTAATGGCTCTTCAGTGTATATTACATATATAAGGTCAAAATTACCAAATAAATTATAAAATAATTGATAGTTCTGAAGATCATTTTTGTAATATAGCGGAATACTTTAGAGCATGGCATAAAAACCATTTATTTGATAAATTTACATTTGAAATTCTTATTTGTTACTATATGTATTGTAATAATTCATATTTGTTACTAAGTGCATCGTAAAACGAACAATAATTTTGGAAAGCAGAGTTTCCAGTAAACAGTAACAACAGCGAATGGTAAAATTACCTTATGAATAATTAAAAAACTGTATATTTGTTTTAATATTTAGAATTTTGTTTTCTCCCAATAAAAATGCTTTCACCATACAAGTATGGTGATTTTGCCAAAATTTTCTTCCCCTTGTGGAATAATCAAAATTTAAGCTTGACCCATGGGTAGATATTTATTTCTCTTTATTTAGACAGCTTTTTCTGGGCAGCCTATTGAACCTGTATGTTGCTCTTGAGTTTTGGGACAAAAGTAGAATCCATAGTAAACTAAAAAAAGAATTTTCATTGTATGGCTGTACAATTTACAAAGAATGCGGGCTGATATTTTTATAAATTTCAAAAACTTTTAATATCGCTAACACCTTGAACACGCTTACACCTTGTTGTTGAAAGCATGAAATTTCAACTGTATTTTAGTACAATTATTGTATTTCAAACTATGAATGATGTTTTTTTTTTAAAAAAAGGGATGTTTTTGATTTCTTATATAGTTCAAGAAAGAAATAATTTTCTTTTTTTTTTCCTTTTTTTCATAGTATGTGAATTCAGTTATTCCACATATTTCGTTTTATTAAAACAACGTCATCGGAATTTTTTTTTTCTAAATTTAATTACGTTTGGTGATTACACGTTGGCGACATTATCTTTTGCTTCCGCAAAATTAAAATGTTATATCTGTCTAAAGTAGTTACATCCTAAACTAAATAACGATTTTTGTTGGTGTTTTATGTGTGATAATTTTTAAGCCATGTGAAGGAAACAAACGCCCTGGCAAAGAAAATGTTGTTTATTTTTTAACATATAGACTATATGTAAGACTACAAATCTAAATATAAGCTTGTTTTTCGCTTTATAAACGTGAAAATACTAAAAAGAAATTACTTAAAATTTACAGAAAAGCATGCATTCTAATTTTAATTTACCAGACTTGATTTTGTGTGTTTTATTCTTCAAATTTTCTGGTCTTTGATGTGGAAAGAAAAACAGTACTTAATTTAAACCATTGTAGCAGGAATTTTTTCACTTCCTTCGTTCTAGATAAAATTTTAATTTAAACTTTTCCTAAGGAAGGAAAAAAAACATTTCAATCAAGATATTTAAATCTTAAAAATGCAAGAGAAATAAATTTCTTTAGTAGTTCTGGTGTCTCCAAGTTGGTGTTCAGAATTGCCACGTCATACGTTCAACCAACACATAGAAAGTCTATGACGAAAAATTGGTCATCTTATTTGTCCTATTTGATTTATAAGAGTGATATTTTTTTCCTATTGTTTTAATGTTTCATACATTTTTTTAATTACATTATAATTCAATCATTTTATTTTTGAAAGCCTTTTATTTATAATTATCACTTCACAAAAAATTGAAAAGTTTAAGAAATATCTAACATCATGAAATTTTTACTTTGAAAAAGGTTTTTATAAAAGGTTTTAAGGAAAAAGGTTTTAAGGAAAAGGTTCGATAAGATTTAAATTTACTGTACAAAGTTTTATTCCTCTATTACACTTGTCTCTCACTTATTTTTAAAGTTTTGCAATTTTAAAATTTGATGTTTTCATTACATGGGATTTTAATCGTTTCTAATAACTTTTTTAATCTGTTCCATTTTAGTTTAAATAACGTCATTTTCCATTCAATTCATCCAAAATTCTTTGGGATCCCCACACGTTTGTTTATCTTGTTGATTTTGTATTTTGTTTCATTCATATGAATGCGGATTTACTACAAATGACAACTGTTCCTCCAAAACCCTACATTCAGCAATCAGTATGCCTACATATATACAGCCCTGTCTGCCCTGTTTCCTTATTATTTTCTTCCTCTTTTCCCAAATTTCAGTTGACAGCTTTGATGTTTCCGAATTCTTAACTGTTCTATTTTCATCATTCACGTGTTCAATTCATGTCTGAGCAATGTTCAAGCTTCTCACTTGTTTATTATCATCATCCATGTGCTCTAGTCATGTTCTTGGTGTGTCCATGTTTCTCACCTGTTCTGTTTTCATCAGTCATGTGTTCTAGTCATGCTCGATCTATGCTCTATGCCCATGTTAGTTTTTGAAACATGTCCATATTTTGTTTTAATTATAAAACAAATGATATTTTTTTCGATAACTAAATAATACTGATGAATGATATTATCATTTTTTTTAAATAATATCAATTGAATTAATCTTTTGCAAGATAAGGGACAATTTTATAATTTTACAAAATATTGTTTCAGCTTTTTTCCATTTAATCTATATTTTATTTTATCTTGATATATAGTTTATAGAAAACAAAGAGTAAAGAATAATAAAACTTACATTTTCATAGCTTAATTATAGTTCATAGCATATAGCTTATTAAATTTCATAGCATATAGCTTAATTAATAAAGCTTACATTTTCAACCTATGCAGTAAAATAGTTTTAATTTCATAAAATTCCAAGCTGTTTTACTTAGAGCAAATTGAAACTTCGGTGACCTTTGAGAAAGACCAAACACAGAAAAAAAGATGGTCATTAGAACGCTGAAACTAATTAGCTCCTTTTTCTTAAGCCTCTTTAAAAACTTTCATTAAAACTACATTAGTTTTTTAGATGAATCAGTTTCGACTAAAACTTGTTTTATTAATAAAAAAAGCGAATTAATTTAAACGTAAATATATTTCTTAACTTTTTGGTCTTTTTATACAAGAAAAATTGAATTAGCTTTGAAAATTTACATTTGTGTCATAAGTTTGAGTTTTTTCTTATAATTTTACGACATTTAGTACATGGTGCTCTATAATGACCAACATAAATATATGTTTCTATATTCCTGGTAAAATCTAAAAAAAGTTATTGGAAGTTAATTATATTTGGGTAAAATTTAAAAATTATTTAATCTCTGATTAATTACTAATGAGATCAATAAACACTAAAAAAATAAAATAATCATCTAATCTCAGTTTAGTTAAGTTAATAGATTTTAAAGAGGTAAGGTCTTCAATAACAAGGAAATAGCAAATAGTTTTATTTAAGGACGCAAAAAATCATATTACCAAGTTTAACTTATTTTCAAAGCATTTACCAAATCGTTGATGGCAATGTGGAAGTTGTTAGAAAATTTTATCTGCACATCCTCTGTTGAAAGGTTTGGATAGAGTGATTTGGAGAATCTCTAAACAATTCCTTGGGGTTCTGCAAAATCTCATAAACAATTTTTTGGTGAATACTACAAAATAAGTATAATTTTCTTACTTAAAAGTTGCATGGAAATCAGAAGTTTTATAGTAAATCCAGGAAGTATAATCCTGTGTAAGGAACCTCATATCCCCTTGAAACTAATTTATCTTTACTAAGACTTAGATGACCTGGGTGTTGTATGTTTGCATCCTTTTGATACCCTTTTGTTGAAGACTATTATCAGCCGTCTTGGCACTGTTTTATAAAGCAATGAAAAATTTCCTTAAATCTTTCTAAACCTTGATTACATTGTCTTGCTCTACAATCTCTTGCATAGTTAGTCTTTATCCAGCCTCATTATTTCTTCCTCGAAAATATTGCAACAGCAATATGTTAAGACCTCAGATAATACAATTCTTAAAAGGGGTATTTCATTAGTTCTGATGTAAGGCAGGTATGCATGGAGAAGATGGCAATAAGAGTGACATTATTTGACAGTAGTGCTCCAACACCCGTAGTTTCGCAAGACATGAATTAAACATTGTTTATTTTAATATTTTCCTTACACTTATAGTTTTTTAATAAGTGTTTGTCTATGTTCACTCTGCCCAAAGTATTCTTGAGTTTAAGAAGAGTTACTTTTATGAATGGAAATGAGTTTGAAATTAAAGTCAAGGGGAATTCTTCTGCAAAAAAATTACAAGAAAAATATTGAGAAATAAGAAGTGTGTTGTAAGCGTTGCGTATTGCTTTGAGACAGAACATATAACTATAGATCTGATTTATTTCTGATAAACAATAAAAAATCGTATAAATGATTAAGAATTTGGTGAATAGTTTAAAATAGGTGGAGAAATATAGTTTAAGTTACAAAAAGGAAAAAAAAATCTTCATAATATTTCTTCTGAATCTCTTAACCTTTTACTTAGAATTCGTCACCCAATTAAAATTAAATATTCAAAACTTAGTTTAGTAAAGAAATAAGGTTACAGATCTGTCTTAAATATAGATTATATTGTGGTTTTTGTAGTTATATTACATCATATTGAGCTTTTTAAGCACTTTTCCTTGATACTAATTTATTTCTTAAGAACTTTTTATTTTTATTTTTTGTCAACAAAAAAGTGAAAATAACATTGCGTGAAAATAACAAATCTTGCGTGCTACTTTATTTAAGATTTTTTTAAAGTATGCTTTATTTCTATTTGTTTTACCTGAGTAATTCACTAAATAATCTTTAATGAGTATTTTTTTTGAAAAACAGTTACAAACGCTTTTAGAATCATCTGTAAAACCATACATAGTTCTTTTAATTTTCCTAAAAGCATTAAAGTAACGGGAAAGTACTTCTGTTTTCTCTTCAAAGATTCAGCTTTAAAATCAACACAGTTTTTACAGAATAATAAAGTTTCTGTAAACAGATTCTTTGAAAAAAAATTTCTTTCAAAATTTCTTTCAAGCTATTTTATTAAAAACGAACCTCAAAACGAAAGCGAAGCATTTTCAACACTTTTTGACGTTATTAAAAAGGAAATATTTTTTTCTTTAATATTGAGCCATCCAGAGCATTTTTAACTCGCTTTTGAAATTGTTGTATCTTTATAAAGTCTTTAAAATTATTGTTTTGATTAATTAAAATAACTGTTTTCGCTTATTAAAAATATAATAATAATATATAATAATAATATATAATAATATAATATAAATTAAAAGTTTAAAAAAAATAGCATAAATGTAACATTAAAGCAAAAAAGTGCATCGAAGCAAAATAACGATATCACCAAATAAAAAGAAATTAAATATAATCATATTAACAAAACTAAACTCAACTGATATTTTAGCCAAATTGATTAATATAATTGATATTTTAGTTAATTAAATCCTAATAAACTTAGTATAAAAGAGCATTTCAATGTTCAATAAAATGACTCATCTGTTTGAAAAAAGTTAGAGTTCAAAAATTATTAACTGCATTAAGATTAACATTATCAACGAAAACTATTATAATTAAAAATTATGATAATTATTAGTCTAAACTTTAGATTTACTTTAGCCATTAACTATTAATTGTAAGTTCTTAGGCTTTCTATTTTGTTAAGTGAACTTAAATGTTTCTTAAGCTATGCATAATTAAGTATTACATTGTAATAGTTATACATTCTGAAACACATATTTTAAAATTATTTTGCTGTATTTACTCAGTACAAAACATGTTTGTGAAGCTTTACGCATGGAAAAAAATTATTATTTTTTTGAAAAAAATTAAACCTTTCTTTCCCTATTTACAGCTTTTTGTTTATTATTTTATTAATTAGATATTTTAATGTAGCCTCAACGTCTTAACTTCTCAGTTAAATAAATTACTCAATAAAACATACCTTCAGCTGAACTTGAGTGAAACTACAGTACTTAATTTTAAGTTCTTAGGCTTTCTATTTTGTAAAGTTATCTTAAATGTTTCTTAAGCTATGTATAATTAAGTATTACATTGTAATAGTTATACATTCCAAAACACATCTTTTAAAATTATTTTGCTGCATTTACTCAGTACAGAACATGTTTTTGAAGCTTTACGCATTTCAAAAAACTATTATTTTTTGAAAAAAATTAAACCTCTTCTTCCCTATTTAGAGCTTTTGTTTATTATATTTATTAATTAGATATTTTAATTTGGCCTCAACGTCTTAACTTTTCAGTTAAATAAATTACTCAATAAAACATACCTTCAGCTGAACTTGAGTGAAACTACAGTACTTAATTTTAAGCTCTTAGGCTTTCTATTTTGTAAAGTTAACTTAAATGTTTCTTAAGCTACACTACCGGTCAAAAGTTTGCGAAAATTTTGAAATCTACAAAAAAACGTTCTAAATTCAAATGTTNAAGCTCCTAGTCTTTCTATTTTGTAAAGTTAACTTAAATGTTTCTTAAGCTATGTATAATTAAGTATTACAATGTAATAGTTATGCATTCTAAAACACATAATTTAAAATTATTCTGCTGTATTTACTCAGTACAAAACATTACATGTTTCTGAAGCTTTACGCATATAAGAAAAATTATTATTTTTTTGAAAAAATTAAACCTCTCTTTCCCTATTTACAGCTTTTTGTTTATTATATTCATTAATTAGATATTTTAATTTGGCCTCAACGTCTTAACTTTTCAGTTAAATAAATTACTCAATAAAACATACCTTCAGCTGAACTTGAGCGAAGCTACAGTACTTAAATATTCTTCTCTTATTCCCTTTGGAAATTAAGGCACACATTCTGAAAATGGGAAAAGTGTTTAAGCATGCATCTCCACCAAGTAGCTTTCAATTAGTGGTGGAATTTCCGAGGGAATATATTTCTCTGACATCTCTAGTATGTATTGCGTCAATTGAGTAAGCAATTATACCTGGATTCGAAACATTCTACTCAACTGAAGGAAATTCGTCTTATTTCTGTAATTAGAACAGTAATTTATAGTTATGTTACTTAACAGCTGATAAAAATAAAATAGCTGTGCTAACTATCCATTGAGAGGATTTGATTTTTTTTCTCGCAGTTGTATTTTAAACTAAACATTACCCATATTAGAACTCATATTACATGAGAAATGTTAGAAAATTAATTAATAAGTAAAACGATTTAAATAAATATTTATGCTCCGTTGCTTTGGTTAAAAATAAAAACAAATTTTATTTATAATTAAAATAAAAAATATTAATAAAACATATTTTTACCCAGCTGGAATCTCATAAATTTATTTACGCAAATCCGGTAAAAAGCACCATAGAATTTCAAGAGATTTAATTGGAATCTTTAACAAAAAAATATATTTATAAAGAAAAGATAATGAAATCTAATATAGGATAGTGAAAAAAATTAACATGAACTCAATATAATATCAATAATGTAGAAATCGATGTAATAATTTAAAATTTTATTTTCTTCGAAGGTATCTCTTTTCTTATTCACACTTATCTCAGCTTTGTAGTTTTTCGTTAAGTAAGACAAAAAATATAATTTGGGAATCAGATTAATTATATTTTCTTTTACCTAAATTAAGGTAAAAAGGAATTTGCTAAAAACGTAGTTGTTGTTTTATAGTGTTTTTTAGTTACATTTATGAATATTATAATAATTATAAAAAACGTAATTAATGAAAAAGAAATCATGAAACATATAACAAATAATAAATAGTTGTAAAAGTAATAATATTTATAAAATAGATTAAAATATGTACCAAAACTAATAATTTGTGACTTAATAAATTTTTCAACCACATCCCCAAAAATGCAAACCAATCCACAAAACATACCATTTATGTATCAGTTTTTAATTCCTGAAAAAAGTTAACAATATTTTCAAGTTACTTTCAACAAAAAAAAAATTCATTATATTAAGTAAATATTCCAGTTTAAATTGAGTTACCTACAATATTTACCCTCCCTAATTATTGCATTGTTTTACCGTTTTTTTTCTTCAAAATTATGAAAATAATAATTAATTAATAATGAAAAAATAAAACTGAAAGCATTTCAAGTTTTCTCAATGCAAACATTAATAATGAGTTCGGTTTACATTAATCTCCGTATCCATTTCGTTACTTTTAATTATGTGGATAATCAACAGTGCCAGATAAATCACGCAACCAGTCATTGTAGCAAGAAAAAGGACTTCTCTTCCTCTGAATATATCCAAGTATGATAAAACAGAAATTAAGTAGCTTTTTTGGCTGTTCTCCAACTCACGTGAGCAAAAAGTAGGAAGATTATTACTGCATGACTAGTCACTGCATATTCTGTCGTTTAGTATTTTTGGATTTCACATCTTTAAAAAGGGGAAGATAAAAATCTTATTTTGTTACAGCCAGTAAAAATAAAATTAACCCCATATTTTATCGAGTATCGATTAAACGGATTATCAGTCTAAGCGAATCTTTTATTGAATAATAAATGGCCAAAATGAGGGAGTTGTACTTTCACAACTTTTATATTAATTGTTTATAACTTAAGCTCTATTTAAGGAAGATTTTAGCTAAATTTGATACTTTAGTATTTCGTTTTCTAATAGATGATGCCAAAAATTCTAAAAGTTTAACTATAAAGTAAACATAGGTTAGCTCAGACTTAAGAGTTGGCATTTGAGTGAAATGGAATCGGAACTGGAAACAGAATGTGCTGTAAATGTAATGTTTGCAATATTTTAGAGACCATTGCATTTTTTATAGATGACATTTATAGTGGATATTTATTTCCACATTTTTACAACAAATATGCATGTTGATAAGATGTTTTGAATTAATTAATTGCATTTTAAAGGCTAAGTAAACGTTTAATGAATATTATTATTTTTCAAAATTATTTTTTGCGCTTCTGTTTAGCGTTTTTTGTTAAGCTGTAAATGAACTTTCCCATTTTTTAACAAATTAATTCCTGAATTTAAGTTCCAAAAATTGTTAAAATATAAATAAAAAGTAGTACACATCTTTCAAATTTACGATTTTTTGGAAGTGTGAATGTATGAAAAAATTAATAAATCAATTAGTAAATCAATGATACAATCAAAAAGTAATTAACTAATTTTTTAGATGCATGTATAAAAGCATGGACAAACAATTGTGAAAATATGAGCACTGCATTCTAAAAAGAGATGTTTAAAACTTTTTTTAAACTCGGGACCAAGACTTATTTTTAGAGTATAAATTTTTTAAGTCCATATTTGTTATTTATTTGGCACTGAATTTTATTTTACTAGATGATATTAAAATGACAAAAATAAATAAAATTTAGGATTAAAATAATTTCCAAAATCAATGATAAAATATTCCATAATGGTAAAAGTATTCGTTTCAAATTTTTTAATTATAAAATTTAATACTTAAAATTTCAATATGTTTTGAATTTCGAATAACTATTGCTAAACGCTTTCGTTCAGTTCAAATCTTAGTTTTTTTTTCTTTCCTCAGTTTTATGATTATTCTTATTTTAAATTCCTTTGCTTAAGAGTAAAACAAAAAACAAAACGGTGATATTTAATCATTTCAGTCATTAGTCACAAAACTTAATTTAATTTCGGTTCTCGATTTTTTCTCCAATTCACTTATTTTGTTCTTAGAATTCGGAGATTTAATAAAGTTGAAGCTGAACATATTTATATAACTTTAAATAAATACAAAAAATAAAGAATTAAATGAGTTATTTCCAATTTGAAATGAGTTTTAATTATCTTTAAAAGGAATTCTAATTGCTTTTGGCATTTACATTAATCATAAAATCTCTCATTATTTTTAACTTTTGTTAGAGTTAAAAAAACTCAAAATATGAGAAACAAAATAATGTACTGGCGTTAAATCTTTTAAATGTCAGCAAGGGATTTTTAAAAGAATTTATTAAAAATATATTGTAAAAATTCAAAGTAATTAATTTAAGAAAAAAAAGCATTCAATGCATTTTGCAAATATTAAGTGCTTTAAATATTTTAAAGGTTTTTGTCATTTTTCTCATTAATAAAATTTTTTGCAAAAAAATCGCAAAAACCTCTTCTGTTGAAATATATAGTATAAATTTACAGATTAATTTGAATTACTTAAATTTACTTAAAGAATTTAAAAGAAACATATTTTTTTAAATACCAGTGTTAGCATAAAAATTTCAAATGATTTAAAATTTAAAAACTTAAATCTATCATTGCGAAGTTTAATAGTACTGAATGTGAAAAAGAAATTAAAGAAAAACAGATGGAGGAATTAATTAAATAAATAGTGCAACAAATACATCTTCATTAAACACTTTATTTTATATCGCTCATGCACTGAAAAAACAGTTTTTCATCTTGAAAAATGCCAGTTTTGCATTTTCTTTTATTATTTTAATTTATAATTATGAACTATATGTTTTAATAAGAATTAATTTAGAATGTAAAAATACAATTATTATATTTGCTAGTCTTATTATTATAGTTTGCTTTAAATGCTTTGCTTCACAAAAGTATTTACAGGAGTAATATCAATTTATTTTAAAACTATTATATTTTAAATTTTTGCTTTGGTTTATTTTTTTGCAAAAATAATCTTTAAAATTTTTTGAAAATTACGGGGAATGTTTTGTTAAATTATTTTAATACAAACTCATTTATGACTGTTTATGTAAAAATAAATTAAATTGGATTTATGTTACATAATCTATGTTACATCTATGTAGTATAATGCAATTCAGGAGATGTTTTGAAAATTCATATATATAAAATGGTGTTCTATTGTGCAGGTTATCCATGCAAATTCTAAAAAAATTAAAATAAAAATAAAATTAGAAATTAAGAAAATTTATTTTTAAATGTTGGCTCAATGCGAAGGTTTCTAAGAGGTGAATGTAAATTTTATTAGCAAAAGAGCTATTAGCTCTCAAAGAAATCAAGTTTCAAATAACCATGGAAAATGAAGATAATTAAATTGACGGGTTATAAATTAAGTCTAGTAAGCAATAAAAGAGTTTGCGAACAAAAATTAAAGAAGTTGCCATGGTGTAATATTAAGATCGTGAAATCTGTATAACTTACAGGCAAACCCCTTTACGAAGAATGAACTTAAAGAAATAATAAGATGACCGTAATTTAATTTCTTTCAAAAACAGACGCTGGGGAATGATGAATTTGAAAAATGTTTTTAAACTTAATCTGAAGAAATCAACTGTATTCCACAGAAAATGTTTCATTTAGTTAAAAATTAACTCCCGTAGGGTAAACTAACCAGTGAAGGAACACTTAAGCTTCGCTTGCTTTTTAAAAAATCATATTAATTTCAAAATTCGTAATTTTAGTTAAATTACAGTGTCAACATATTTGTTACTAATTCTAAATTATGTAAAGAAATTGTAGAGAATTTACATAATATTGTTTTAAAGTTTTGGAGATTCAAATAACAAGTAGTAAGAAGACCAAGTGAAGGAAAAGCTCTTACCTGTGAATAAACACTCAGTAAAGGAACACTTAATTTTGGTAATTTTTTAATGCTCTTTATGAATTTTTAAGCCATACAAATATTTCAAAACAAGCCCATTCTTGAAATTATAACATATAAATTCTTGGAAAATGTCAACTTTTTTTTGTAATTATGAATTGAAAATTAAAGTGTCAACATATTAACACATACGGTTCATTCACTGGGAAATCTATGACCAGTAAAGGAACATGTCTGTTTCCTCACTGGTTAGAAGTTGTTTTTCGTATTTTTAACATACTTTTGATGCGGAACATTACTAAAGGTACAAGAAATTTAAAGTTAATCTTTTATTTTCATTAAATTAGAAAAAAAAACCAGTAAAGGAACACTTGTTTCTTCACTGGTTTTTCATCGTTTGTTGATCCAGTGAATAAACACTCCCTTATCTCTGTACTTTATTATGCTATGATGCTTAAAAAAATAAAACGTAACTTCAATAACTATATTTTGAATTCTCTTTTTCACAGTAAGAAAAATAAAACTATTACATGCAATTAATTCCACTTCAAGCATATAAATACAAACACTCATCTTATAATTTTTTCTAAGAAACAAGGTGTTGAAGAGATAATAACAAATTCAAAAATTTTTCCAGATAAGTCTATTTGACTAGGTAATCCAAAACAATGCTAGATGACTTTTGTTTGGCAGTAAGCTATTGTTACCAATCAATCTGAGAAAAAACTTTCAAATTCTTATTTTTAATCAATATATATGAAATGTTCCTTCACTGGGTAGTGTTCCTTCACGGGTTGTTTACCCTACTATGTTGATTTACATTGCTTGTGGTAAAGCATTAATGCTTTTATTAAGTTTTTTTTTCAGTTAGGATTTTCTGCAACACTGGTAATGTCTGTAACACTGGTAAAGAAATGGTCAAAACTACCAGAATGTGGTAAAATTTACCTTGCTTCAGGCTTTATGTCAGAATATATTTCACTGTTATAGCTTTATAACGTAACACATTACATAAGTATATTCTGTTTATATATTTATTTTAAATAGACATTTTGAATATATATATGGGTCATTCTCACAAAAACAGTCATTTTCATGTCCCCAGTATATTTTATGTTTGTTTTACAGCTTACGAAAAAGAAAAAAAAATCAGGGAAAGTGTCCATCAGAATGCAAGCTAACAAAAGAATAAAAATAAAATTATCAATTTTTATTTTTTACTTATTTTAGGTAATAAAAATATACCAATATGTCATTCCCTCACTTGTCCCCACTGCTGATTTAAAAAAAGAAAAAAATTGTTTCTGAAATAAGAATTTTTTTTTTACAAAAAATGTAATTAAAAAA